>NW_026652291.1:42741713-43058745 GCF_009828535.3 Hylobates moloch
GTTGGTTTCAAAGAACATCTTTATTTCTGCCTTCATTTCATTATGTACCCAATAGTCATTCAGGAGCAGGTTGTTCAGTTTCCATGTAGTTGAGCGGTTTTGAGTGAGTTTCTTAATCCTGAGTTCTAGTTTGATTGCACTGTGGTCTGAGAGACAGTTTGTTATAATTTCTGTTCTTTTACATTTGCTGAGGAGAGCTTTACTTCCAACTATGTGGTCAATTTTGGAATAGGTGTGGTGTGGTGCTGAAAAAAATGTATATTCTGTTGACTTGGGGTGGAGAGTTCTGTAGATGTCTATTAGGTCCACTTTATGTAGAGCCGAGTTCAATTCCTGGATATCCTTGTTAACTTTCTGTCTTGTTGATCTGTCTAATGTTGACAGTGGGGTGTTAAAATCTCCCATTATTATTGTGTGGGAGTTTAAGTCCCTTTGTAGGTCACTGAGGACTTGCTTTATGAATCTGGGTGCTCCTGTGTTGGGTGCATATATATTTAGGATAGTTAGCTCTTCTTGTTGAATTGATCCCTTTACCATTATGTAATGGCCTTCTTTGTCTCTTTTGATCTTTGTTGGTTTAAAGTCTATTTTATCAGAGACTAGGATTGCAACCCCTGCCTTTTTTTGTTTTCCAGTTGCTTGATAGATCTTCCTCCATCCCTTTATTTTGAGTCTATGTGTGTCTCTGCATGTGAGATGGGTTTCCTGAATACAGCACACTGATGGGTCCTGACTCCTTATCCAGTTTGCCAGTCTGTGTCTTTTGATTGGAGCATTTAGCCCATTTACATTTAACGTTAATATTGTTATGTGTGAATCTGATCCTGTCATTATGATGTTAGTTGGTTGTTTTGCTCGTTAGTTGCTATTGTTTCTTCCTAGCCTCGATGGTCTTTACAATTTGGCATGTTTGATATCTTTTAGCAAGAAGTTACCTTAGGAATAATTTAAGGAGTATAAAATAGATTATATATATATCTTTTTCTTTTGAAGCTTCAGGTGCTGACCTCTTGTGTCGTATATTCAAAGATAGATAGAGCTGAAAAGAAGCAAGTTCAGCCCCATCTTTTAATCACTATTTAAATAAAGAATAGTGATCACATAGCTAGTTAGAATCCTGGCTAGTACTGGAACGCCAATCATCAAATAACCTATCATTGATCTTTACATTAGATACTCTAAACATCAAATCTCCGGCAAAGGAAGTTATCAAATTGGAAGTGGTACTAATAACCAGTGCTATTTCTAATAGCCTTTTACTAAATAAAACATAAATTAGTATACATGGCACATTACTTTCTGATCTGTGAAAGGCGAGGAAACACTATCTCCTCTGGATTATCTAAATGTATTTAAGAATCAAATTCTTGAATCGGAATGGGGTGGAAATGATCCAAGTAGGCAGGGCAAAGCCACTTGCATGTCTGATTTTGCTTCTATGGAAAGTTAGAAAATCTAGATGGCAAATAAAAGGCTACTGTACCAGAATTTGATTATTTTGCAACCAACAAATACTTAGAGACCCCATTCTCAATTTTGGACTTGGGCGAACACATGCTCATTAAATTCAAAATAAGCAGTTGATATCTATTTTACGTGGAATAGCTATACCATTATGATAAAATAAAGAATGATTTACCTTAAGTAGATTTTTCTGTACACCTGATGTTTAGAAGGTCAAAGTGGCGTGGCCAAATTTATGCAGGTACCCAAACGCTTGCCTCTTGGATCTCAGAGAATTATTTATTTTTAAAAACTTTCACCCCACACTTTTCATCCAGAAATAACATACCCTTCAAGGGACGTGAAGAGTGGGGTTAGAAACCAGAAAAATGAGTCCTAGGTCAAACTGTGAATGAATGGCTATACATCCAAGTGGCTAATCACTTTGACTCTCTGAGTTTCTGCTATCAAATACCACAATATTACAAACACTAAACCCCCAAAATATGTTATTTTATGTAAATTTTATTTAGCTGTGAAAAATTGAAATTGTAATATAGCATCTATTCTAGATATACTTTTCTAAGTCTTTCCAGAAGATAATACTTAATAGAAGATAATACTTAATAATAGAGAAAGATTATTTACCTACTCAGCCTGTTTTTTGTAACAGTGAAGAATTTATGCATGTTGTTATATTAAGTAAAAATTACATTATTCTTTTAGAAAGCAAATGTAAAAATTGACAACTATTTAAATACACATGCTAGACTTGTCTTTATAAGCACAAGCTGTAGAAAATTTCTTTTATGGTAAAAAAAATCTTTAAAGATATTGTATCTACCCTAGGTTAGTAATTCTTCCCCATGAGTCACAGCCATTATCTTCCAAGGCGAGAGCTAAAGCCACCTATGAGATGTGTTTCTGGGGACAATGGAATAGTATCAAATGAGATCAGTAGGGTACTGTATTTGAAAGTGCATTACAAGCTACAAAACAAAATTGTACATAGCATTAGCAGTGTTGGTATAAAATAGTGGAAGGAACACTGGAGTTGGCAATAGGAAACGGGTTTCAGTCAGAGCTCGGCTGTTTACTAGCTGGTGAGCTTAGGCAAGTCATATAACTTCTCTGAGCCTCAACTGTCAAATGGAAATAATAATAATTGCCCTGACTGATGTACAGAGTTGCAAGGGGAAAATGAGGTAACATGGAAGAGCTTTATAAAGAGTATTGCATTTGCCAATGTCAAATGATGCTATTTTTCACATACATACTGAAGAGTCCCAGTATATATTAATATGTATGTATTTACTTTCTGTACGTTAAACTTCCAGCTTATGGAGTCATAACTTTTAGTGATTCATGAGTAAGTGATTCAACCTCCTTCATCATTTAATTTCCTTTACTCCAGGCCAGTTACAAAAATTTAGTTCAAGTATTCTTAAATCAAAGTAGCCTAGTCCTTAAGTCCAAGGAACCTTGGTTGAAAAACCCTGCTTTGTCACTCTTCACTGTGTAGACTTGGCGAAGATTTTTAAATCTCCCTAAGCCTCAGTTTCTTTTTTTCATCTTTATAATAGATTATTATGAAAATTAACTGAGACAGTAATCCATTTGTAGTATTTAGTACAACTCCCCTAATCCTGGGAATTTTATTTTATTGTTCCCAAGATGAAAACATGTATTGTAACTGGAATAATTATATTTCAAAGACAATGTGGTCTAATGGTTCATTTAATGGCCTCAGGCAAGTACTGGGAGCTGTATTCTTACATTCCCAGCAAAACATGAGGGTGAGTGTTTTTCTTTATCATTTTGTTCAAATGAGCTTAGGTGTGCTACAAATTCAGTGCTAAGAACTTAGAATTAAAATGATGATATTCTTCTGAAATTTTTTCCAAATTTTCAAATGCTAATGATTAGGTGGCAATTCCAATGCTACTGGGCATTGACTTAAACTGGTTCCAGTAGTGGGCTCTCTCACCATTTATTCTAAAATATGTGATATTGATTTAGCAGGAGTGGAAGCAGGTAGGGAAACTGATATTTGAGACTTGGAAAGATGAAGACAAGTATTATTTAATAACAAAACATTTGGTATATTTGCTACCTGTGATTGCCTTCCAGTGCTGTAGCTCTATTGGAAAAGGGTGGAAAACAATATTAGTAATGTTTGGTTGTGGCTAGTTATGTTTAACATGGCACTAAATGAAAGAGGTGATGCCAGATTAGTGTTGGCTGGCTTGTATGTAGATATGGAAATGAAATTAGACTAGGTAGAAGGGAAATAAAAATAAAATTAAAATCCATTGTATAAAAAAAATCTGTTAAGAATCAGTTTGGGGGCAAAGATGAGATTAGGAATCTGACCTTTCCACCAAGCCTGAAACCTTCAATACAGCTGCCAATCTATTTGCCATAGAAAGAAAGAGAGTGAGTGAGCAAGAGAGAGAGAGAGAGAGAGAGAGAGAGAAACATGGTGTCAAGAAAGCAAAAGATTAAATCAGACCAGAGAATTATATCTAGGAAAGTACTTCTTGGGAAGTTCCCAGAACATGGAATTGACTGTACATAGATCAGAAGCTTACTAAAGTTTTTGAGAAAATTACATTGCCAAAGAAACCACAAGTTTGATCTTTAAAAATCTTTTTTCTATGAGCCCAAAAGCAAATTTTGGGTCCTCAAATTTGCACAGGCAGGAAGTGGCTGAGGAAGCCCTACAGTCCTAAAATAGGACAAATTCTCCCCTACCCATATCAGATCTCACTATAGAGAAATACGGACAAAGAAGAACCTCCAAGAACATAGAATCAGGAGACACAGAGAACAATGGATGAAAGAGCTTATCCCTGATAGCTGACTAAGAGAATAATAAAGGAATTTATCCCACTGCCAGGGCAGAGGGAACCTCAGAATGTCTGCTTGGTAAATTTCATCACTGCTATAGACCAGTCCGCAGCCGTCACTCTTCGCCATTTTTGTGGGAGTGTTTAGTCAGTTATTCTATTGCTTCTTCACTTTTGCATACCGTGCATGTGTGTATATAGGTATACACTGTGTGTGAGTATGTGTGTGTGTGCGCGCATGCGCATCCGTAATGGTGTGGATAACTTGTCTTTCTAGTTTATAGGCCACCATTCCAGGTATCCTTATCTTGGAAAATGGCAGTACCATTTGTCCTTTGGCTTAGACTAAAAAGAGTGTTTTTTGTTTTGTTTTTTTTTGCCTCTGGGATTATTCATCCAGCACATCCACAAACCTGTCAGTTTTACTGACCAAATAAATCTGAAGCTGCTTCTCACTCCCTCCATTTCTATCTCCCTAATCTAAGGTAACATAATATCTCACCTGAACTACTCAAAAAGTCTCTGTTTTTTTTTTCTTTGAGACGGAGTCTCGCTGTGTCGCCCAGGCTGGAGTTCAGTGGCGGGATCTCAGCTCACTGCAAGCTCCGCCTCCTGGGTTCACGCCATTCTCCTGCCTCATCCTCCCGAGTAGCTGGGACTACAGGTGTCTGCCACCACGCCCGGCTAATTTTTTTGTATTTTTTTTTTTTTTTTTTTTTTTTTTTTTCAGTAGAGACAGGGTCAAAAAGTCTCTTAATTAGTATCTCTTCTTCTATCCTTCCAACCTTTCAATGTGTGAGTGGAAGTGAGATTATGTGACTCCTCTGCTCCAAATTTCCCATGACTTCCCCTCCCCTCACAGGTAAAATCTGAAGTCCCTGGCCACCTCTTCCACGTCCTCTCCAGCATTCTCCTCCTGTTTACTAAGGGCTATCCACTGTATCTTCCTTAATGTGGTTGAAACATACAAAGCATTTTCCCACCTTAAGATTTCCCCTCTCTGAGCCCTCTCCATGGCCCACTTCTTCATTCATGAATATCTCACTCAAATATCACCTCCCCATAGATACTCAACCACTCTGCCATTCCCTGTGTCCTTATACTTTATTTTTCTTTGTAGCCCCCATCACCGTCTGACATCATATAAAATATCTCAGGATTTTTGCTTTGTTTACAGATATATTCTTAACTCCAAAACAGAGCTTGGAACATGGTAGATGTTTAACCCATATCCATAATATAAATATCTTACATGTGCTGCATCCCAGCACTTAATAAGAGGCACGTTAAAGTGAACTAAATATGGCCTGAGAAGGACTCTGTACTTCTGTTCTTGCGGATGAACTGTAACGTAGCTTAATAGGTAGACAAGATTGAAAACCTAATTTAGGAGTATGTGCCTGTAACAATAGCTAAGTCTTGGCCAATCCCAGCGCCGTACTTCAACCATTCATACACTGCTGAGTCTTCAAACTGTTCAAGTAAGGAAAACACTGAGCTGTAACCATTCCAGCCATTCTGTACCTCACTTCCGAATTCTGTACATCTTTTCCTTTTTTTGTCTACAAATCTTCTTTCACCGTGTGGCTGCGCTGGAGTGTTTGTGAATCCACTGTGATTCTGGGGGCTGCCCAATTCACGAATCGTTCATTGCTCAGTTAAACTCCTTTCAGTTTAATTCGGCTGAAGTTTTTCTTTTATCAGGCATAAAGTAAGTGCTATTGGGGTATAGCATAGGATGGACCAACTCTGACAGGCTAGTGAAAGCTTCCTAGCTGGCTTCATGGGTGTGCAACCTGTGCAGATATGCAGGGCCATGCACTTGGAAAGATCCTGCATGTGGTGTAATGCTCTGTTTTTGCCATCTTGAAATTCTTCATAATTTTGAACAAGTGGAGCTGTATTTTTTGTTGAAGTATAGTTCCCATTCCATACAATTCACAATATTTTAAGTATACAATTTAGCATTTTTTAGTATATTCACGAAGTTGGGCAACCATCCCCATTATCTAATTCTAGAACATTTTCATCATCCCCAGAAGAAACCCACAAACATTTGTGGTCATTCCACTTTCTTACTTTCCCTATGCCTAGCAGCCATTTATACACTCTCTGATTGTAAATTTGCCAATTCAAGACATTTCATATAAGTGAAATCATTTAAGATGTGGCCCCTTGAGTCAGGTTCCTGTCACTTAGCATGATGTTTTCCAGGTTTCTCTATGTTGCGTTATGTGTCTATACTTTATTTCTTTTTGTGGCTGAATAGTATTTCATTGTATGGATACACCACATTTTTGTCAATTCGTCAATTAATGAATATGTGGGTTGTTTCTACTTTTTGGCTATCATAAATGATGCTGCCGTGAACATTCATGTACAAGTTTTTGTGTGACTATATGTTTTCAATTCTCTTGCATATATAGGAGTAGAATTGCTGGGTCATATGGCTACTCTATGATTTACTTTTTGAGACACTGCCAAGCTGTTTTCCACAGAGGCGACACCATTTTACATTCCTTCCAGCAATGTGTGGCTGAAGTAAACAAGGCTGCCACATCTCAAAACAGAGTATCATGCATCATTGTTACCCTAAGCACATCTAAATTTGTAGAATGGTCATTTGTGACAGCCCCATCACTGTGGCCTTCACTGAGAGTTTAAAGCCTCTGATATAAACATGGTAGTGTTGAATAAACAATGCTTTGTTGTATTAGTTCAGGTTGTCATGGATTGGAGGGCTAGAGTTAGAATTAGTGACTAAGATTATGGAAACAGTAAGAACCAAAGAATCAAACCAACTAAATCCCAGGAGAGTCAGATGAACCAGAGCTACTCACTGCTTGATAACATATAGCTATAAATTCCTAGTCGATTCACAGATCTAGAAAGTGATGAGCCATTTGAGAGAAAACACCTCTCTCTTTTCCGCAAATTATATAACACTAAATCCATGTCATTAAACAAATGATTCTAACCTTTTTTTTTCTTGCCTTTATTGGATTTCAAAGTTCAGTACACATTCAAATTATTCAATTTTGATATCACTTTTATGATCAAATGTCCTACTTTTGAAATGGAAAGCTCAGTTGGCCATGTTCCCTGTTAAGTTTAAGAAGCTTTTATCATTTAAATAAATTAAACCTTCCAGCATGGATTCTGCAGAACATAATGAAGCACAGAGGAAAAAAAGCTTAAATGAAATAAACCTCTTTGCTGATAGAAACAGTACAGGTTATTGTGCATTCTACCAATAAATGTGTAGCTGGAATCGTAGCCTGATTTCTGGTTTTTAAATTTTGTCCTTAATTTTTATAGTGTTCAGCAGCAATCTGATTTGCCATTGGACAAAAGATGGACACAATGTACATCAAGGAAAAAGGGTCTAGGTTTTTAATACTGACAATAAAACCAAATATTAGGTTTTTAAAAGCTGATTTCTTTTAATACTACATTGATAAGTAAGGATATACATTTTTCACACCATTTAATTCATACAAATTGAACTCTTACGAACTCAAATCCTTCAACACCTTCTATAATAATTTCTTCATGGTTTAAAAAATTGCTTGTTTTCTAGAGAAAAATGATTATCCATATAATAATTGGGTAAAATTAAGCTATATAAATTACATATTGAATTAGCAGGAGACATTTTACTTTTTGAGTTACAATTTTCCAATTGCCCGTGAAAGATTCAATTGGATTATGAAAAATCTTACTGTTTTTTTTTTTTTTGAGATGGAGTCTCGCTCTGTCACCCAGGCTGGAGTGCAGTGGCGCGATTTTGGCTCACTGCAAGCTCCACCTCCCGGGTTCATGCCATTCTCCCGCCTCAGCCTCTCTGAGTAGCTGGGACTACAGGCGCCCGCCACCACGCCCGGCTAATTTTTTGTATTTTTAGTAGAGACGGGGTTTCACTGTGGTCTCGATCTCCTGACCTCGTGATCCGCTCGCCTCGGCCTCCCAAAGTGCTGGGATTACAAGCGTGAGCCACCGCGCCCGGCCAAAATCTTACTGTTTATAGATTCTTTCAATGGCCAAAGTGTAGGGTGCAATTTTAAAAATGTAAATAAAAACACACCATTTTAAAGAGTTTAACTAAATAAAATTTATCAATGTTTCCACTATGTTAAGTTGAACCATTTTACTGTAAGCATGTTAAAAATAAAGCTAAAGGTAAAAAGCCCTTCTTTTTTAAATTTTTATTTATTATTATTTTTGAGGCCCAGGCTGACATGCAACGGCATGATTATAGCTTACTGGAACCTCAGATTCCTGAGCTCAGGTAATCCTCCTGCCTCAGCCTCCCAAGTAGCTAGGACCACGGGCATGGACCACCATGCGTATCTATTTTGTTTTTAATTTTATTGTAGAGATAGGGTCTCTCTGTGTTACCCAGGGTAGTCTCAAACTTCTGGGCTCAAGTGATCCTCCCACTTTGTCCTCCCAAAGGGCTGGGATTACAGGCATGAACCACCATGCCCAGCCAAAAAGCCCTTCTTAAAAGGAAACATTCAGCAGAATTAATTTGAGAATACTCATAATGGTAATGTTTAATAATTACCATGGAAATGTAGTTTTCTTAGTAATAAATATTCAGTGTCACTCAAAATTGGAGCTTAGGTCATAAAGCTGTCTCTAAAACTGTAAGGATTTATAGAGAGGGCCTAGTTGCATTTAGCGTTTTTGAAATACAGTGAGTTACTTGTGTTAGGCATCCCTGATGTTTTATCTTCTTATTTGTTATATTTGTACATTCTTTTAAACTTAAAACAAACAAAAGACTATCATACTTGGCATACAAGATATGGATCAGCTGGTGGTAGCACCTTGTAAATTAGTGTTTAAAGCCCATAAGCATGATTAAATCACCTTTTCATTTTCATTTGTTTTTAATGAAGCTTTCCATTTCAAAATCAGTGCCTATATTCTCTTACCTTGCAGTAGGAAAGAAAATTTTGTTTTGTCGTAAGCTAGAAAATAAGCTTCTAATGGATATTATTGCATCCTTGCAATGAAATCAAAGCAGGTTCTGATTCAAAACCTTTCAATGACTGATTTATGGGTCAAAGATTTGAACCTGAGTCTACCCAGTATGCATTTGCTCAGTAGTTGGGTAGGTTCTAGGAATGCCAGAAGACAAATGATGTAGCTCCTGCTTCCAAATGAGGAGTAAACATCAATGATCAATAATAATAATAATAATATACAGATAGCACTGATTCATTGTTTAGACAGTGGAACATAGTGAAGGAACTATAAAGTGCCCTGCTTATTTGTAACGTTTGCCATTCATAGACGCACCGCAAACATACATTTGCTGAATGTATGAAAAGGTTATTGAACTAATGAATAACATTTATTTATTGAGGAATTTCAATGTGGCAGGCATGTTATAGACACTAGAGATATAGCAGTTAGCAAAGCAGACAGAAATCCCTATTCTCATAAACAAATGATTTAGGTGTAAGTGGAATCAAGGTTGATGTCAGAATCCAGGGAAAGTCACATTCTTTGACCCTCCCTGCTCCCTGCCTTCCATAAAGGTAGTGTATTTAATATATGTAGAAGAAAGTTAAAAACAAAACAAGACAAAAACACAAGGCGTCCTTGAAGGGGACCGGAATCTACAAAATGGTAGCATGTGTTTAAGCCTACTGGCTCTGCTTTGGAGAGTAAGGAGGGTCTGGAGAGTAAGGAGGGTCTAGAGACTGCCTCCCACAAAGCTCTTTCAAGGTGCTAGTCTAGGCTACCGCTTTCCCAGCAAGTATACAGCTTCAATCATGTTCAATTCACTGCTTTCAGGGACGGTTCTCCATGGCAAACGCTCTTTGAAGGGTGACCTGCTGGGTGTGAAACTGCTGCACGACTTCCTCCTTCGCCCATTCATCTATCCGAGTTTTCACAGAGTCCAGGAGAAAATATGAAAGTTACCTTGAGGAGCAGGAGAGTGGAATGGTTAAGACTGTTTGGAATCTGACCCCTTGGATTTGTATCCTGGACACACAGTTGTGTGACCTAAGGGAAACCACTTAAACTCTTTATGCCTCAATTTGCTTCTCTGTGATATAAGAATAATATGACCTGTGTCCTACAGTAGAGAATTATAGGACCTAGCTCGTAAAATGATCTCTTTCCATGACATTTCAGTGAGAAAATACATGTGTGGAAGTGACCACTTTGCTATATGCAGATATTTTATAATCATTTTACAATGCCATTATTTTGTTCCATGGTCAAAAGTAAAATAAAATAAATGTAATCTAATCCTATAAAGTCAATTCAAACTAGTAATTTTTTTTTAAAAAAAACTACCTCTTAAAAACCTGGATATAATAAGTAGTTGACCAAATCCAAGTGTTACTGTTTGCGGTTAGGCTTCAGTTCCAATTGTATAGATTGGGTGATAAATCTCCTCTTTCTAACCTTCCTCCTGCACCTGCTTATCCTCTCACCGGGCTGCAGATTGTCAGCAGGCCTGCTGCTAAGAGAGAAAGAGGGATCTACTTCAGGACCTAGGGCTTGTGTCTGAGATCTGGAGGGCCTGTAGCCACTCCTCAGAGTGTTGGCTTTTGAGCTGGTCATGTCCAACTGCTGGCTCTCTTTATGTGTGGCATAATTGATGGCCTGCAAGTCCCTGGTGGCAGATCACCTACAGGGTGCAATAACTTTTCCCACCTCACACAGTGCTTTTGCCTTGCCTGGCTTCTAGCAGACTGAATTCACAAATGACTACCTTCAGTGGCTTCCTGAGCTCTAGGGAATCCCAGCCAGTGCCCCTCTGAGCTATAAAGGACGTGAAGGTCAAGGAGCAAAGAGGGGGACTTTGGCTCTCTAAAGAGCATGTTTTTCCACTGTGCATTGCTGGCTCCTGAGATTGGATGTGTAGGTCCTGCTGTTCTGTGAACTTGATAACAATTCAGGACCAGTCTTGTTGGTCGTAAGTACCCTCAAACCTCAAGGAAGCTATGTTTAAAATTACTTAATTTCCTATCTCCCGGGAGTAAAAAAGGGGAAAGGAACAATGTGCAATACTCAGAATTCTGTCATCTAATGTATCAGAGCTCGATTCTTAATCTTTCCCAGTTACTTTTACATTTCTTGACAGCAAAATACAGATCCAGCTCTATCTCATTTGTCCCCTGGTATAGGTGAGAAATCAAGCCCTGTGCCAAGACCCCCTTTGCCCTATGTATTTTGGTATTTGGAGTCTTCGTTTCTAGCTAAATAGTAGCAATTCAAACACTTTTGTTCGTTCTTGGTTGGGTGGGTGAGGGGCAGCTGATGGTCAAGGAAGCTGGGAAAGATTTATTTTATTGATATTTTACATGGGCGTGTTACAGTCTTACATCACAAAACACCCTGAACTTGGTAAGCACACAATAATTGCAAGCAGTTATTGGCCATTATATCGAAAAATCTAAACAAATAAGGCTCTTGCCTAAGGTGCCCACAAATTCTCAGATGTCAGTAATACCAAATCTTTCAGTATAATCTCTGCATGGCAGGACATGTAGACATTACAAAAATAGGAATGTCCTTGTCTATTATATACCAATAGGGTTGCCAAATTTAGCAAACAAAAATACAGGACTCCCAGGTAAAATTAAAATTGGAATAAACAATGAATATTTGTTAAAGGATACATTATGTCCAATTCAGATTTATCATGTCTGATGTTTTTAGTATGTCCCAAATATTGCACGGGGACCTGCATTTTACCTGACCTTCCTGTGTGCCTAGTACCTGTCACACTCCACTGACTTTGAAATGGTTCCCTTTTCCCAAATGTGAAGGCTGCTCTCAGTTACCACATCGAGCCAACACTATGTCTATCCTAGGCTAAACAACTACCCTAAAAAAATAAAACAGGTAAGTGGTGAGTGGGAAGGGGGATGTGGAAAATCATTCATATTAGGCCTCTCATGTCCACCCATAGAATCAAAGTGAGTACTTTTTCAAAAAGGGGCTGAAATAGGAAAATAGTATCTGCGTTCCTGTGTCTGGGTCTGTCTGGTTCTAAAAAATGTTCATATCTTGAAGACTTAGTACAACCTATGTTTACTTAGGAAGCATAAGAAATGTGTCAACCCTTTGAAAGACTTCTAATCAAACTGCTGGAGCTTTGATGTCAGAATTTGAAATTATTATTACGTATTTTAAAAATACCCAATTTCATGTGCCACTAATGAGAAAAAAAAGTTGGCCTTTACAGACAGTTACTGAATTTATTTTAAAATACAAATTAGTACCACTCGATAAGCTGAATTTAGTGCATCAATCTCATTTTAGAAAATGTACTCTTACCTGGAAGGGGAATTCCTATCTTTCTGACTTTTCTGTTAATGGTGACCATCAATAGTATTGGTTTTTGGTGTAAAATCAATGATTATATGTTACTCCAGGCAGCTGCTGAATATTCAAAAGATAGTAAATGGTTTCAGATAGGAGTATTTTATGAGAGTTCAAGGAGAGGGAACCAATGTATGTTGAGTGTCTGTTATGGGTTAGAGAATGCATGCTTCACATGTGTTTCTACTCTAACCAACAATGTACAGAGGGTGATCAAGGTAAGTAATTTTCCTTGAGTGATAAACTTTTCTGATTCTGAAAGTGCCTTATCTAATATAACTCTTTTTTGATTTTCCTTACAGCCTACACCTGCAGTTACTTTGCTTTTCAGGACTCTGAGCAAAAATCTCACACTTATTAACTTTATTTCCAACTCTGATAATATATGTGGCAATTTCTTATATAGCCAACATTTTTTATTTCTTTTGATGGGGTTATCATAAGTTCTTTCCATTATTATCTTCAAAATACATTTTAAATAAAACGATGCTCATTTATTTGTGGATATGTAACCCCTCACCTGTACTATGTATTTAATTTTATGTTTAAAATTTAAAGAATCTGGGAAATTAAAGAGTTCAACTTCCAACCCAGTGAACATGTCATATGGAAAACATACTTCTATTTTAACCTTTTAGTGGTAGAACGATCATGAGTTTTCAAGGCAGTTTATTCAATAGAGAGAAGTTTGCAATGAAGTCTGTGTACTGAGCTGGTGTTGCCTCCCTTTTCCTCACAAATTCTAGTTCTGCCTTCTAGGGTCACATAAATCAATTTAAATTCTCCCCTCACCCAACTCAGATGCCATTTGCTAAACTGTCTAACTTTTCAGTACATTTATAGCCTGGAATTCTTACTATCTGATACCCAAACGGAGGATAATACTAAAAATGGTTTTGAATCTTATTTCTACACAATAAGGAAAATCATACAAAAGTGGAAATTTGTTACAGAGAAATTTAAGGGATAAATATGTATCTCCTTATATCTGTATATACATATATACATATACAAATATGTATGTATGTATGTATTTGTGTTTTTCCTACTAAACGGTAATATAATGGGAATATAAACTAGAAGCAAAGTACCTCTATTCGGTTGTCTCTTGAGTAATTCTCCCTCTGATATGTAAAGGACTAGAAGTAAGTAAATAAGTAGCCAACATTTCTATGTTGGGTTTAAGACATATTGCATCCATAAATTTCATAAATGCAATTCCATAAATGGTATTTGAATTTTTTTCTTGAGAAATAATCATCAAATATTCAAGGGTTTTCTTTGTAACACAAAGCACATACAGCATAGTATCACACAACTGTTAATCCATCTGCTTTTATAATCAGACTGTGACTATCTCTCCCGTTCCACAGATCATCTTTCGTAAGATCAGTGATGTGAAGAAAGAGGAGGAGGAGCGCCTCCGGCAGAAGAATGAGGTGACCCTCAGCATTCCCGTGGACCACCCAGTCAGAAAGCTCTTCCAGAAGTTCAAGCAGCAGAAGGAGCTGCGGAATCAGGGCTCAACACAGGGTGACCCTGAGAGGAACCAACTCCAGGTAGAGAGCCGCTCCTTACAGAATGGAGCCTCCATCACCGGCACCAGTGTGGTGACTGTGTCACAGATTACTCCCATTCAGACCTCTCTGGCCTATGTGAAAACCAGCGAATCCCTTAAGCAGAACAACCGTGATGCCATGGAACTCAAGCCCAATGGTGGTGCTGACCAAAAATGTCTCAAAGTCAACAGCCCAATAAGAATGAAGAATGGAAATGGAAAAGGGTGGCTGCGACTCAAGAATAATATGGGAGCCCATGAGGAGAAAAAGGAAGACTGGAATAATGTCACTAAAGCTGAGTCAATGGGGCTATTGTCTGAGGACCCCAAGAGTAGTGATTCAGAGAACAGTGTGACCAAAAACCCACTAAGGAAAACAGATTCTTGTGACAGTGGAATTACAAAAAGTGACCTTCGTTTGGATAAGGCTGGGGAGGCCCGAAGTCCGCTAGAGCACAGTCCCATCCAGGCTGATGCCAAGCACCCCTTTTATCCCATCCCCGAGCAGGCCTTACAGACCACACTGCAGGAAGTCAAACACGAACTCAAAGAGGACATCCAGCTGCTCAGCTGCAGAATGACTGCCCTAGAAAAGCAGGTGGCAGAAATTTTAAAAATACTGTCAGAAAAAAGCGTACCCCAGGCCTCGTCTCCCAAATCCCAAATGCCACTCCAAGTACCCCCCCAGATACCATGTCAGGATATTTTTAGTGTTTCAAGGCCTGAATCACCTGAATCTGACAAAGATGAAATCCACTTTTAATATATATACATATATATTTGTTAATATATTAAAACAGTACATACATATGTTTGTATATACAATATATACATAGATATATTTTCACTTGCTTTCAAGATGATGACCACACATGGATTTTGATATGTAAATATTGCATGTCCAGCTGGATTCTGGCCTGCCAAAGAAGATGATGATTAAAAACATAGATATTGCTTGTATATTATGCAGTTGACTGCATGCACACTTTACATTTATTTATAATCTCTATTCTATAATGAAAGAGTATGATTTTTGTTACCCAAGGCAATGTAATATTTGAAGAATCAGGGTCCAACCTGCCAATGTTGCCATGACAAATTTGATCTCAGGCTGAGTATGTATATCGAGCTATCATTTTCTCACTGTTCTGTTAAGTTAAAATTATAGATTAATGCCAAGGAAGAGTTCAGTCTTTTAAACTATTAGTACCATGTTATGATCTCTTTCCATAGGATATTTTTCTGTAACTTAGTGTTAGGTTCTTTTCCCCTACAGGCAGTGTTTGCTCCATTCAAATGACTGTTTTGTTGCCTAAGTCAGATAACAGTGTGGGATATTGAAAACTTACTGCTATGGGTTTTGTGCATGAATCACATTTTTGATCAACTATACCTCTCGTTTTTTAACATTATACTTAGATAGTAATCATTAGCTCTTATGTAAGGAAATCCCTACTCCCTCCTTCTTGGAGAACAGCTGCCATCTTGTAAGCTGACATTATCAACACCATAAATACTAAACTATTAGTATAGTGTATGTTATTATAGAAACACTGCACCACAGGGTATAAGGGCCCTTTGACAATTCGTGTAAGAGATGCTGAATTTCCAAAGCCAATGAATGCTCTAAACTTGTAGTTCCAAAACATGTTCAAGAGTGACATTGAAAGGCTTCTTAGCAAAGAAACATACAAAAAAAAAGCATTTAAGTAATCATATCAAAATGCTAACTATTATGATATAAAATAAAAAAGAATGTAAACAGATAGATAAATTTTTGTGGCATGTCTGTAACTTAGAATGAAACACTGGTACGGATTATTGACACATGAATCCTAGTGTTTGTAGTGATAACACATGAAATGTGGTAAAACAAACAAACAAACAAACCAAGAAGTAGACATTAAGTTGCTCAACTCAGATAACTGCTTTTCTGTCATTTTATTGTGGTTACAAGTTTTTAAAGCTTTTTGCACACAGTTCTACTGCTGGACTTCTGCTGAGTTGATTCAATAAACTATTGTGGCTCAGGCAGATCCATTTATGAAAGGGGGATACTAAAGACTGAATTTCAGTCTTTTGAATTCAAATCCTCTTTGTAGAAAGTGCCTATTATCAAGTTTTTAAAAAAAAGTCACAAAGAGTTGTCCTGTATATAGCTAGTCCCTTAAATGATATGGATTGAGAATAAAATACACATTCACTTCTAAGAACCCAGGAGAACTTATTTCTTTTGACTAAACTATATTTTAGGAAGTTGTTCAGGGAAGCATGCTTTTCAGTCACTGCATGCACAGCATTTAATATGGGGAGCAGGGGAGTTAGTGTTTGCATGAAGTTGAAAATATGTGCGAGTAATTTATATATTACTGGACCATCTGTACATATATGTTGACAATATGCAAAAGCTGATGGCAAAATCGAAGGAGATATTTTGGTCTATTATACCCATTTGTATGAGCTTTTCTATCTCCCAGTATTCCCAATCAAAGCCACTAGAACTGAAAGACACGTTATCACATTCAGACTTGAGAAGTGCAAAACAGTGATTTATAAAAACAGTTGCTATTTTAGAATTTCTATTGAACTTCACATGCCCACAAGATGTGCCTCTTTAATCTAGGAGTCTCAAAACATATGTTATGAGCCATGGGCTCCATTTTCCTTTCTTTGTGCGTGCAACTTCCATTAACCATAATGGAAGTTTTCAGGGGAGCATGTCTCCATGTAATGCTACAATATCTACCTACCACAAACACAAGAAAATGAAATAATTATGGAGTAAGGAATCAGCCTTGAAACTTGGATTTTGTTGCTTTCATGGTGAGGATGATATCTTTTCCTTGACCTCTGACATTTATTGAATTTCAGGGTATTTTTCTATTTGTTTAAGTCAAGTCTGGCGTAAGCTTTTAAAGGTGAATGTGTGGTTAAAATAAGAATCTGATTACAGAAGTTGTTAGTTTAACTTTAGCCAGTGCTTCAAAACTAACTACTGGTGTAAAGCTATAAAAGAATGACTGTGAACAACATGATGATTTGAAGTTCTAATTCATGCCTTTGCGTATTAGTGGTGCAAATATTTACTGTGTTCTGACATTGATGTAGAGTTTCACCTAATCGACCTACAATGTTATTGTTCATATATATGAGAAACATAATGGTTTTGAATTACTCTAGATTGTCAAGAAGGAGGGAAAGTATCAATTGTTTATTTATGGTGCAGTTATCATAGTGTCTTTTCAGCCATCTCTGTTCTCTGTGTGCATGATATGAAGAGGTGCTGAATGCACCCTGCTGTTTTCAGCAAGAATGCGTGTTTTCAGCAAACGTTGTATATAGAGTAGTCTTTTAGGTTCCCAGATTCCACAAATCTTAGCAGTTGAATTTACTCAGATTTGAATGAAGGGTGAACACTTGCTTTAATACATGCAATAATGATACAATCATGTTCTATGTTGCCTCAACTAGCACATAGACAGTAGATGCTCTTTTGGGGACCAGATAACTGCATGTTTTATTCCTACACTGTATAGATGCTCTTGGCGCATCCAGAATAAAAATTTTAATATTATATTTCTAAATAATATATTAATAGGAGTAAATGGATATGTATTAGAAATCCAAACATTTTCCAAAGCAATTTACGCACCTTCAATATTTTTCTATGATGTTATTAATAGGTAAGATCAGATGCTGTATCCTCGACAGGTGGTTGTAACATAATAGCAAAAGTCAAATTAGAATGGAAATGTGAGTGATGTATCATAATGGCAGGTTTTATCAGTCTGTATCAGGATATTGTTGCACTAAATGTGATCTAGCAGATGGAAGAGATTATGATAAAAAGCAAACAGGCACACAAAAGCCAGATGACAATACCAAAGCTATATGAATGGTACTGAAAATGGTTCAGGCACAGTGGTTGAAGTGAATGACGTGGTTGAATACAGGCCCATGCTTCATTGTTAAAATGGAAAATTTTTATGACACTAGTTGCATCTCGCATTAAGTATAGGACTAAAAATGTCCTAAGTATTTTTTACAAACAACTTTATGCATATCAGAGAAAAAATGGAAAATCTGGGGTTTGAAATTGCTCTGGAGGAAATGTGTACTTCTGTTGTGCTCAACACTTTAATAGAATAATTAGTTGTGACCACTAACTAAAGTACTATTATCAAAATTAACCTTATTGGAGCCCAAATGAAAATCACATTTTCCCTTCTGTTTAAGGAGATTTTGTTCACCCTATGAGATCCGGTCCATTTGATATCTTCTTTTAAATAACTAAAGTCATTTGGAATTTTTTTTAATACTAGCCTTCAGAGCAGTGACTGTTTTGAAGTTTGCAGTGGCAGATATTTGAAATTATTCATCATATTTCTAATGAATTCCACTATCTTGTATAATTTTTATCTTTTAAGCAATTTTCTCTGAGTTTGTTTTCCAAAATTTCATGTGGGTAATGAGAACATTTATCTAGAATGTGCATATCATACATGGATAACTTTCAAATATGAATATTTTGTAATCATGTGAATGTTGTGCTATAATTTTTTCTATTAGGCATAAAAGTATTTCTCTTCTCGTCTTAATGGAAAGGGGGAAAAGACAAAAACAGTATTTTGGAAATCACCTTAAGTATTAGTATCTGAGCTTTGTCTTGGATTCTGAATTTAGCTCTACCACAAACTCGAAGTGTAATTATGGGCAAATTAACCTTTTCTAGTGTACCAAATGCTACCATTCCCCAGCCAATAAATAAGAAAACAAAGATAACAGCTGTTGCCTTCTTATATCAACATGCCATTAGGTCAGTGAAAAAATTATCTTTCTTGCAGGTGAAAATCATATTATGACAAATGATCACTTTTTCATTCTTTCATAGAAGAGTATCCATGATGTACTCTCTATCAAAATATTCTTCTAGAATTTAGAAGAGATTTCAGACATTGACGGTGATGTGATTTTTATCTAAATATTCTTTTAGGTTTTAGAAGAGATTTAGCTGGTCAGAGGTTGATGGAGAGAGGCATAGTTTGCTAAATAATTATTAGTGGCAGGTAAGCATAAAACTTGATATTTATCTGGGAATTTAGAACTACGAATCAAATAAACGTGGAGAGAATGAAGCTCCTTTGATGGAAGAGAGAAAGAAGAGAAAGATAGGTAAATTTTATGATTTTTCTTATTTCTACTTAATCATACTGCTTGGCAGAAATTCTCAATTTTGTGAAAAAATTGGTAAGTGGCCAAGGTATAGAGTAGTTCACCAATATATCTGTGTAACAAAACTGAATGTGTACCCCTTAAATTTATACAAATAAAAACTAGAGTAGTTCATCCTTCAACTTTTTAAATTAAAATAATCATGACCTGTTCAAAATATATGATTCCACGTGGGCAGACACTCTTATAACAAAATTCTTAACTATGTGCTGTGTGTTATAAGTTTTGGTCTGTATTCTGACTTGAGATTTTCTATCACTTCATTTTTAGGATAAGACCCATGTGTTTGCATTCTTTATGAGGGTCAGGGCCACTGAGGATTTGAACTGGGAACTAGGAAGATGGTGAAGGTGAGGGTTGAGAAAAGACTGTGTAGAATCTATCTGCTTCTTTACTCTTAGGCTTAGAAGTTAAATAAGTTAACTAAGCTTATATTTACCAAGTGCTCACTATGATAAGCATTTTATTTAGGTCATCAAATTTAATTCTTGCAACAACCCCATGAAGGCATAGGTTAAGGAACTTGTCCAGGATAGCATACCTGTACATGATAAAGTTGAGTTTCTAACACAGGCAGTCAGACCTTAGGGAGAAAACTTTATTTTGTAGAATACTGACATTACAAGAACTACCTAGTTCAACCATCTAGTCTAGGTTTTTCCAGACACATACTTTTAAAGATTTCTTAAAATAATTCTTAAAAATTGCACTCTATAATGTGAATGTAAATATTTGGTTTTTCTTGATAAGTCAGAGTCAATGACAGAGGTTGAAATCATACTGTCTTAAGCAAAAGGTACCCTGTCCCAACAGTGAAATTTTCATTTACTTCTCCCAACAGTTGAAAGACATCACCCAAAGTAAACTGTCAAATGTGGTTATAAATAAGAAGCATGTTTGACATATCGTCACTGGTATCAACATTTTCTTTTCCAGTTGAATTTTAACCTAAAGAGGTAATGCATAATGGTTAAGGAAAGCAAGAGTCATTCAGGATTTTTTTCTTTAATTTCTTTTTAATAGTGGGATTTGGATGAGACTCCAGAATTTATTTTTAAAATTTATTTTTTGACTCATTGGGTTTTAAGTAGATTATTCAGATATTTCTATTGATTGCGCTGATGTTGGCTTCTTGGCCAAACCACTATTAAATGCATTATCCAAATGAACTATTTCTGTTTAGAATGGCAACTTGTATCCTTATTTCCAAAATTAATGAGCTCATAGTATGTATATTTACTTCAGAGAGTTTCAGTAATCTTCTCTAATGAAAAAATGTTAATTTTCTGAACGTGGTTTATTTGTTCTACCCTCTGAGATTTCTAAAGCAAGTGTCTTGAGATAAGGAGAAAAAAAAACAAGATATTACAACACTACATGCTGGAATCTTCAGCCCAAACCATCTTGTTTTCACTTGGCTAATAACTGAGCCAGAGGTAATCATAGAAAGGAAGAATCCTACTTTTAAAATAATAACTGTGAAGGACCCCACTGACACTATCCAAAGCTTTTTATAGTCAGCTCACTTCCATCCTGGCTTTTACATTACCACTGCATGATTATTTAAATGAGGTCATGACTTGTACTACTTGTAAAGGCACTTGGTCAAAGAACAGTAAACCAAAAAGTGCAGCTTATGACCAGAGTTATAACTGAGGAAAAAGGAGGGTGGAGAAGGGATAGCAGTTGCCTCCTTTTAATGAGTTTTCTATATGTGGTGCCTTTTAAATAGCTTTTGTTTATTTGTTTTTAAGATGACACATTGTCATTAAGGTTTTAACAAAACCTTTGGAAGCAGTTTGAAAGCTTGTCAAATGTTGGGGTCTTCTTTAGAAATAAGTGCTCTCCCACCAGCCAATGAGCTTAGGACCTCTGGTTCTGGCCTACAAACCCAATCCCCTAAGCACTTGGCTGGTTGGGCTGCATTTTGATGGGGGGAAAACAAAAAGATCTGATCACTCTCTCTCATTCATGCGGAATCACTGACTGTTAAATGACCAAAGCAGTCAAAGCCAAAATATTCACCTTGACACTTCAATAAACCAGATTGAGTATCCATAATAATTAATTTAAGTAATTTTATCTCCATTCTCTGATAAATCATATTTCATAATATAAAATGTAACCACTTCCCTCTATCCAAAGCTTTTGGTCAGACTCTCCATTGAGTTAGAGAAATTGGACTTTGGCAAAAAGCAACATAAAGATTATTGTTGTTCCTAGAACCATTGTTGTCATGGACCCGTCATTTGCTCCTCAACTTTTTCAACCAAATTATAGCGGGAAAGATTCCTGATGAGGCCAAGACTGCAAACAGGAAGAATACCTAGCTAGTAAACTATGCAAAATCACAACAAAGATTCATTTTAATTCCATGTTAGTGTTTGATAGTCCTAAGTATTTAATATTGGTATATTATGTCACAGCCATGAACTGTCAACCTTCACAAAATCCAAATGCACTTTTCTTTAAAATCAAGATTAGCTTATTTCATTTTCAGAAAAACACAGTGGTCAGAATTGATTTTTTGACCTCTGCAGGGATGTTTTCACATTGCTATTCTTATGACCCTTTATCAGAGAGGGAATAAGTGTAGTGTTCACTTTCATCTCCTTAGGGTTGACTGCACCAGCATCTTCCATCAAGCAGTCGCCTTCCACCTTAGAACCTGTTCACAGTTAATAAAGCAAGAGGGAATATGCATTTCATATTAGGAACAGATTACTTAAGTGATTGTTTTGAAAAGTGGAAACCAGTTTAGAACCATTTTTTTTACCCTAAAACATCCATTGTAGTTTGTTGAAAGAGCAATGACTTTTAGAAGTGCTTGGTACTCAAACAACACAACATGTGCAGATTCATGATATATTGAAAATTATAGAGTTCTTTTTAGTCTATGTTCTAGTGACTTTGTTTACACTAGTTGTGGCATTTTGTATACTACAATGTAAATTCTACTATAACACTAATGTTACTATGGGAATTAATTTTGCAACTTCTTAAATGTTTTTGTCACTGCAACCATATTGGTGAGATATTGGGGGTATTAAAAATGCCTCTGCCTTTAAGGGTTAATTCACCAGAAATAATTGATTCATGCAT
Source organism: Hylobates moloch (assembly GCF_009828535.3). Lineage (NCBI taxonomy): Eukaryota > Metazoa > Chordata > Mammalia > Primates > Hylobatidae > Hylobates > Hylobates moloch. The sequence goes on from NW_026652291.1 coordinate 42,764,253, forward strand.
TGACAAAGGAAACAATGCAAAAATTTAATGCGGGATGTTTTTAATACCATTATGCTAAGCAGTACTTGTTGGCTCTTTTCAAAATCTGATTCATGCTAAGCAGATCCTTTTTTGTACTTAAACAAAGATACTGCAATGTATAATATAGAAATTTTGTATGTACTGTTGACCTATCACCTGATTGCTGAAAGGATGTGTGAAAATATTTTAACTTTGTGACTTTAGGGTCAATTATGAAATAATTGTGATCAAAATTCAATTGCTTCTGGGAAGTTTGTGGTGATTATCACTTTATTTAATGTTTGTTCTCAAGAAATGGTCATTTTGAAAAGTGAATTGGCAGGTGGAAGCTTTTAGCCCAAAAGAATTCTGGGTTTCAGCACAATAAACTGTATTTCATCAGGGAGGACTAACTTTGCTTTTTTTCACACTTTATTTAAATGTGGATATTTTTTCATGATGCAGAATAAAATGTGCATTTTATGGAATCAATTTGAATTGGGTCTTTGTTGGAAATTGCTATTTTGAATTTAGTTAAATAAGTGAAAAGCTCCCCAATATTAAAACACAAAGCAATAGGTTTAGAGGAAACAGTCTTTTGATATATTAGAATTCCAATGTTATCTTAAACCTTCGTAATATTTTTCCTCTGATAAATTGTATCATTATGGTATAAATGATAAAATTAAAGTAGTATTATATCAGAAATTAAAAGTTTAAGCTCCAGGAGTAAATTTGGTTGAATTGGAATATTTCTCTGTACCATGAAAGATAGAGAAAATGAGCATATCTGAATAGGAATTTGGAGAAATCCTTATTTTAAAACGGGATTAAAAATATTTCTCTATCAATATTTCTAAAATTCTATTAATATCATAACATTATGAATTTCTTCCAAGCAGTGAAATTTAGAGGCTTAAAGGGCAGAATGTACATGGAATAAAAGTATACTTTTTCTCATTTTTTGAAAAAAATTATAAATGGCTTTGCCAAATTCCTATTGAAAAACAAGAGCTGAATATGTAACATAGGATGTCTGTGACACGAGAACTGCAGATTTTTCTTCTAACTAAAAAACAAGGTTGAGGAACAGTTTTTTGGCACATCACTGAAAGATTATTCATACCTATGGCTATGTAAAATTACATTTTGATTACAGAACAACCAAATAAAGCTTCGTCTTTGCTATGGCTATATTAGAATATAAGTAGAGGATTCTAGAGTTAGTTTTCAATTATACAGGAATCAAGGATATGATGATCACAGATAACAAAATGAATTGTCAAAATGAAGTGAAACTTTCTACACAAATGAACAGTAATTAATGCTTTCTCCATTTTTTGTTGATTTTGCTCCTCTTTTTTTTCTTCTTTCCTTACTCACACACCCACATGCACACACAGTCAACAATAAATTGCAATCTTTCCTTCTAAGTTCCATGGTAATAACTCAATTAAGAAAGATACCAATTTTTGGCTGGGCACAGTGGCTCACGCCCGTAATCCCAGCACTTTGGAAGGCCAAGGTGGGTGGATCACCTAAGGTCAGGAGTTTGAGACCAGCCTGGCCAACATGGTGAAACCCTCTCTCTACTAAAAAATACAAAAATTAGTTGGGGGTGATGGTGGGTGCCTGTAATCCCAGCTACTAGGGAGGCTGAGGCAGGAGAATCGCTTGAACCCAAGAGTTAGAAGGTGCAGTGAGCCAAGATCACGCCATTGCACTCTAGCCTGGGCAAACAGAAAACTCCATCTCAAAAAAAAAAAAAAGTCAAAACATGATAATACATATTATAGATGTGTGAGGAAATACTCAAGGGCCAAATACCATTACAAGCAGGATGAGAAGTTTTTGTCTCATAAGATGTTTTCTTCAGGGAATGTGAAGAAAAATAGAACATGCTTTAACCTTCCAACCTTCAAACTTGTGGTTAGCTCCTTCTATTTCCACCCAGTTAGGAGGCTTTTGCTTCCTGTGAGATTGTTGAAAACACCAAGTTTTCCTATATCAAGTTGGGTACATTCTGTTTAATCTAGGAAAATCAGCGTAACATGCTTTTAATTTGATTAAATAAAGATGTGCCCAAGGCTAGTGATGCAGATCTGACCTTATATAGCCAGAAGGGGCCTTGGGGATGAATTAGCACCATGCCTAATCTGAGAAATGAAGAAACCAAGAATTGGAAAGGGTAGGCAATTCTCCAAAGTTGTATGTATAGTGACAACTTTGGAAATTAAAGTTGGGAGTTGGGAGGAGTTGGGATTAAAATTCAGTTGTCTTGACTCCAAGTCCAATGTTTCTTACACTATATCACATGCCATCTGGTTTTTCGCAGTGCAAAACACACACACACACACACAAACACACACACTCTTTAGCTAATGCTACTGAAAGTGTTGCTAGTCTCATCTCTGAATATTGCAGAAAGGATAGTTATGTGTTCAACTATGTCATTTACATAAAGGTGTGTGTCCTTTATTCCAGTTTTCTTAAAAAACAACTGATATCCCATAAAAGGTGTACTCTCTCCCTTTGATATTGAAGATTGTAATTTCACATTCTACACTCATGATACTCTCTGTCCACCTGGTTTTAGAATCAGAACTAGACAGGTTATTTGTTGTATCTGGCTAAGGATACACAGTTGGGTCAGAGTTCAAGAAGACTGAATAAAGACTGGCTGGATGCTGACCACCCCAGATCACTCTGTGTGGAGCAGAAACTGGAACTTCTGGGTTCCTGCTTCCTGTGGGTGCATATGGGTGCATCAAACACAGCTTTCCATCTCATCTGATTCTACTGTCCTCTGGCACCCAAGCTTAGCTTAAGTCTTGAAGAGTGTGTGTGTGTGTGTGTGTGTGTGTGTGTGTGTGTGTGTGTGTGTTTGGGGATGACATCTTCCTCAGTTCTTAAAATTCTCTAGGACTATTCCCATGAAAAGAAAAAATATGTATCTGTGATCACAGTTTATAAATAACAGTGTTCAATACCATCAGTGGCTGATGGAGAAGTGCTAGCAACTTGTCACCTGTAGTCATTCAGCCCATCAACAAACATTCCTCCCATGTATGATACTGCTCTAGGCACTCCACACTGACCAAATTCAGCTGCAGAGTGGACCTTAGAGGTCCAAAGTGTGGATGCTAGAGTTTTCTTCCACAACTGCGAATATCCTGTTCAAAGACAAACAGCAAGATTCTATTGAAATTCTTCATGTTAATGACCTTTGAACTATGGAATTCACTCACTGGCAGGGGTGTCAGGAAGAATAATACCTGCTTTTAGAGACAGGGGAGGATATCAGCTCTCTCATGCTTTCTTTAAATTTCCATATTCTCCATTCTTAACACCCTTTCCCTAAATTTTTACAACTCAGGTAAGGAGAGCAGGGAGCAGATTTTCAGAGGTCTGGCGCTTTCACTGCTGCATGCATACACTGTCTTTCCTTCCCTGTAGTTTTCCATTCTGCTATAAGCAGGGAGAGGAGATGGAACACTCTGCAGGCAACCTTAAGCTGATGGCTCTGTGGCTCCCTGCCTGCCCGAGGAGAAAAGAAAGGATGAATGCAAGATTTCCAACAATTGCCATTGAACGCCCTGAAAGGAAGAGGCTGAGTGGAAGGAGGGCAGGGAGGGGTTTTGCCTTTCAGGACATCAGCAGCAAATAAGACATTTCTGTGCTAGTGCAGTTACCAGGAGCCTCTCTTCTCTTCCTTTCCTCTGCTAGTGTTATTCCTTGTATAGCCTGTAGTAGGTTGGGACCAGATTAAATGAGATAATAGCAGTGAAAATGCTTTGAAAAATATAATGGGCTATACAAAGCTTGAGGTTCTCTCTATTTGCCATTGATTTTCCCAGTAGTCAAGGGTGGATTCCAGAACTTATTGAGAAAGAGCCATAAATATTAATAACATATAGTCACACACAGCTCCTAGTGAAGTTCCAAGATTTTCTAAATTATACATACAGAAAATTGGACAAGTTCAAAGTTTGTTGAGACACAACAGCTGGAGTCCTTTTACCTTCCTGTCAACAATAAGGGCAAACACAAACACTATAATAGCCTCTCCTCTACTTCCACACTTCAGGAAGTATGTAAAGAACCTATTAACATGTAGGCTATATGAAAATATAGTCCCACTTTTACTAATCTGAAATTCTCTAAAATAGTGGTGCTATTCGTCATTTTCACTTTCACACTTAGTTGTCAATATCATGTAAGATCTCTGTTACACATGGTAGGTATTTGATGCTGTTTCAGAGTTCTTCCTGATTTAAGATTCAGCGCTATAAGATCAATTCCTAAAGTTCATACTAAAGATGTAGAGGGGCCACTAGATGTTTAGCTAATTTAGGACTTTGACCCATTTAGATACAGTGAGGTCATACATAATGCTGGAGTTGACAAATTAAAATGTTTTTACCTAACATGACACAGGAACCATGTTTAACACCAATACCTTCATTCAACTTCCCTCCCTTCTACGCTCTGGCAAGATGTCTGTGCCTTTTACAGAGCTGCATCTTGTATGTTTTTGTTGTTGTTTTATTGAATTGACTTTGATATAAAACCAAGTTTCTTATAATTTTGCATGTTGTATACGGATATTTGGATAAGTAGAAATATCTACTATTTTTCAGTCTCAGACACCTTCACATATAATGCTTCTAACAACCTCATTAGAGAAATAAGCCCATAGGCTCTGGGTGATAAACAACCCACATAGCTAGAAAGTATCAGAAAATGTTTTCAATCTCAGATCTCTGACTTTCAGATCTTATTTGCCTCAAAGTGACTCTCAGACCTGCATTAGGCACTTGGTTTTTGCATCAGGACCTATAGAAATAAATGTTAAAATTATTTTTTGGAGGATTTGTAATCTCATTATAGAATTCCAGGGTTTAGCCTTGTGCTAAAGTTCCTAAAATAGGAAAAATGCTAGGGTTCCCCTTCATGTATGTTCTATTTACAGATATGGAGTATTACAATTCATGGCATCCACTTAGTTTCTCCTTTGCATGATGACCCATGTGGAAAAGTCCCACAGGAGCATTGATATCTGTGCAGGACACTATGGTCATGTATACATGAGCTACTTAAAGAAAAGGGCTGTGGCCAGGCGCGGTGGCTCACGCCTGTAATCCCAACACTTTGGGAGGCTGAGGTGGGCAGATCACCTGAGGTTGGGAGTTCGAGACCAGCCTGGCCAAGATGGCGAAACTCCATCTCTACTAAAAATACAAAAATTAGCCAGGCATTGTGGTGGGTGCCTGTAATCCCAGCTACTCAGGAGGCTGAGGCAGGAGAATCCCTTGAACCTGGGAGGCGGAGGTTGCAGTGAGCCGAGATTGCGCCATTGCACTCCAGCCTGGGCAACAAGAGCGAGACTCTGTCTCAAAAAAAAAAAAAGGGAAAAGGCTGTGTTCCTTCTTCTTCTTTAATAGCTCCCTACAGTGCTTAGAAGTATGCACTATACCCAGTATAGCTACTACAATTAAAAGTCTTGAAAGAATGCTTAGAGTAGTTCAAGTCTATTTCTTTAAGATTCACTACTGTTTTAAAAAGCTTCAGTACAGCTAAGTCATGCAGGAGGATATATCTATCACTTGGTATTCTCTTTGCATTCAAAATGAGTGAGCCATCATAAACACTTCCAACTCCCTGACGATGTGTATTATATGGCCTAAAACGCCATGTGATGCCTTGATATCTTTGTGCGTCACTGGGCCCCAAAGACCTAACCATAAGTTCCTCTGTTCTTGCTAGATGTGTCCCCTTGACCCCCAGTGAAAAAGGCTTCCACCTGGTTAGTTTCCCTATTAGTCAGACCAGCTGCACTCCACCAGTCTGCAATCTAACAGGCTTTCACTTTCTTGCCATCCAACAAATTTCTTCAAACGATCCAATCACATTCTCCTGTGGGAACCAGGGGTCATCTCACCCCCTTGTTACTACAAAGCGTGCCTCACCATGGCCCCTGATTGTTCGGAGTCCAACCGCAGTGTGGCCCTGCATGGTACGGGATGTTCTTCTCCTCTGGGCTGTGAGTATATGTGACCAACAAATTGCTATTTCATCTGCTCTGGGTTTGGAGTTTGGCCATCTTGTATTATTTAGGGTGGGGGATTCATCCCTCACCGATGGGGTGAACAGGAGGCCACTAGAACAGAATGATAATTCACTTTATTCAGGAGAATTTTAGTGTCCGTCAACTGATACTGCTCAATAAAAATTAGCACATTATGGCTGTTCTCACTTTGATGGTTTAATTAAGTGAGGATCTCTGTATATCACAAGGCTTTGCAGTCAAACGTGGTGATACTCTGTGTATAAATTTTGGATTTTGTCTTTTGCTACGATTTCATAATAAAGGTGATTAGTTTAGCTTAGACCTGCATCAGCCAGGTCGTAAAAATGAATCTCTTTTTAAATCCAGTTTGAATGCTTAGATCAAATGTGTTTTCCTCTTTCACCATGCTTAATGGTGGAGTTTGTTGATGCAATAAAAGTGAAATAATGACACTTTGCTTTTTGCAAATGTCTTCACTTTTCAAGGTACTTTGCATTTTCAAGGTATCAATAGATTTACAGTTATCTGGACAGTTCAACAGTGAAGGAAATGATACTTTTTCAAAGTTTCTTTACAATCTTTTCACTACTCCAAAGAGTTTGAAATGATCACGTAGCTCCGTAGTTCTCAACTGGGGCCAATGTTGCTCTTAGGGGATAATTGGCAATTTGTGGGAGTGTTTTGAGTTGTCTAATTAGGGCAACAGTGCTTCTGGCATCTAGCTGATAGGGACAAGTGATGCTGCTAAACATCCTACAATGAATAGAATAACCCTCATAATGAAGGTATTATCCAGTCCCAAATGCCCAAAGTGCTGAGGTTGAGATTCCCTGATTTAGACCGTATGGCATGCTGCTTGCTCTTTTCAAATTACACAAACCATTATGTGAATGGTTTGACCCACAAATCAGCCACAGTCAGAAGTTGGCTTATTCAGAAAGTAACTCCTGAGAACATTCCTAGAAATAGTGCAAAGCACCACAGTAGAGGCTGGGGGTTAGGGCACGGCAGATCCATGTTCATCCTTTCAGTCTGTATATAATCTCTACACCCCACAGTCCCTTTGTGCCTGTCCGAATAGAGCAGAACCATATTCTGCCATGACAAAGCAAAAATTCCCAGTCCAATGCTATAACTTTCAGTTCAGAATAGACTTTACAGAATATTTGTGTCTTTTTCATTTGATATTTAAGTTTTGATATTTAAGTATTCATACACGGATACTAGCTTCTTTCATGTGAAATTTGTAACTTAAAAAATGGATTAGTTTTTATTTTGGAAGAAGAATCTGCTCAGCAATCAAATAACTCTTTTAAGTGTCTGTCAATTTATAAATGAGCCTACTTTTGATAGTATCCAGTTTATTATAGCTTAAATTGTAGGGGTTCTAATAAATGTTGGTAAAAATGTCTTCTGTGGTCTCGTTAGTATCATTTTTACATGGAGGCTCCATGGTTTAATTGAGCTGAATTCCTGCCCTGCCTTGCCCTCTTTCCTTTCTTATGTGTACACAGCTCTGACTCACTCATTACACAACCTTTGGAAAGAGAGTATGTGCTTAGAGGCAGAGATATGGGCTTGCCTGTGCAGGTCAGTGCAAAAACTCATTGAGAATCCTGCTTAGGTTTATGTTTCCATTACCACTATTATTGCAGATCTGACTGAATGTGATGGCTCCTACATAATTACACACACATACACCTCATTCATGTAAATGAAATAAGCTTATGAGGCAAGTAATCATCTTAACTTGATAGCCACCACTCTTATTTGTTTGAGAATTAGGTGATATTTCTAGACTGTAGGATTCTTGCGTCCCTTAGTCCTGATAGTGAGCCACACTTTGCTTACAAATGAATTATGTCTGGTATTGGTACATTGACACCAGTGAGATCTCTTGGAGAACCTTTCATTGTGAAACTTTATTGCTTCTTAATAACTTTATTATAGTGTAACTAGCATACATTTATTCACTATAAATATATAATATTCTGGGTTTAGTAAATTCATATAGGTGTGCAACCATCACCATGATCCAGTTCTAGAATATTTCTGTCATCCCAAGCTGGTCCCTCATGCCCGTTGTCAGTCCTCGCTACACTCCCAAGCCTCAGGCAATCCTCTCGTGCTTTCTCTTTCCTTAGATTTGCCTTTAACAGAACTTTCACTTAAGTAGAATCATACAATACACAGGCTTTGATGCCGAACTTCTTTCACTTAAGTGAAAGAAGTACATTTTGGAAGTAAATCTATGTTGTTGAATGTGTCAGTAGTTCATTTTTATTGCTGAGTATTTCAATACACAGTTACACCCCACTTTGTCTAGTTACCAGTTGATAGACATTTAGATTGTTTATAATTTTTTTTGCTTTATAAATAATGCCTTGTGTAGCTGTATGTTTTCATTTGCCATGGGCAGATATGTAGGAGTAAAATTACTGGGACCTTTCGTAGATGTGTGTTTAAGTTTTAAAGAAAATACCAAACTATTTTCTCAAGTGACTGTACTATTTCACATTCCTTCTAACAACACATACGTTGGTTCCAGTTTCTCCGCATCCTTGCTAACACGTAGTATTATCAGCCTTTCTGATTAGTTACATTTTAGTGGGTCTATAGTGGTATCTCCTGTGGTTTAAATGCGTATTTTCCTGATGATTAATGACCTTAAGCATCTTTATTTGTGCCCTTTCTATATCTTCTTTGGTGAAAGGTGTATTTGAATATGTTGTATTGAGACAATGTTTAAATCTCTCACCTTCTTTTTGCCTCTCGTTGCCACTATTTTTCAGTCCCAATAGGTTGACAATTAATTGGTTTCTGAGCTATAAGACTAGGCACTTCTCAGATATTTTAGTGAATTATTGGGAAGGGGGATCAGAGGCATTAGCACTTTTGGGAGGTATTGCTTTAAATTACAAAGCTTCCTTCACTGCTTAATATGTCTGACTATTTCAAGGAACCCATTTACACTATTTCTTAATAGGTGCTGCAAAGCAGTCTGGTGCCAAAGATTTTAATCTCAAAAGATTTTATTTATCTCAGTGAGAGATTTGAGATTTTATTAATGTCAAAAGCTGATTTTGAAAAGAATTCAAGAGGAATTTTGCATTCCTATTCTGAACTAAACTTATAGTTGTCTAGTATTCATTCATTCATGCAGGTAATAAATGCTAGATTAAACTATAAAAACTTTAAAAGTAAAACACCTTAAACATTATAGTTGCACATCTAGGCAAGATCTATTCCTTGCAATTCAAGCAACTCAATATCTTGGGCTCGTTTACTTTTCAAGCTCTCAGTCAGAATCTTTATTTCATGGAAAAGTTATTTAGTCAAGGTTCTATCTGCTAGTTTCTCCAGCAGGCTTTGCTTTTCTTTGGTGCATTGTTTTTTAAGTTAAACTAAAATAAAAAGATTTTCCTGGCTCTGTAAAGCAGGTGATATGGTTATACAATAATATTCTGTTATAAAAAATTATAGTTTGTTTCACAAGCTTAAGAATTATAATAACATGGAATTTAAAAGTCTTTGTTGCTTTGTGTTGTAAACTCATTCTGGAAGAGTTGAGGAAAGTATACTATTATTTTTCTTTTGACTTGTTGGCTAAGGGTCATTTTTCCAGAATGACTTGATGTGAAAGAACATGAACGATTCTGAGCAAAGCAGAATTGTTCACAGTTGGAGAGATTCAATATCTCTCCAAACCAAGTCTTTTGGCTTACATTTCCCTGCAATACCTCAAGCCACGGTGAAGCTTTGAAAGAAGATGCCCATTGAAAAGTGTTTCACAATTCTAGGACCTCAGACTATACTGCTTCTAAATACACTAGTTCTGTGCCTGTAAATTGCAGATGGGGCTCCCACTAATTTACAATATTAAACCCCATTCTCACTCTACTGATCCCGTAAGCTGATTCTGTGAAGGCCAAGGCCACATTTCCTGGATACCCTTGTTTCTCCAGGATCTAACAAAGAGCCACATGTGTAGAATGTAATCAGTCATTTTTGACTAAACAAATGTTGAATGTTAACATTGTAAATGTCAACATCATAAAATGGTGAATGAATATCTTAATACCTCACTGTCTGACTCCCAGAGAGACTACCTTCTACTCAGTATTTTCAGGTTTCTTCAGATTTGTTCCTTTTGGTTCAAAGGTTAAAATGAAGAGATCACCACTGTATATTCTGGTATGATGCTAATAACATTATAGAATATGTGGAATTACCAATATATAACTATATCATTTTAGTTTTCCTGTAATTTTTCAAATGTGTTTTATTTTACAGCCATGCACTAGATTCATACTACGTAAAACTGCTATGCCTTAAAAGGAAGAGTTACAGATGCTTATGGGAGAGAGTTCGTGCCTTCAGAGGAGTTTAGAATACAAGGTAGGATCCTGAGAGGTATACAAATAATATAAGGGACTAGGTTACAAATGGAAGGAATGCGGTGAGGATGCAGAGAAAATAGTGACTGTGCAAAGAATTATCCTCAGACTTCCAGATGGGAGCATGGGTGTTGTGGTCTACCTGCATTTGTATTCCCTTCTGTTGCTAGCAGGACTGTAAAATGCTCCATTCACTCTAGAAAACAGTTTGTTTCTTAAAACACTAAATATACACTTACAGTAAGACTCAGGAATTTGTGCTCCTGAATATTTATCCGAAATGAAACTAATGTTCCCACAAGAAAGCTGTACACAATTGTCCATAGAAGCCTTATTTGTAATAGCCTAAAACTAGAAACAACCAAAATGCCCCTCAATGGTGAAACTATGGTATGCCCATATTGTGGAACATTATGCAACAATAAAAAGGAATAGGCTATTAACATACACAACCATTTGGGTGGATCTTAAGGTGAGGTGGGAGCAGGAGAGCAGGTGGACAGAAAGCACAACTCCTGAGACTCAATGATGTGACTAATGGTCAAGAGTGTGCCTTGCCTTAGTTCAAGATTGAAGGATGTTACAGTGATGTATACAATTTTCCAGATCTGACCTATTAATTTCTCTGAACATGAGTATAATAAGGTACCATATTACCTATGCTTTTTCAGAGTCTATCATTAGCTGGTTTATGAGTTAAAGTTTATAGAAACTATGTTATTTTACTGGATATAAATTAGATTGAAAAACGTGGCCTACAGAAATACACATGTACCATTTTATGTTCTAGCTTTTCTGAGTGTTGTGCTATTCCTGAAGTTCACACGTATTGCAGATGACAACTCCCCGCACCCACTTTTATTGTCTGTTAGTGAATAAAATTTGCCAAGATTTAGTATTACCCTTCAGAAACAGTGCTGCAAAGGCATTTTTAACATCTTTTCCACTGAAACCCACATGTAAATTCTTAACAATCTAGCACCAATTTTTTAAGTTACTCTTTTTGATTGAAATAATTATCAATTAACAGGCAGTTATAAGGTAAAACAGGGAGGTCCAATGTATCCTTCACCCGGTTTCCCCCAATAGTTACATTTTACATTTTATCTCGTTATAGTACAATATCAAAACCAGGACTTTGACATTGGTCCAATATGCATTTATAGTACTGAGTCATTTTATCACAGGGTTTGATGTGTGTAACCACCACTGTAATCAAAATACAGAACTATTCCTTCACCACAAAGAGTCCTTTATGCTAATACCTTCTAGTCTACCCAAATCCCAGCCCTTTCCCACCATCCCCAATCCCTGATAACTACAAGTTTATTTTCCACACCTATAACTTTGTCATCTCGAAGTTTTGCATAAATAAAAAGATGCATTATGGGAACTTATGAGATTGGCATTTTTCATTCAGCATAATGCCCTTAAGATCCACCCAAGTGGTTGTGTATATTAATAGCTTATTCCTTTTTATTGTTGCATAATGTTCCACAATATGGGCATACCATAGTTTGTTTCACCATTGAGGGGCATTTTGGTTGTTTCTAGTTTTAGGCTATTACAAATAAGCCTTCAGTGGACAATTGTGTACAGCTTTTTTCGGGTGAACATTAGTTTCATTTCGGATAAATATTCAGGGGCACAAATTTCTGAGTCTTACGGTAAGTGTATATTTAGTGTTTTAAGAAACAAACTGTTTTCTATAGTGATGGGAGCATTTTACAGTCCTGCTAGCAACATGAGAGATCCAGCTTCTTCATTCCCTGCTAGCATTTGGTATTGTTGCTGTTGTTTACTTGAGCTGTACTGTAGATATATAATGATATTTCTTGGTGGCCTTAATTTGCATTTCTCTATTGGCTAGTGATATTGATTGTGTTTTCTTGCACTCATTTTCCATCAGTGTATCATTTTCAGAAAAATATCTCTTCATGTATTTGTCATTTTCCAATTGAATATATATATATTTACTGTTGAGCTTTGAGAATGAGTTATGTATTCTAAACATGAATCCTTTGTTGAATGTATGGTTTGCAATAGTTTCTCTCAATCTATAGTTTGTCTTTTCATTCTTTTGACAGAATCTTTCATACAGCAAAGGTATTTAATTGTGATTAAGTCCAATTTACAGATTTAAAAAAAATATCTAGTGCTTTTAGAATCATGTCTAAGAACTTTTCATGAAGTTCTAGGTCCTGAAGATTTTCTTCTAGGTTAACTCCTAAAAGTGTTAGATTTTTTATGTTTTACACTTAAATCTACAACCCCTGTTGAATCAGTTTTTGTAAAAGGTATGAGATTTAGATTGAGGTTTACTTTTTTTGCCCAAAGATGTCCAATTATTATTCCAGAACCATTTGTGAAAAAAGTTCATCCTTTTTCCATTGAATTGTCTTTGCATTTTTATAAAACATCGGCTAGCCTTCTTCACCTGTCCCATTTATTTATGCATTTATCATGCTACCAATACCACATGATCTCCATTACTAGAGATGTATAAATGTATAATAAGACAGGATGGGGTAGAGTAATTTCTCCCTATTTATTCTTTTTATTCTTGTTTTTCTTTTCTTCTTCTTTTTTTTTTTTCTGAGACAGGGTCTTGTTCTGTCAGTCAGGCTGAAGTGAAGTGGCCTGATCTTGGCCCACTGCAACCTCTGCCTCCTGGGTTCAAGTGATTCTTGTGCCTCAGCTTCCTCGGTAGTTGGGATTACAGGTGTGCACCACCACGCCCAGCTAATTTTTTGTATTTTTAGTAGAGACAGGATTTCACCATGTTGCCCGGGCTCGTCTTGAACTCCTGAGCTCAGGCAGTCTGCCTGCCTCGGCCTCCCAAAGTGCAAGGATTACAGGCATGAGCCACTGTGCCTGGCCTATTTAGCAATTCTAGCTCCTTTGCTTTCTGATAAAAATTTAGAATAATCTTGTCTATAGCTATTTTATAAGCTCATTGAGATTTTGATAGAAATTGTATTAAACCTGTGTATTAATTTGGGGGAAAATCCACATCTTTATTATATTATGTTCCAAGTCATGAATGTAGTATATGTCTTCGTTTATTCAGAGATATTTGATATCTTTAGTCAGACTTTTGTGGTTTTCAAAATACAAATCCTATACACATTTAGTTGAATTTACACCTAAGTATTTTTCTCTCTTTTTTTTGAGTGATTGCAAATAGTATTGTATTTTTAATTTGGTTTCTACCTGTTTATTGCTATTGTATCGAAATATAATTGATTTTTGTATGTTTATCTTGCATTCTCTGGCCTTGCCAAATTTACTCATTAGTTCTAGGAGTGTTTTCAAACCATTCTTGAGATTTCCTATGTAAACAATCATGTCATCTGCAAATAGGGACAGTTTTATCTCTCCCATTCTGATTTATATGACTTTTCTTCCTTTTCTTGCCTTATTACACTGACTAAAAGTGTTGGAGATGAAGAAAGATTCTGGGTGGTATGGCCATCTTCATGAAACAAAGAAGAGTTTAACTTGGCAAGAGCAAAGTGTACAGTTAGATATTAAATTATTGTACGAAAACTCTTGCTACAAGGCAAAGAAGGGACTCGTGATATGGTTTATCATTACAATGAGAAGAACCCCAAGTCCCAGATTAAGTGTTAAGCTCTTATATAAGAAGAAATTAAGAAAGTAATAAGAAACATTGAATAGGAAAACTACAAAGTTTTTCATAATTCTCTTTATTATTAATTTTTATTTTTATTGCAATAGCTTTTGGGCTACAGGTGGTTTTTTGTTACATGGATAAATTCTTTGGTGGTGATTTCTGAGATTTTAGTGCACCTGTCACTTGAGCAGTGTATACTGTACCCAATATATAGCCTTTTATCCTTCACTTCCCTCTCAACCTTCCCTAAGTCCTCGGAGTCCATTATATCATTCTTATGCTTTTGCATCCTCATAGTTTAGCTCCCACTTATAAGTGAGAACACATGACATTTGGTTTACTATTCCTGCAAAAGTCATTATTTTGATCTTTTTTTTATAGCTGAGTAGTATTCCATGGTGTATATACACCATATTTTCTTTATTCACTCGTTGGTTGATGGGCATTTAGGTTGGTTCCATATTTTTGCAGTTGTGAAGTGTGTTGTTATATGTGCATATGTCTTTTTCATATAATGATTTATTTTCCTTTGGGTAGATACCCAGTAGTGGGATCACTGGATTGAAGGTAGTCCCACTTGCAGTTCTTTTGATAACCTCCATACTGTTTTCCCATAATTTCTTTTTCTTAATTTTTCCCAAAACTGGAAGGTGTCACCCATATTTTACATTTTGAAATTTATTAGAATTTTGTTCTCATTCTAGAGTCTAGAATCTAAAATCCAAAAAATGTCAAGTAGCAAAAGCTTTCTTTTTTGAGACTAGTTTTAAAGTTTTGTGTGTGTGTGTGATTGTGTGTACAAAAACAAGTATGCTTTGTTATTTAAAATTATTTTTACTTTTTCACTTTTTACTTTCTCATCTTTGTTAAATAATATTAATAAATCTTTACTTTCTTACTAATTCTCCTTGCCCAGAGCTTCAAAACTTTCCTTTGTGGAGAAATCTATGAGAGGATGTTTGAAGGAGATTCTTCAGATCAAATAAAGGATAAGTGGTCAAGGAAAATATTTCATAACTTATAAAGGTTGACAACTTTTAGTAACCTTCCTTTCTACTTATTATAAATAACAATTGGTAAAAGGAAGCTGAAAATAATTGCTAATCTTAACGTATTTATTAAAGAGTTATGCCAGATGGAACTTTTTTTAGATGTTAAAAAAATATAAGCAAACAATAGACAAGCTGAAAAATGGGGCTGTAGTGGGTAGCTGAACCATCTTTCAGTTAAATCATGTCATGAATACTTCCTTCACATACAGTCTTGTGTCATTTCTTATGGGATTTTGTTGTCATGACAACAAGTTTTACAAGAGCATCTTCTGCTTCCATAGTTAGAATTACACAAAAAGAGTTTGATACAATGAACACAGGTGAGCTTTGGTTATTACATTTGGACAAAAGCCCCTTGCTTTATCACAGTTATATCCATGAAAACATTTAAAATGTGACATTTCTTTGCAACAGAAAGCCTTTTTCTATAAAGTTTTCCTTTTTTTTCTGAGAAAAAAAGGTAAAAGGTTCCAAATATTTCTCAGCTTAAATACTATTAGATTAAAAGGTAATTTGTAATGAATAAGCCATGATAGCCCCTAATACATGAAAGGACTTTGAAATTATGTTGTTTCTTGTAGAGATGAATTTTGATGAAGTACTAGTAAATCAAACATAGTGGAAAGTACAGGCTGAACATGAAAATACTGTTAAGAACACGGTGGTAATCTGTATTGGACATATTTTTATTATCTTACTTGAAAGTCTCATTATCATAACAACAAAACTCTTTGGCTGTCCTGTTTCTCATTGCAAATAGCTTCATGACAAATGAAAACTCTTTTGTGTTAATTTTCAATGACATACAACTACAGTACTATTTTATAGCTGTGCATTTACAGATAATTATCTTCAAAATAAGCAACATATGCCTGTAATCCCAGCACTTTGGGAGGCTGAGACCGGCTGAGGTCAGGAGCTCAAGACCGGCCAACATAGAAAAACCCCATCTCTATTAAAAATACAAAAATTAGCCATTCGTGGTGGTGCACACCCATAGTCGCAGCTACTCAGTAGGAAGTTCCTTACATTTGTCAAAAAGATTTTAAATTGCTTAGTGATCCTTTATATTTTAATCTGATTAACCTACTCGAAAAGTTCTAAGTTTAAGGCTGTGTGCACACACTATATACACATTTCAGTAATCCTACTCATTTCAGAAATGTTCCATCAGAATTATAGATTATTGTAAAAGTCATGTTCTTTTATTTTTAAATTACTATCATGATGGCAATTAACCTCTAAAAACAATGTCTAAGTAGATAACCCACCAGACTCCATTTTAAACATGTGGCGTTATAATTCTTATTATTTACTTACAAATAGTTCAAGGCTGAATTACAGAGTTATAAATTTGGAATTATTCTAAAGGACAAGGAAAGAGAAGCATGCTGGCCTTTTCTCTGCAGGTATGACTGATGGTAATTATCATCTCTGTGTGAGGCTGTGGCTCAGATGATTGATACCAAGTGGCCAGCCTCCCCACGCTGCACCCACATGACATCGATTTTTGATTTGTGGCTAAAACCATTGTCCGCTATAATGGTTGCACTGGATAAATTGCATACACACTTTTGTGGTTGGGAGTTACTTAGACCTCTTATTCAGAATCTGTATTTTCAACATTATGTTGAAGCAGGCAGGTTGCAGCCAAAACAGTCTGTTGCTAAATATTTCTCACTCACATCTTAATGAGCAACTAGGCCATTAGAAAGTCTGAAGACACAGGATTTATTGATAGCACAACTGTTTAGCATCAACACTCTTACAAGTGTATTCAATGCCGAAAGTAAAGCCATACTCCATCTTCTGTCTCTTCAGATGGCTACCTGCTCAGCCTCATGACCAGATCTGAGCCCAGAAAAAAACAAAAAACAACAACCAAAAAAACCCTTAAGTAATCAAAGTATGACGCTGGTTCTCCCAGAAGCTCCTCCTCTTCATATTCCCTTTTTCCTTCTATTCTCTAGCCAAAGGTTTAGTGTTATAACTTTGTTTAATATAGTTGCAGCCTCAGCCTCCATTTTTAGCTGATGTAGTTATTTGAAATGTGATAATACCCATCACCTATGGCCTAGTTAAAACTTGCTCCCCCTGTGTTTGTGGTGGTTCGTGATATAGTTTGCTTATTTCTCATCTCACTGATCCCAAACTTGACACATTACAGCTGCTGGCCACAATAAACCTAGTGGCCAACACCTGAGTCCTATACTTAAGTTGCCCTGCTTGTCACACAGGTGTTTTCTCTAAACTAGCCAATCCACACCCCCCACGGGAAACCCTAAAGAATAATACCCATGGAGCTTAATAAATAAGGCCCACAGGTCCTGCTTCTTTCTCTTGTTTCCCCACTCAGTGCTTGAGCTTTCTGCTGCCTGCAGGCTTCCTGTCAGCCTCCTGTCAGCACCACTCGTTGCTCTGGGATCTGTAAGTAGCACGTTTCTTCTGTTTCATGATTTTCGTTTTGTTGTGTCATTGTGTCTTACCTGATTGACACAACTGAACCTAACTTTTCTCTGGTCAAGGCTTTCCTAGAGAGAGGCTACCTTTACTTATGTCCACTCTTTTTTTTTTTTTTTTTTTTGAGACAGAGTCTCCTGTAGCCCAGGTGGAGTGCAATGGCGTGATCTCGGCCCACTGCAACCCCCGCCTTGCAGGTTCAAGCAATTCTCCTGTCTCAGCCTGTGGAGTAGCTGGGACTACAGGCGCACGCCACCATGCCCGGCTAGTGTTTGTACTTTTAGTGGAGATGAGAGTTCACTATGTTGTTCAGGCTGGTCTCGAACTCCTGACCTCAAGTGATCTGCCCACCTCGGCCTCCCAAAGTGCTGAGATTACAGGCGCGAGCCACCGTGCCTGGCCTACTTAGGTCCGCTCTTGATACAGAGGCCTCAAGACCAACTTAGAAAGAAACCATAACGAAACTCATCACACTTAATTACCTTGTGTAAATTTATGTCAATATACAGAGGTGTATGCCTTGATAACAGAGAACATTTTTCATATTCTTCTGAAAACCAAACAAAGCAAAAACTGTGTTTATTTTGAGTGGGATATAGTTTTCCACAGCTATGTTTGTTGCTGTGTCTTGATAACATATGAGTTGTTATTTCTTTTCCAGGTGAAAGATCTAAGTTAAATTTGCCAAATCTCTATATGTCAGTATGTAGACATCTAAGTATCTTCTGGCCCTTCTCCCAGCTGTTTTAGTCTGTGAATTTCTAGGCAGTTTCTTTATTGTTACTTTTCATATTGTACCTAATGTGCTTCAAAGTAGTCATTATTAAATATGTGACTCCTGTTGTTCCTCTTTCTTCATTTTCACTTAAAACCCCTCTACATTCGGTCATCAAAGTATGTAGAAATACTTCTTTTCTAGGACTTTCTTGATTTCTATACAGAACTCTACAATGGAGAACTTCCTTCTATTTCCTGGCATTTTCGTCGTTCTTTCCTCCTTAGTTGAACTGCTACAGTATTACAATGACCCCCTGGTATCTAGGGCAAATCTTGGCTCTTGGTGATAAGAGGTTTGGGAAGCTCTGGGAGACAAGTAGAGGTCCCCTGAGAGTCCTCCTTGCCTTTGTGCTCTGGTTTTTGTTCCCAAACAAGGACCAACCTTTTTTCAACTCTCTAATTCCTTCACCTAAGTTCTGGGCTTGGTCTACTGCCTGTTTCTTCCTTGATCTTGGCATTCTCCTTCCAACATATATTCCTGCCCTCACACTCCAGCCTACTGCTATCTGCTCAAGGATTACCCAGTGCCCTGGTTCTGGAGTGCTTTGTGTCTGTGTGCATGGAGTACATACTCGTTCTCCCTGACGCCAAGGCTGACATTCCTTGCTTTACTTAGTCAGTTGCCACATTCTGTAGATTTATTCTTTACACAATCAAAATCAAAGCTGTCTTTAATTTGACCAGATGGCTGTTACCATTTCAGGCTCCCATTATCTCATCTATGATGTATTACAATACAACTGGTGTTAGTAGCGCTGACATTCTCCCACCCCACTTGGACTGAGTCCATTCTTCTGTGAAAACTTCCATGATCCTCAATGAAAGAAGTAATCACTTCTCTTGTATTATCTACGTACTTAGTGCTTCTGAGAGGAAGACTCACACTGTCTCAAATAACACTGGTGTTTAGACCTGGTGCTATTCTAAGCACTTTGTAAATATCAGCTCATTTAATTTTTATAACTCTATTTTCCTAGTTCTGCAGATGAGGAAACTTGGGAATAGAGATGTTTAGAAACTTGTGCAAGGTGGCCTAGCTAAAACAAGGGCAGAGTCAATTTAACCCAGCTGATCTAACCAGCATTAGCATGCAAGCTCTCTAATTACTATTATCATCTCTCCAAGGGTATTCAAGAATATTCAACAAGTTGTAAAGTGGTAAGAATAATCTGGGTTTACTTTAATTTTTTTTCTATTTTCCATTTTGAATGCTAAATGTTATTTGGACAGTTTTTTTGTTTTGTTTTGCTTCAGTAGAGTTGAAGAATCCTTGACTATTAGTGATATTAGTGATTTTTGTATCCAATCTACGCAAGTGTTAAAATCTATTAGTTCAACATATACTACCTTGAAATAATGAGTTTTCAAGGAGAACATAAAGTTAAGAATATTAGAGGCAGGCATGAAATACCAGAGGGCTTCAAAAGTAAGCACTACTTTTTTTTTTTTTTTTGGTAAGAGTTAAGAAAGCAGGTAGAAGCTATCTGAGGTCAAAGATGAGGAGAGAGGCAGTAGGAGAAAGGAGAGGAGAAACAAAATGAAGGATTATTACAGCTTGCTCAGAGGAAAGTAATGACGCTAAACTACAGACTCTGCATGTGTCCTTTTGACATGTGATTGCCACTATTAATTGGACACTAGAATTGCATAAGGATCATGTAATTTAGTAGGACACATCTATTGAGTTGGCTTAATGTCAAGACATGGGAAGAAATACAAAATATACACAGGGAAAAACATTTCTAATAAAGTAGTTCAGTTTTGCTTTCATAATATTCATTCATGTGATGATTGACTGTGACATGGTTGAAACCTGAACCAAGTTTCAGTTATTTATCCAAATTTGGTGTAAAGGCCAATTAATATGTGAAACTCTTTTTCATTGTCACAAAAAGAAACATTCTAAAAATAGCAATGATTTTAAAATGTGCTATACTCTGGGGGGACAGTGTCGTTTTCCTTGCTGTGTTAATATCTGTAAATAGGATCTCCATGGCATATAAACCAGCAGGATTATGCTTTTTCACCTTCGATTTACTTCTTTACCTCCTATTGATTTGTTTGATTAGTTAAAAATGAGGGTTAAGGATGATGTGTGTTACAAAGATTAAGTCAGTAATCAGGACTTGAAACACCTCCTGAATTTTGGATGAGACATGAGAAGTCATTTTCAAGAAGCTCTTTATCATCTCTCTGCTTCTTGTACTCATTTGGAAAAGCATAGATTCTAGCAGAGTGGATGAAAGAAGGGGATAAAATCAGTGAAAGTTTTGTTCTACTCAACTATGGCCATACTGAGTTTCATATTTTCCAAAGGTATCACATACCTCTGTACAAAAATACACTAACAATTTTAAATGAAATGCTTCTGTGTTATCCTGGTAGCCATGCCTGTCCATGAGACAATCAACAGTGGCTCTATTTACAGATTACATATCATTAAGTAGAGCAAAACAAAAACTCCTGAATTATTTGCTGTATTTAGGTATCCTTTTTGTAGCAGGCATGCCTGGCATTTTTATATCCCCATTCAAGGCTGATATATATAATTAAAACTCGCTTGTAACTGCAGGATTGTTTAGATTTTAGACCGAAGAAAGTTTGAATTTGTCACTGATGTTAGGAATTACCAACAAATAGTGTTAATAAAATGTAAAACCACTTTTGGTTGGTTTTATTGTTTTTCAATTCTGTAGAGTCAAAGCTCCTTTTTTCCCTTATTGCTGTACCAGGACAGACTTCTCCCATTAGGGGCCTTGATACCACCCTGCTTGTAGAAGATTCTCAGTACCTCAAGTTAGCATCTTCTGTACCCTTCTGTGTAACTGCAAGTATTTTGGGTCAAATGAGTAGGTTTTGGTGCACAGCAGTCAGTGGTCCTCCCTCCCTCCACCTCCATATCTCCTTCAAATGTCAATATAAATAAATGATCTTCATGGGATCAGAACTTCTCCCATAAACATTTCTTTCTGAAACTATCTGTGGAAACTAGAGTTCTGTCTGACCCAATAGCCAGCCTGAGGATAATCCTGGTCATGATGTGATTTATCCCCAGGTTTCCTCTGGAAATCGGCTTAGCCTAATTCTGTACTATACACCCAGTTTCAGAACTGAGAAATCTAGAAATTTCTCTCTGCCCATAGCTCAACTAAAGGAGAGGCTTGCCTGGTCCAGATTGACTGCATTAAAATTATGCATAAATGAAAGTCTAATAATCTAATACTCATTTTGAAGCTGTTATTTCCAGTGAAGGGGAACAGAAAATGCAATACGTAAAGAAAGGAACATCCATGACCATCATGTTAATAGCTTTCTTGCTGGTTAGGACGCTGTGAGCAAATAAAAGTAAGAATTTAACAAGACTGAGGATATTAAAATGAATCATTACCAAGAAGGGACCTAAGCCAAATACTGCTGAAGTAGATTCCTTTTGTGAACTTTATCACATCTTTGCAATGAGAGTTTTTATTTGCTGAGTCTTGAAATTGTTATTTTTAAGCAAGGGATCTAATAAGCCAAAAAGCCAGAAAGCTGCCATTCCTGCATATTTTTCAAACATTTCTTTGCTGGCTATAAATATCAGGTAACTGCATGGGAGTCCTCTTGTATTTCTTTCAGAAGACATATTCAAAAGTGTGAGTGTGGGGGTGGTGGTGGTGGCAGGATATACATCTGTGAGCTCATTACTTTTGAAACTCCATTGTGTGAATTCCAGGAGTATTAGAACATCAAAGCCAAGTTCAATCAATATAATTGTTTATAGACATGCTTGTGGCAAGAAACTGGAAAAGCACAACTTAATGTGGAATAACGGATCTTCATATCAGAAGAGAAACATAATACTTCATAAAGTCTATGGACTTACTTTACTCCAGTGTAAGTAGTTTAGGACAAAGCAATAGTTCTTTAAACACAGGAGCTTCAGTTAATCACTAAGAAAAGTTGAATCTTTGCACTCAGTTCCACTAAATACAATTAATGTGAAAATATGGTCAACATTGCCTCTTTATGTATATGGAGCATATATAATATCAGATATGTCATATGAACAAATATTACATATATGGATCATAAGTATAAAACTGGTAAATCACTTAATCATTGAGTTTCATGCCTTATGTATAATTTATATGTCTATTCATACAGTTTTTCAGGACTCACAACTTGTCACCCCTTCTGGTTCCCTATCTTTTGCCAGCTGCAGTAATCACTTGACCTCAGTGTACAACCCTGATAGGACCAACTCTGACCTCTGGAAAGAAAGAAAGAATCTCCAGACAAATACTTTGTGGTCCAACATAAAGTCACCCTGATTTGCCACTAACCTGGCTTTGAGCTTGAGTCCTGTTGACCGACTGGATAGTCATTGTATTCTTTGTGCCTCAATGTCAAGATCAGAGATGGGCTTAGGTTAGGCTCTAATGAGAATTATCCTTGACTCACCCAAAAGGCCCATATCTCAATCTTTCCCAAACCCTTCCTCCTGTATGTTTCTCCTACTTCTTCAATCCCTGCAGCCTAGTTCTCAACTATGAGTTGGCTTTTGTCCCCCCACTTTGTTCTGTCCTTTGAACTATAAGGCATCCAAATTTACCTTCCACAAAAGTAGCTGCTCACAAAATACTTGATCTCCTGGCTTCCAAAATTCTCAACATTCTGTCCTGGTTGCCCTCTGGACTTGATGTCTTCCCTTTTAAAAAAAAAAAAATTATTAGCTTATTGCCCCAATCTTAGATACACGTTGTGAGGATTTTTCTGTCTTTAATGTTGTAAGGGTTTATTGAGACTCTTTAGTACCGAAAGACTGAGAACTTCTGTTTACTCCCTGAATTTAGTCTTACCACTTGCTTCTTAGCTCTGTGCCTTTTTAATCAAGTTATTTCCTTCTAGCTCTATTATAGCCTGGCCCTTAGCTCTAAGTTCTTTACCCTGAGGTCTTCACTTTCCTAATGTCAATGTTTAATGTGCTTTGACTGGGGAGACTTCATCAAGCTATGTGACACCAGGGAAATACTAGGTTGGTGCAGAAGTAATTGCTGTTTTTGCCATTACTTTTAAATGGCAAAACCCACAATTATATCTGTACCAACCTAATAACATAAAGCTTGAATTTGGTGCCACAGAGACTCTTGTGACTGTCGGCGTTTTTGTGTATTTTTTCCTTCCAATTCAGTTAAAACTGAAGCTTTTGTGAGGATGATTGTGCAATTTATAGCAACGTGCCTATCACAGAGCCTGGTACACCTCCTGTGTCACTCAGAATTTGGTCAGAGATGTAAACCATTAGGCATGTGATAGAATATGGGATTTATTAGAGGACCTGGGCATGGTACAATTGTGAGGGCTGGTTAAGCAGTTCATGTATGGCTGTTGCTTTTGCATCTGGTGCTAGGCCTAAGGTGAGCAGGGATCTGGGAAGGAAAAATAGGTGTGAACGGAGAGAGAACAAGGACAAATTCGAATCCATAAGGATAAACTGGAAACTGAGTTGGTTTCACAACTTTCAAACCTCTAGTTTCAATGAGGCCAATGACTTTCAGGAGAAGCTGACATCATCTTTCAGGGTCCTAAAAATGCACCTGGCCCAGGAGTAGGAAAGCCGAAGGAAGAGACAAGACAGAAGCCAACAAGGTAAGCCCGCATATCCACAACACACGTGAACTTCACTTCTGACACTACACTCTCCTGCCAAGCTAAACAAGAATCCTAATTTGTTTCTGGAGTCCACTCTTTTCACAAATTTCTCTTGCAGTCAGCTCTAGCCAAGACCCATAGAGAGAAAAGAATTCTGAGAAAGTTGAAGCTTAGTTACTCTGACAATACAGAGACACCATATGCCATTCTTTCTTTCTACCTCTGGTTCAAGTCTATAGCTAAAAAGGAGTGTTAAAAGAAGTACATAAATTCTCTAAGTCTGGTTTAAATGACCTAACTGTATTGGCAATCTCTGATTCAATCAACATGATCAGTTTATTCCATTTGTCAGGAAATTGAACATCTGATCAAGTCTTTTAGTCTTTGTTCTCGAAGCTGGACCAAGTTATTTCTCTTTGCACAGTTCTTGTGTGTCTAGGATTTAACAGGACCTCTGAGGCTATGGCTATAGCAATTTTGTACTTCTTTCAGGCATGGTGGGAGGAATAATTGGCTTATGACACATATGGCCCTTTTAAGCTTCTTGGGTGGAGGTGAGGGGCATCATGCCACCCACATTCATAAAGCTGTTCATTTAATTATTTTACTCATCCAGGCCCACTGCTGATAATCCTGATATGAACACCATCCACTGCTCTTCTGAGGGCAATGTTATTTTAGTTTTAGAAAGATTTCCAGAGCTTTTTAAGCCTGTTAGAGCTCTGAAGGTCTGGAAGAAATGATGCATTTTTCACCATATTAAATAATACATTCAAGTGTAAGCGGCTTTCAAAATGAGGAACTAAAGAAAAGGCCACAAGATGAAGCTGTTCTTGCTGTGTCTCCAACGTGACTGGCACATAGCAATAGGCCTGCCCTGACAAGGCTGGGAACAGTGGCCTGGGTGAAAAGGGATTGTGTAATCAGTACAGCTCCCTTCAAAGCTGTCGCTCAGAGACTGGATCTGACTAAATTCCTCAAAATAGCCACTTCAGGTTTTGGGAGATAACAATTTGTTTTTGTGGCAGAAAAGAAAATAGCCCACTGCCTGTATCAACTTCCAAATTTAAAAATCAAAGATGATATGTTAATTTTCTGAAAATGAATCCCTTAAGAGCTTAGATTTGTCACATTTGCAAGTGTGTACAGGGAGACGAATCCGAAATCTGAGAAACACGTCCTTGACCAACCTTAGAATAGGAGCAGCAGAAGGATAGGATTCTTAAATCCAGTGTCAGCCACTTAACTGACTGGTATCTTTTTCTCTGAAAAATGTTAGCATTTCTTAATATTTGGAATGTCTATGGAATTTATATGTCAGCCAATATTCTGTTAAACTCAGAATATTAAATCTGAGTTATAAGCACCACAGAGAAGTGATTCCAAGTGCTAATTTCATTCCTAATTTCTAAATTAACAGTTTCTAAATCTTCCAGCAACAAGTCTATAATGCGTCATCTAATCATTGATAGAGATAAAAAGGATTTTGTCTTTAGGTTCTCATGAGAATAGGTTTTACCTTTAATCAATGATTAGATGACACATTATAGACTTGTTTTTATGGTCAGGCCCCCACGTGTGTTGTGCATGTGTTGTACATCCATGGATTCAACTGCAGATCAAAAATATTTGGGGAGACAAGGAATGATTGTGTTTGTCCTGAATGTGTAGACTGTTCCCTAAACAATACAATATTACAATCATGTATGCAGCATTTACATTGTGTTAGATATTATAAGTAGTCTGGACATGATTTAAAGTATACAAGAAGAAGTCTGTAGGTTATATGCAAGTACTACTTTTTTATATATAAGAAACTTGGGCATCTCTGAATTTAGATATTCCGGGGCATCCTGGAACCAATCCCCTACAGGTACCAAGGGATAGCTCAGTTAGCATTAAATGATGGTTAAACACAATCTGATTAAAACCTCTAGTATTATGTGAAGGGCAATTGTAAGGACCCTGAAGTATGGCAGTGGGGTCAGAGAAGGGATGGAATTGATCTCTTAACTTTGATGGGAGCAGTAGGGGCAGTGGGACTCAGGAGGGATAGAGAAAAAAGCCAGTTTGGAGATTTCTAGCTTGGGCCATTGGGTAGATGGTAATGCAGTGAACTGAGAAAGAAAATGCAGGAAAAGGAGCAGGTGGCAGATGAGAGATCAGTTTGCAACTAATATCTGGAACTAATGGCCACATCACTGGTACCTCTGTGGAAATTCGTGCTGGTTTTCCCATCGGTATCCATCCTCCTGAGCACCAAAAAACCATACTCACTTCTCCCCATCTGCATTTAGTGAAGGGGTATAGCAGCTGCTTTCCAAGTCCCTACAGTTGGAAAGCCCCGTGATGCTGTCAGCATTTCAGTGTGGTTGGTTAGTACTGGTTCAACTCGTGGGTGGATTTCCCTGTTGGTAATAATAGTGTGTTGGCTGTTTTCAGCACTGGTGATATGTCTGCTACTTGGCATATGAAGCAAAATTGCTGAAATAGAGCACCTGAGAAAGCATCTTAAAATCGTGCCCTTTTAAAATGTTAACTAATAAACTCTAGTTTGATGTTTTACCAGAGCCTGTGGGATTATGGGTAATAAAAACTAAAAATGTGAGGTTGATGTGCTAGAAGCAATAATAAAATTTGCTTTTTATGCACTTTTAGAAAATGCATAATGTTCTAGGTCAGGCAGCACAGTAGCTGTCATAATGTGTTGGCATCTTGTCACTCGTTATCCTCTGCATAGGATTGTGTTTGTTCAGACTGAATTGCATTAAGCTGTTCCTTATTAGAGTAAAACATACTCAGTTCCATAAATACTGAATTAAATTCACTTGGGTATTTTAATGGTGGTTTTTAATCCAGCCTCTTGCTTTTTATGCTCAATCTTAATAAACTCAGATGCATTAAGTGACAATTGAGATGTTCTTTACATTCTTATGTAATCAGAGAATGGGGTCTTATGAATATTAACTTATTGTGTGGATGTGTTATAATGTACATTTAAATTTTTTCTTGTCTACAAAGTATAACTTGTAATAGAGTGGTCCTGCCCTGGTGTAATTACTTTTGTATTTTTCAGAATACCTACCCACATATAGTATGCATTGGAATATCAGTCATAGATGTTATACTCTGCCCAAAGAAAAAAGTGATAATGAAAATATGGTTCTCTAAAACATGAATTTGGAAAATGTAAATGGAGCTACATCTTTAAAAAATATCTGAACATGTCGTTTCTTAAAACCTTAAATCAGCTCCCCAGGTTTTGCCAAAGTTACTTTATTATAAATAAAAATTTGATTTATTTAATGTCTTTACATAGGTACAATGAGCATTCCTTTGCTTCACCTCTGGATAGTCACGGAGTCATTTAATTCTTGCTTCAAGTGTTTTCTCTTACCCACCCATTCCTTTCACCACCACCACACTAGTTAGGTCTTTATCACATCATCCCTGGGAATTCTAACAAGTCTTTTTAGTAGGACTTCCTGCTATTAGTCTATCCATTCTTCATTATACCAGAATAATCTTCTTTAAAATGGATTTCTTATTCTTTTCAGAAATGTTGAATGGGTTCCTGTTTCTCACTTTATGGATAGGATATGAAATTGAATCCTGTAGGATCCAAGGATTTTCATAACATAGAACTATATCAATTCAATATTTATATCAGTCATCCATTAGTCTTAAATTAGTATTTTTATTGTTCAACAAATACCTTTTTCTTTCCCTATTGTGTATTAGTCAGGGTTCTCTAGAAGGAGAGAATAGGATATGTGTGTGTATATATATGTATATGTATTTGGAAGTTTATTAAGTATTATACAATCTCAAGGCCCCAGAATAGGCCATCTGCGAGCTAAGGAGCAAGGAGAGCCAGTCTGAGTCCCAAAACTGAAGAACATGGAGTCCAGTGTTCATGGGGAGGAATCATCTGGCACAGGAGAAAGATGTAGGCTGGGAGGCCAGGCCAGTCTCTCCTTTTCACGTTTTTCTGCCTGCTTTATATTAGCTGGCAGCTAATGAGATTGTGCCCATCAGGTTAAGGGTGGATCTGCCTTCCCCAGCCCACTGACTCAAATGTTGATCTCTTTTGGCAACACCCTGCAGACACACCCAGGGTTAATACTTTGTATCCTTCAATCCAATCAAGTTGACACTCAGTATTAACCATCACACTATATTGCTTCCCCTTCCCAAATGCCCTCCCAACTCCTCTGTCTATCCAAACTATATCCCCCCACTTCAATGTCCTGCTTCTAGGCTCATCCCCTCTTTGATATCCCCCTTGAATGTCCACTGATTTAATTATCTCTACCCCACTCTTTAGCAGCTAATAAGATGCTATTTGAATACGTAGTACTCTGAGGCTAAAATAAGCTTTCACTTTTTAAAAACATTTAATTGTGGGAAACATCTCAACAAATACAAAAGTAGACAGTTTAGTATAATGAGCATCCATATATTCATCAGCCAGCTTCAACAATTATTAACTCACAACGAATCTTGCTTGATCTGTGCCTCACCTATTTTACCTCCCATAATATTTTGGAGCAAATCTCAGATATCATGTCATTTTATTTGTACATATAATATGAAATAAGCTTTTTGACAGTACTGTGTACCTGTTCTTAATTGCCCTAGGCATCTGAATCCATCCTGCAATAGTCAGGAGGCACCTACCTAGTCCAAACATCTCCATATTCATGACCATATCCATTACTACATGTATATTTTTCATACCTATACAGTGTTTACATCTGAATGCATGTATCTGTATCTATCTGCATCTATAACTATATCTCATCTCTATAGGTTTATGTCTATATACCAAGAGAGGTTTATAACCAAAAGACGTGTTAACAAGCTAGACCGCTATTATGGAATGAGAAGACATATTCTACTATACATCCAGCACAAGCATCATTCGATATTACTAATTACATACTTTCTACCGACTTGTCACTGATTACCTGTTACCCTTGGAGTGATTGCTCTACATGTCTCACTGGAGCCCACGTTAAAATGAACTCTGAGGTCTCTGGCCAGCCACTTCTTTTTCATCCCTTTGTTTTCTGCAAATGTACTGTCTTTTTCTAATTGGCCAGTAAGAGATGCTTCTTTGGGCTAGATGAATAACATCCTGATTATACTAAAGCTGGCAACAGTTCTAGCAATTTTCTGAAGGCAGAATATAGATACTATGACACCACCATGAATGTTTCAGCTCGAGATTCCTGGGAACTCACTGATACGCAGACTTTCTTTAGGGGAAAATTTTGAATGGTGTTATGTCACCAACTCCTCTGGTAGCAAACATGCTTTATACTTCAACTCAACATTTACGAGTACCAACCATGTTTAAAAGGATATTAGATGCTGGGTAGTTTAAGTCTTAAGAAAGGTATTGTCCCTGTGATAGATGGCCTTATAGACACTGAAAAGAATGTGTTTAATATGGTATTGGCCATGCAACTTTTCTTCCATTGCTTTCCACCCTTCCATTCTGTTACCGCTGTCCACAGATTCCTCCAATCTGACCATTCATCCTGTGTTTCCACTGCAGGCTCCTGTCAGTTCTTCAAATGTTGATGTGCTTCAGGGCTACTTTGTCCTCTTCTCTTTTTATTGTGTATATTCTCCCAGAGATACCTCATGTCCTCTACCCTGGTGATTAACAGTGATATTTCTAATTAAAATAGCTCCTGCATTCCGAGTTTGCATCTCTTGAAGTTTACAGGACATTTCTTTTCTCTCCCAATCCTTGACTCCTCTCCCACTGGCAACCCTTACCCCTGCCAAAGTCTGGCTGTTAGCCCAGCATCCTCCTCTACCACTCCCCTCATTCCCTATGTGCTGTTAGAAAGCCTTGCCAGACCTTTTTTTTTTTTTTTTAAATTTCTCAAATCCTTCTCTCATTTTCCATTAATAGTCAATTTCACTAGCTTTGAATCTCTTCCTTGGAATATTCCCAAAAATCTATCGGATCTTCCTGTCTCTTCTCACCTCCTCCAATCCATTCTGCATATCAGAACAACCTTTACAGAATACTCCATGAAACACAAAGCCTAAACGTGAAATATGATATTACTTTGATTAAAAACCTTTAAGATTCTCTATTGCCTATAGGCTAAACTCGAATTCTCTACAAGAAACAGGTTCTTCAAATCTTAACTTTCTCTCCTTCTCTAGTCTCATTTCCTTTCATGATTTCTCCTTTCCTCTCTCACCTGTGCTCTCCCTAACCCTGACAATATACACACATTCTCCCATTTCCACATCACATTCAATTGCTTCTGTATCTTATGCCTGGAAATCCATTCTCTTAGTTTCCCAGGAGAACCCTTCTTCCTTTTCTAGGACAGTTTATTGTTCTTTACCTGAAGTCTGTCTTTCCTGCTTAGGTAGATTTGACCTCTCAACATTTTTGTATCTTTACCACGCTTGGTACATAATTTCATAAAGCAGCAGTCCTCAACATTTTTGGCACCAGGGACTGGTTTTCTGGAAGACAATTTTTCCACGGTGGTAGTGG
This sequence comes from Hylobates moloch, assembly GCF_009828535.3. NCBI lineage: Eukaryota > Metazoa > Chordata > Mammalia > Primates > Hylobatidae > Hylobates > Hylobates moloch. The sequence continues at coordinate 42,794,812 of NW_026652291.1, forward strand.
AGGGGAAGGTTTCAGGATGAAACTGTTCTACCCTCAGATCATTAGTCATCACCTTCTCATAAGGAGCATGCAATCTAGATCCCTCGCATGCACAGTTCACAATAGGGTTCATGCTCCTATGAGAATCTAATGCAGCCACTGCTCTGACAGGAGGTGGAGCTAAGGTGTGATAATGCTTGCTTACCTGCAGTTCACCTCTTGCTGTGCAGCCCAGTTCCTAACAGGCTGAGGACCAATACAGGTCTGTGGCCCAGGAGTTGGGGATCCCTGTCGTAAAGCACCCAAGCCACTGCATTGCACCATGTGTTTGCACCTATGTCATCTTCTACTATGGGTCCGTTAAGGAGAAGAACAGAGTTAAATTCACCTCTAATTTCCTGGTATCTAATGGAGTGTGTGGTCTATCAAACACAAAATGTATGTTTATTACAGATTGGATGAAAGAATAATGGGAAACTTTAATATTCAGCTACATATTTGTATATTTATAAACTTTATATTTGTGGGCATGAAGTCTGACTCTCTACCATTTTACACTCCTTAAAACTACTAATACTGTGACAGGTATTTGGTAATTAATTTTTCTCTTTCAGATGTGTTGTAGCCCATGTTAAAAACTAACCGTTTGAGTCAACGTTTTCTGAAGGAACCATAGTTCAAACTTCATGTTGGGTCTTGCCACTAAATGTAGAGAACACTTCAGGATTTTTTGACTGTCCAGCCTCTGGACCTTCTTAGGTTTCCACTGTGTACCTTAATGAGAGACAGAACTTGCTTCCTTCTAGAGATCTAGAAAGCCCAGTTCATTTAGATTCAGTCTCATGCTGGCCATCATCTAGGCCAGAGACTTTAGATGTAGCTAACCAGACCAAGATTCTACGGGCATTTGAACTTTGAAGCAGCAACATCCAGTGAAGTGCATTCATTTGTACAGAAACCACACCAGAAGTTTGTACAGAAATTTCCCAGTGTGAATGGTGGCAGCCAGGATTGCGTCCTCTCCAGTGGCAGAGGAAGAAGTATTCTCCCTTAATTTCCTTTGGTCCTGGCACCTACCTGATATTTCCTAGTTCTTCCTCATTTGCTAAGCCTCATTCTCAAGCCTTCCAAGGAATTTCCTGAGTTACTCCAATCTTTTTGATAAAATCATTTCACTTCAATTGGCCAGAGTCAGTTTGTTTCTTTCAGCTAGCAAAAATGACTATAATATTGATGAGCTGAGCATGGTAGCTCACACCTGTAACCCCAGCGTTTTGGGAGGCTGAGGCACGCTGATCACTTGAGACCAGCAGTTCAAGACCAGCCTGGCCAACATAGCAAAACCCCGTCTGTACTAAAAATACAAAAATTAGCTGGGCATGGTGGTGCATGCCTGTAATCTCGGCTACTTGGGAGGCTGAAGCATGAGAATAGCTTGAACCCAGGATAAGGAGGCTGCAGTGAGCCAAGATCGTGCCACTGCACTTGAGCCTGGGCAAAAGAGTGAGACCCTGTCTCAAAAAAATATATTGATGAAGTTTACTTACACCAAATTGTTTAAGTGGAAGATTGTGCTAGTATGCATCTAGCTGAAAAATGGATGCATTTAATTCATTAAATGCATTGGCCAAAGCTATCTCAAGTAATGAACATAGAAGCAAAGTGTTCTTCTAACGCACCACCAGGGAGCAGACTCTGCGGGTAAATGACATAAGTAATTTATGGACAATAACCATTACTTTGCCTTCAGATACTTCTTTATCTCTTTTGCAAGCCTTTCCCCAGGTGCCATCTGAAAGGGAAATAGTAGGCGGCTAATGAAGGTGTTCTCAGCGGTATTATTTGCTGCCTCAAGAAAAAAGAATGGAGCAATTGTCTGCAGTCATAACCAGATGTTGCAAAGCTCTATAAGCCTTAATGGCTGTTGTTTCAATACAGCTTTTTAGGAGGGGAAAAAAATCAATAACACTAAAATAAATTATCTATGGGAAGAATTTACTGGCCATTTTTCATGAGAAAATTACTGCACAGAGACTTAATTGTGCTTTCTGGGTATGGTTTAAAAGTCAAAAAGCTAACGAATTATGTTTGTACTCGCATGTTTGGCTCTTGTGAGTTTATGAATTATCACTGGGACATCTGTAGAGGCTTTACCACTGAAAACTATGTGCGATGTTGAATTTTAAGCAACTGAAAATATGAAAGAAAAATGCGATACTCTTTAGCTGAGAATATGTAGCAGTACTAAATGGAACGGATATGGGGACTTAAGACTTAAATGTATCAAAACTATAGATTCTTCTCTTAAGTTGGACCTTTGGTGGCAACAAGAATAGTGAGCAATCCATGCATTAAGCTATCTAGATATTTTCCGGCTACTCAGACACCAGATCCATGGGCAGTCTGCCCTGTAAGTTAACTAGTAGATGCTGGGATCTGAGTTATGTTTTGAAAGCAAAACCTTACAGTCTCTACCACTGTTTCCAAAGGGTGGCCCTTGGACCACATGTCTCAATCACTTGGGATGCTTATTCAAAGTTCAGATTCCTTGGTCCCACCCCATGCACTTGAATTAGAATCTGTGTGGGTGTATTCTACACAGATATGTTTCCTGAGTCATTTATACACACTCATAGTATTGATGATTGACAATGTCTCCTTCTTCTTAAACATTCTTCTTAGGGCCAGATTTAATTCTAATCAAACTGTGAAGTACATATTTATATGCACAACTTTGTCTTTCTCTCCTATCTCTCCCCCTCCTATCCTTGGCTTTTCCCAATTCATTTGACAGCATCTCCTCACCACATCCCTATCCTTTTCTATACATTCCATTATCCAGTACCTTGCTTTTTACTGTTCTCCCCTAACACCTTCTGCTGTCTGTGACTGCAGACACCCAGAATTTGGCTATTATGTTCCTTGAACCCTCAAACTCCATTGTTTTGTTAAAACAACTGTCCTGGGGTTTTTGTGGTGGTGGTTTTTTTTTTTTTTTTTTTTCTTTTTTTTTTTTGAGACAGTCTTGTTCTGTCACCCAGGCTGAAGTGCAGTGGCGTGATCTCTGCCCACTGCAAGCTCTGCCTCCTGGGTTTAAGCAATTCTGCTGCCTCAGCCTCCTGAGTAGCTGGGGCTACAGGCGCACATCACCATGCCCAGTTATTTTTGTATTTTTAGTAGAGAAAGTGTTTCACCATGTCGCGAAGGCTGGTCTTGAACTCCTGACTCGTGATCCACCCACCTCAGCCTACCCAAGTGCTGGATTACAGGCGTGAGCAACCACGCCTGGCCTGTCCTGGATTTTATCCCCACAGCTAGGTCATCTAAAGCAATAACAAACTATTAAATTAATCTGTAACTCATTAGAGGGCTGGAGAAAATTAAGAAGAATCCTTTCTTCCTGAGTGACCCTCAGGCATATAACAGAATCTCCCCTCTGTAAAGCACCAGGGTGGCCATCTCTTCCAAGGGAGTCGATTAAGTAAGAATTTTTTTTTTTTTTTAGCTAGGATGCTTTTAATAAATATTTGTTAAAAGAATGGTGGGAATTTCAGCCCAAGTTGCAGAAAATAGTAGCACGACGCATAGGTCTGTGAGATAAATAAAGCTTCTAGTTCAGGAATGGGGAATGAGGAAAGGCTTTTGAGTGGCAGGAAAATGATTTAAGAGAAATGAAGTCAGAATATGCTGAATGCTCCAAAAAAGTCATTAAGACATTGGGGGGTTATCTAGTGCCCAAGTGAGAGAGTAGAAGGTGCGGAGGGAGGGGGTGTGTGTGTGTGTGTTGCGGGAGGGCTGGGGGTGCAGCAGGGCAGAATAATTTTTAACTCTTAAAGGAACTTAGGTAGGAGTTCAACAGACAAGTCTGAAGGGATTCTAGATGAAAGAAACAGCATGAGCAAAAACAGAAATGGGAAGAGCCTGAACTTGCACGTGTAGCAGTCTGAACTGGAGACAGGCAGGAGGTGGGTTGACGTTAGAAGCATTGAGGAAGCAAAATCTAAAGGGAATTGACTACAGCTGTATGTGGGTGTGTGGCAGAGAGGAGGCTGGCTTTGCTTTCAAGTCCAGCTGACACTAAATACATTTGGAGTTTGACTGTGATAATAGCCTCATCTTTCTATAAGTATTAAAACTGTTTTCTCTGGAAGTCTCACCCATGTAGAGTTTGGCTCTCTTGTAGCTCTCATGCATTAGTGAAAATGCAGCTCCTATTTCCGTCCTTGGGTTATTTGCTGAAAGCACCCATGTGATGATTGTCTTATTACTGGAATTGCCCAAGTAAAATTTTCAGGAATGGAGAAAGCGTATTTGAAAATTTTAGTCTGCTTTTCTTTTGAAATGTGAAGCATGATTTTCTTGGATGAGACTAGAAATCAAAGGCCCTTTAATTGATTTCTTCTATCAGAAATAAGGAGCATCGCGATTTTGTTTTAGTGAAGGATAAGACATTACCCTTAGGCAAGAAACTATAGGAAGAAAGGAAAATAAACATTATAGTTACGTTACAGGTAAAGAAACAAGGTAAACCACATTAGGGAGTATCCCTTCTTATCCAGGGGGCATTTAGCGTTAAGTGTTGGAATCTGCTAATCCAATAATAAAATTTAGGAAGAAGAATCTAATATCTTATGTTTAAATAGTAATCTTTCTCCCTGTGAGTTCATTTGACATTACATATATTTTTGAAATTTGTATTTTAAAAAATCTACCTACAAATACTTTATGTTCATGCTTTTTTGATCCCTGAGAAATTTTTTTTTATATTTTGTTTCAGTGACATTTCTTCCAGGATTCAATTCCTTTTCTTGAAGAGTTTGGAATGAACCAATTACACATGGGTATTCTGGTGAAGAGTGATAGGAATCTTTCATGTCAGTCACCTGGCCTCCTTCATTTCAATTTAAAAATACTTCTGTTACCTTATTTGGCAGCTTGTCTCTGTATTTCTTCAGCTTGCATAAAGAAGTACATTTTGCTCTAGGAGAAAAATTGAGAAGAGATTATTACTGAATTTGAGAAGAGATTATTACTGAAGTCTGCCTATTTTAGGTCCTAAATTTCATATGAAACAAGAAATTTTATTGTTTCACCCTTAGTACGTTCACAGTTAAACGTGTCTCATGAACTCACTAAGAACACATACTAGAAACAAGACAGCAAATAATCCACACAGAATGCAGACAGTTAATCTCCAAAGCTTTCAGCTGCCACAAAAGTAAACTAAAAATATCAGTAATATTTCTAATTCTGATGATAATTAAAGTGCATTCTTTACCCCACAGGGTAAAGAGACCTACCTAAGTTTAAACTATAAATGTCACTGTTTAATTATTATTTATTTATTTATTTATTTTATTGTTTTATTTTTTTGAGATGGAGTCTTGCTCTGTCACCCAGGCTGGAGTGTAGTGGCATGATCTCGGCTCAGTGCAACCTCCGCCTCTCGGATTCAAGTGATTCTCCTGCCCCAGCCTCCTGAGTAGCTGGAACTACAGGCACCCACCACCACACCTGGCTAAGTTTTATATTTTTAGTAGAGATGGGGTTTCACCATGTTGGCCAGGCTGGTCTCAAACTCCTGACCTTGTGATCCACCCGCCTCAGCCTCCCAAAGTGCTGGGATTACAGATGTGAGCCACCACGCCCGGCCTAGTTTAAAATTCTAAAACACATTAGAAGTTTCCATTTTTATGATTTTAAACTTAATCTTCACAACACAAGCTAGCTAAGGCATGGCAGTTATTCTTTTTCTTGATGTGTGTGAAAATTGATCTCGTAAATGGCTAGGGGTACATCTAACAGCATGTAAGTGACAAAACCAGAACTCAAATCCTGATGGTCTTCTGACTTCAACTGGGCATGGTGCCAAGAGTAAAGGATAGAAATTGCCTCCCTATTTTTATACAAAAATTCAAAATAAGGCTGTCACTAAAGTAAACAGGCATGCTTCAGCAATACATTTTTAAAGTATTTTAACTTTTATAAAATACATACTGTGATACCCTAACTTGTATTAGCTTGATTGACTCTCTTAGCTGAAAAAGCCAGACAGATTCCATTTGGCTCCTTCATTTGCAAGACATTAAGGTCTCCTTACCCACCGCCTTCCTCAAGGACTTAACTTAATGCAAGCTGTCTCTCTGCACATCAAAGAGTGCAATTAACTGATAAGGTACTGTAGCAAGCTATATCCACAGTTCCCAGGAATTCACTCGGGTGATAGTACTCTAAAGTCCCCGCGTTTGTGTCCTGAGCCCCCACACCTATCACCTTGTGATGAATTTAAAGCCCCTGTACCTGGAACTGTTTGTTTTCCTGTAACCATTTGTCTTTTCAACTTTTTTGCCTGTTTTACTTCTGTAAGATTGCTTCAGCTCAATTCCCCCTCCCCTCTCTAAGCCAAAGTATAAAAGAAAATCTAGCCCTTTCTTTGGGGCCGAGAGAATTTTGAGCGTTAGCTGTCTCTCAGTCACCGGCTAATAAAGGACTCCTGAATTAGTCTCAGAGCGTGGCGTTTCTCTATAAGTCGCTTGGTCACAATACCATCTGAGAATATTTGACAAAGATGGTATATAGTACTTATGTACTACATGTTATTTTGAAATCTACATTGTGAAATGGCTAAATTGAACTAATGTTCATTCAAATTTTTGTGGTAAGAACAAAATCTCAGGAATTTTCAAAAATATGATACATTATAATTAACCATAGTCCCCATGCTATGGTTAACTGATCTCTAGAACTCATTCTTCCTAACTGAAATTTTGTGTGATTTGACGAACATCTCCCCACACCCACTCCCACTCCAGCCTTGGGTAACCACTGTTCTCCTCTCTACTTCTGAATTCAATTACAGATTCCACATGTGAGTGAGATCATATATGTCTTTCTGTACCTGTTTTATTTCACTTAACGTAGTGCCTGCCAGGTTAACCCATGCTGTCTCAAATGACAGAATGTCCTGCTTTTTTAAGGCTAAAAAAAGTTACATATAACTGTTTTAGGCCAGGTGACTGATATAAAGGATTCTATCACTCTTCACCAGAATACACGTGTGATTTCTTCATTCCAAACTCTTAGGCTTATATACATTTTCATGATCCATTCACTTGCTGACGGACACTTAGGTTGACTCTATATCTTGCCTATTGTGAAGAATGCTTCAGTGAAATGGAAGGGCAGGTATCTCTTTGACATACTGATTTCCTTTCCTTTGGTTGTATACCCAGTAGTGGGATTGCTAGACCATATTGTAGTTCTATTTTTATTTTTTTGAGGGCCCTCTACAACAGTAGTAAAGGCCATTCTGATTAGGTCAACTTCGTGCAAAGGTTCCCTTTTCTCCACATCCTCACCAGTACTTACTATCTTTTGTCTTTTTGAGAAGAGTCATTCTAACAGGAATGAAGTGATATCTCATTGTGGTTTTAATTTGCATTTTTCTGGGATTAGTGATGAGCGTTTATTCATATGCCTGTTGGACCTTTGTATGTCATCTTTTGAGAAATGTCTATTTTTGATCCTTTGCCTATTTAAAAATTGAGTTGTTTCCTTACACTGAGTTTCTTATATATTTTGAATATTAACACCTTATCAAGTATATGATTTGCAAATATTTTCTCCCATTCTGTAGGTTTTCTTTACTCTAATTCTTTCCTTGGCTATGCAGAGGCTTTTTAGTTTATAGTCCCACCCATCTATTTTTGCTACCTGTGCTTTTGGGTTCACCTTGAAAATATCATTGCCCAGACCAATGTCACCGAGATTTTCCAGTATGGTTACTTCTAGTAGTTTTATCATTTTAGGTCTTGCTTGTAAGTCTTTAATCCATTTTGAGTTGACCTTTTACATGGTATAATATAAAAATCAATTTCATTCTTCTGTATGTGGAAATGTGGTTGTCCCGCACCATTTAATGTGACACTATTCTTTCTCCACGGTGTGTTCTTGGAAGCTGTTGGGTCAATTGACTGTAAAAGTGTGGATTTATTTCTGAGCTCTCTATTCTGTTCCATTGGTCTGTGTGCCTGTTTTTACGCCAGTTCCATGCTGTTTTCATTAGCATGGTTTCGTAGGAAATTTTGAAGTCGGGTAGTGTGATACCTCCAGCTTTGTTCTTTTGCTCATGATTGTTTTGGCTATTTGGGGTATCTTGTGGTTCCATACAAAGTTTAGAATTTTGTTTTATTTTGGTGGAAAGCATCTTTGGCATTTTCATAGGGATTGAATTGATTCTGTAGATTGTTTTGGGTAAGTATAGACATCATAATATTCTTCCAATCCATGACCATGGAAGGCATTTTTATTTATTTGTGTGTCCTTCAGTTTCTTTCGTTGGTGTTTCATAGTTTTCAGTCTATAGATTTTTCACCTCCTTGGCTGAAATTGTCCCTAAGTATTTTAGTTAATTTTAGTAGCTAGTGTAAATTTGTATTGTTTTATTGATGTATCTTTTGGTTACTGTATAGAAATGCTGCTGTTTTTTTGTTTGCTGATTTTTGTATGCTGTAACTTTACTAAATTTGTTAGTTCTAATAGTTTCTGCGGAGTTTTTAGGGTTTTCTATTTACTGTCACCCAAAAACAGGAGCAATCTAATTTCTTCCTTTCCATTCTGGATGCCGTTTTTTTCTTTCTCTTGCTTGATTTCTCTAGCTAGATCTTTCAGTACTATGTTGAATAGAGGTGGTAAGAGTATTGTCTTGTTACTGATCTTAGAGGAAAAACTTTGAACATTTCCCTGCTGAGGATGACATTAGGTGTGGGTTTAGCATATATGACCCTCATTATGTTGCAGTACATTTCTTCTATACCTAAGTTGTTGAGAGTTATTATCATAAAAGGATGCTGGGTGTTATCAAATGTTTTTTTTCTGATTCTACTGAGATAATCATATTGTTTTTGTCCTTCATTGTGTTAATGTGGTATATCACATGTATTTATTTATATTTATTTATGCTAAACTATCCTGGCATCCTAGGGATACATTCCACTTGTTCGTAGTATAGGATTGTTATAATGTTCTGTTGAATTCAACACTCCATGCACCTTCAGAGTTGGCATCATGTGGACGGTGCCAAGGTTTATATCTTGTACCCTCTGGAGTTGTAGCTCACGGTGTACCTGGGCCGCCTTGGGCCACAGCTGAGGCTGCCAATGGGCACTGCACCAGAGTGTGGGGACAGAGACTTGACATGAACATGTGCAAATAGCTCTGAGATCCCACGGGGGGCCCTAGGCTTTTTCCTTGAAATAATTCTTCCCTGAGAGACGTGGTACTTCTGGGCCAGTGATGAGCATGGCAGCCTCAAGGATCTCTGAGATGCCTTTGGGAACATTCTTTCATTGTCTTAATGAGTAGCACTGGCTTCCTTCTGTCTATAGGAATCTATCAAAGGGTAACTTTACCACACCCTTCGTTTCCTTTCCTAAACACTTTTTATTCTTTATATGGCCAGGCTGAGGAATTTTCTAAGTCTTTAGTTGGTTTCTCTTTCGATAATAAATTCTATATTTAACTAATTTCTGTTTGTATTTTATTATAAACAGATAATAGAAACCATGCAGCACCTTAACACCTTGCTTAAAGTTTTCTCATGCCAAATAACCTAGTTTATCACTCTTAAATTCCTCCTTTCCCAAAGCAGAAGGGACACGGACACAATTCAGCCAAGTTATTTACCACTTTTTGTAAAAAGAGTGGACTTTCCTCCAGTTCCCAATAAGATAATCTTCATTTCCCTCTGAAGACCTAATCAGAATGGCCTTTATTGTCCACAGTTTTACCAACATTCTGTTCAAGACCATTTAGATGTTCTTTAAGACTGAGACTCTCTCTGTAGCTCTTCTGTTCTTCTGAGGTCTTGCAAGAATCACCCTTAATTTTGTGTTCATAGCAATACAGGAGGTTTTCAGCATTCATTTCAGAACTATTCCAGCCTCTACCCATGACCCAGTTTCAAAGATGTTCCCACATTTTCAGGTATTTGTTACAGCAACACCCAACTCCTAGTATCAGTTTCTTAGTCCATTTGCACTACTGTAACAAAATACCAGAGACTAGGTAATTTATAAAAAATAAACTTTTATTGTTCTAGAGATGAAGTTCAAGATCAAGGAACTGATCAATTAAGTGTCTGATAAGGACCTGGTCTTCATTTTTAACATGGTGCCTTATTGGTGCATCCTCTGGAGGAGATTAACACTGTGTCTTTACATGGCAAGAGGAATAGAAGGGCAATAAGGCAATTCCTTCAACCTGGAAAAAGCTTTCCAATGGAGCTTTTGAGCGTTAAAGCCAAAAGGATGGCTAGAAACTATGAATTAAAAGTATGACAGGATTCTGTGAGAATGCTAGCAAAAAGTCAGGAATATGGGACTTCATGAAGGCTTCATTCAAAAAAATTTTATGATCAAAAATATCAAAGTACCTTGTCAATATAAGAAAGTATATATATGTGCTATATAAATAATATACAGCACGATGTTTGTATCAACTTGCAAATTCTTAGATACTTCAGTGTGTTCAGTAGAAGTATGTCTCCAAGTCCCATCTGTCAACTTTTCTTTCACGGTCCTGATTCCAAATTTAGTGTCCCAAATTAAGTTTCACTGGAATGGTCAATTACTTGACTAGGGCTAGCACAGCTATTTCAAGAAAATTCTCAGTCTTTTTTTTTTTTTCTACAAGTTCGCAGTTTTTACACGCATCATCTGTTTAATTCTTGTTTTTAATTTGCTTTATAAAGTTCTAAGAAATATTACTTAAGGAGGACACATTACTTAACTTTTTCATAATGTATTATCTTCAAAAATGTCCACAGAGGTGTTTTTTTCTTTTTTTTCCCCCCAGGACTGTCCTGCCTTTTGGTAAAAAGAGCCTCCCAACTCCCATCCTACTCACCTTTCCACTCCATACTACAAAAGTCAGGGAGACCTCCCACGCTGTAGGCCAGAAATCTCTTCTGGCTGAATCAGCCTGGGGCGCACCACTTAATAGTTTGATTTTTGTATCATGACTGTGCTTCATGTTCATCTTGAAGAGTATATTCCCATCATCTAACAATTTGCAACAGGATGTTAAGAAAGGTATTTTTGTTTTAAGCAAGGCATTGTTCAGTCTAAAGGAAGGAAGAATAAAATTTTACACATTGTGGTGTAGACCAAAAGTATCTGAGACAGGTCTCAATTAATTTAGAAGTTTATTTTGCTAAGGTTAAGGACGTAGCCATGACACAGCTTCAGGAAGTCCTGAGAACATGTGCCCAAAGCAGTCTGGCTACGGCTTGGTTTTACACATTGTAGGGAGACATAAGACATCAGTCAATACACATAATATAAATATTGATTTGGTCCAGAAAGGTGGAACAACTGGAAGCACAGGGACTTCCATGTTATTGGGGGATTCGAAGATTTCCTGATTGGCAGTTGGTTAAAAGAGTTTATCTAAAGACCTGTAATCAATAGAAAGGAGTATCTGGGTTAAGATAAGGAGTTATGGAGACCAAGGTTTTTATTATGCAGATGAAGCCTCCAGGTAGCAGGCTTCAGAGAGAATAGATAGTAAATGTTTCTTATCAGACTTAAAAAGATGCCAGACTCTTAATTAATTCTCTATTGGATCAGGAAAAAGGCCTGGAAAGGGAAGTGGGTTCTCTACAGAACATAGATTTTCCCCACAAGAGACAACTTTGCAGGGCCATTTCAAAATATGTCAAAGAAATAAATTTTAGGGTTAAATACTTTGATTTCTTTTAGGGCCTGCTATCTGTCATTTGGTATCTTATTGCCACAAAGAGTTTGCTTTGTCAGTCTTAAGGTCTCCATTTTAATGTTAAATGCTGGTGAACTGTGCTTGAATTCCAAAGGGATGAGAGTTTAATGAGGTATGTGGATCCCCCTTTCTCATCATGGCCTAAACTAGTTTTTCAGGTATATTTAGGAATGCTCTTGCCCAAGAAGAGGGGTCCATTTAATTGGTTGGGAGTCTTGGGATTTTATTTTTGGTTTACAGTGGCATAGTGAGACGATAAAGAGGCTTTCCCCATGTAGTTGCCTATGCATTGTCTACTTTCATCTTTGGAAAATCTGCCTGGTTTCCAGGCCCTCATAGGGCCTCACAGGGCTATTAAGAAGAATGTGGTAGTCGTTGATCTCTCCTAGACATTCGGGTTGTTTTGTTTCCAGGAATAGAGCTGGTTTAAGTTCCTCACTTCCTTTGAAGAAGGAACCATGGGACTTGCTTTGGCTCATAAACAATGAGCAGACGTGACCTGAATCACTCTCAAGAAGATGCAGTGAGTGTACCACTCAGCATGCTCCCTTTCCCCCCACTTCACAATCACAGAAGCACAGAGATGGAGCTTCCCTTGGCCTGGATACCTGAGTGAGGATAATAGAGGGCAAGTGGCTCTCCTCAGGTGATCCATGAAAAATAACATGAGCAAGAAATACACCTGTGCTGTTTTAAGCCAATGATATTCTCTGTGGTTTGTCATTACAACAATCCTCACAGATAGAAGAATCAAATGGAATAAAATGTAAAATTACTTCAAAAAGTTTAAATCCATATAAACCTAAGCTCTTATTTCCATAAGAGATGTCTGTTCTTGTTCATAAGATAGTCTCTAAATTGGTTACATTGTAAGAATTTTTAATTAAGTTCAGGCTTGATATTTGTATTTTATCAAATGATGTGTTTTGTGTTTTGTTAGGTTGGTGCAAAAGGAATGATAAAAACCACAATTTTGCACCAACCTAAAAATGATTTCATTACTTTTAGTGGCAAAAAACACAGTTACTTTTGCATCAACCTAAATACTTTGATACACAGGATTCTGGAAGCTGCCTGCATAGCTTCCTTTGAAAGTGGAAACATCTTATCACAAAGATGCCATTGTTGGACAGTATATAGTTCTAGGATAAGGGATCATCTTGCTTTTCCATTCCAGGGATCTATCAAAATGTAGCAAGAAGTTGCTATCATCTTCACTGGCCATTCTGGAAACTTAAGACAATTTGGCCCTCATGTGTCTTTGTGTGCAGCTCATTGCTTTCATGTTTTTGCTTGGTTACCCAGTGAGAAAGTGGGGCCCTGATTAGGTAAGAACAGAGTTTGGAGTGCAAAGCAGCTCCAGTGAATGGCAGAACTGCAGTTCTAAGTTATTTTTAAAATCGCAGGTAAAAACGGTTTGGAGGCCTCAAATAGGTACGGGTTGTAAAACGTAATATAATGATTGACTCTAATAGTTTCTTTTTAAACCTAAAATACATGTCAACACAATAAAAGATCATTAGATGTTTTTTCATTATGTGCTTCTAAAAGGCTAGTCTATTCCTCTTTTTCCTTCATTATATTTTTCTCCGTGTATTTGAATTCCATTTTTCTGCTTCATTAACCTTCAAAGAAGCTATGTAACAGGTGCTTGGCACATGTAATTTCAGGACCCTAAAAAGATGTCTTAAGTAATTAACAATCACATAAAATATGCATTATTAATACATTAAGTATTTTTAAAGGACTGTTAGTAATTAATGCTGTTATCAGTTATAACTCTTACTGTTTCTAAAATAATACATTTATCTGACCTTAAGTCTCATCTAGTTGAAACAGTTGTTTGACTCAATTTGTAATGTTTCCTTATTATTTGATACTTTAAGTTATGGGGCTTCTTGTAGTCTAAGCTGATGTGGAACAAAAACCAGAAGTAGGTTAACTTCTAAAAATGATCACTGATATACTAATATGTAACTGTTCTAGTTCACCTGGGTAGAATAATGGAGTTAAAGCCTTCACGTTCTAGGCAGAAGAGAAGCCACTATTTTTCCTTTCATTTTTTAAGCTCCGCTTTATTTGCTCCCCCCCCGCCCCCCCAAAAAAGGCATTTGGTTCAATGGGGTTTTTTTCTCCCGGGAAGATTAGCATAGCACATATGATGCAGGGTGCCTGCCCTAGTTGAGGGCTTTTTAAGGATAGTATTCTGATCTCTTAGGCTTAACAAGCAGCTTTTTTAAAGCTGGAGCAAGCAATAAAAGCACTCCTTCCCTGGGGTGACCCAAGAGTCTAAAGAGATTATGTGTCTTCACCTCAGAGGAATTCTGCCTAGCCTGAAGTAAAATACAGAATCTATGAAAATAAACCTATTGTGCTGAATTAGAGGCAACACACATATGAGATGCTCAGCTAATAAAATCAGTATGAGAAAATATTTATACATTTTAATATGCTTAGTGTGTTATTTTTGTTTCTCACCATGCCACTGTGAGTGTGGAAGGTATCTGCTTAATCATGACCATCTGCTTGGAAAACTTATTTAAAGTAGAGGAAGGATGCACAATTAGCGTGTTTGTATTAACATAGACACGCACATGCTGAGGACGACTAGTGTTATTTTCCCTTGTAAGGTTTAAATCCCTAAACCTTTTGGATCCAAAAGGCTGATAGTTTTGACTGAAAACTTCCAGCTGACTGCCCTTCCTGAAATATTCTTTGTACTTAACGTTTTGCTTAGCTAGTTTTTTCCTTTTCTCTATTTTTGCTGAAAGAACAATTGGGATGTGGCCAAGCTGGATGATTCGGGAGACTCAGGGAGAAATGTTCTCCACACAAAACAGTCATTGTAGTTCTTCTGGGGAACCACTGGTGGTTCATTTCAGTATGTGTCCAAATTGTTACTGTCTTGTCAGACTTCAAAACCTTTCATATTTTAAGATGGGAAAGCATCTAAATTGGTCCATGGAAAATTAGCTGAAATGGAAGCAGATTATATTCCCAGTCAACAGCAAAAGCACAACATCATGATAAAGGAATTATATATAACAAAAGTTACAGTATCTAAAGAAGTTGCAAAGATTGACAAGTCTTCTCAGCATAGCTCATTGGGTGGGACTTGACTTAACAATCCACTGATTTTTTTTTTCCTTTGTTTCCAAAATGCGATTTTTCTACTCCAATAGTGAGAGTATTGTAAACCTTAAATTGTGAGCTATCAGTGAGGATAATACAGTTTGTAATAGATTCACTAAATTAGGCGGAAAAAAAATAAACCATTCACATAGCCATTAAATTGCAAACTCAACCTAAAAGCTATTACAAATAAGATTAAGATGCATTGCAAGGCCAGGTGTGGTGGCTCACAGCTGTAATCTCAGCACTTCAGGAGGCCAAAACCGGCAGATCACCTGAGGTCAGGAGTTTGAGACCAGCCTGGCCAACATGGTGAAACCCCGTCTCTACTAAAAAATACAAAAATTAGCTGGGCGTGGTGGCATGAGCCTGTAATCCCAGCTACTCAGGAGGCTGAGGCAAGAGAATCACTTGAGCCTGGGTGGCAGAGGTTGCAGTGAGCCGAGATCCTACCATTGCACTCCAGCCTGGGTGACAAAAGTGAGACTCGATCTCAAAAAAAAAAAAAAGATTAAGATGCATTGCATTTTGTTTGTTGCTGACATGGTAAGTAGTTTAGAGAAGAA
This sequence comes from Hylobates moloch, assembly GCF_009828535.3. NCBI lineage: Eukaryota > Metazoa > Chordata > Mammalia > Primates > Hylobatidae > Hylobates > Hylobates moloch. The sequence goes on from NW_026652291.1 coordinate 42,810,264, forward strand.
ATGTGCCAGTGTAACTGCATTATCTGAGTAGTTAGTAAGTAAGCATCTGCTGTGTGTAAGACTGTATGCAAGTTACACTATGGTTCATTATATACACAAATAAAAACTGATAGAAACAATACAGAAGTTGGATAAGCTTCCCAAGGCTTTAATAGCCAGCATAGATTCAATAGTAGTATTAACTCAAATTCCTCATCAAACTTTACAAATATTTCCTGAAAGGAGAGCCAGAAAATAACCTTAAAAGAAAAAGGATAAGCAATGCTGTAAAGTAAATCTATAAAGCCTAATTCAATTCAATGGTTCAGAAAAGTATTGTTGATAAAAGATGGAACTCATTCACAACTTAATCACCAACATTGTGCAAACAGTAGTAAAAACACCGATTTACATTGATGGATTACAGTCATTGCCTTGTAGATATTAGTTGCCCACTTACCCTCTGAGCTTCATTTTCCTTATCTATGAGATTGGGGGAAATCAGAATGCTTGCCCCATAGAATTAACATGAGGACTAAACAAGTGATGCAGATCAACCAGTAAATCAAGTGTCTTGGCTACAGGAAGTTCTTTCAAATATGGAATTCGGATCATTTCTCTCCTATGTCTTCCCAATTGCATTGAGAATAAAACCCAAACACTGTATCATGGCCTTTGATGCCCTAAACATCTGGCAATTGTCTATATCTCTGTCCTCACCTTATGTCATATTCCCTTCACGCAGTATGTGCTAGTCTCAAGTCTTGGCTGTGTTCTGATACCCTGAATCAAGCAAAGAAATGCTCACCTCAGGATCCTTGTATCTCTTGCTGCCTCTTCCTGGAATGTTCCTCCCCATGGCCTCTCAGAGATGCTACTGTCATCATTTACATTCCGGTTCGGTGTCTCCCTCCCGCAAGAAAACTTTCCTGATGAGCAGATGTGAAGCTGTTCAGCCCCTCAGCTCACCTCATAACACTCCGCCACATTCATCTGGTTTATTTTCTTTGTAGACTTTATTTATGACTAAAAGATAACTTTCAGAGAAAGGTAAAATCATAACCCTCATAAATAAAAATGAGCATTTTAAAGATTCTATTTTATCCCTTAATTAACATCCGAGCAGATGTTAAGACAAGTTCAAAGGACAATCTGTAGATCTGGCAAATTTATATATAGATCAGGAACATCGAAGTGAATGTGCAAATGGAGACTAAACTGGCTTTTTATTTGGGGTGGGGAGAGATGAGGGAAAAGTCAATTTTACCTCATTAAACTTCGGGTATACAGATGTTCCTCAATTTACAAGAGTTACACCTCAATAAACTCATAAGTTGGAAATGTCATAAGTTGAGAATGCATGTAATACCCTTAACCTACCAAATGTTGTAGCTTAGCACAGCCAATCTTAAATGTGTTCACAAACTTATCTTAGCCTACAGTTGGGTAAGATCATCCGGCACAAACCCTATTTTATAATATAATGTTGTATATCTCTTACAATTTATTGAATATTAAAAGTGAAAAAACAGAATGGTTATCTGAGCACTCTAAGTTTGGTTTCTATTGAATGTATGTAGCTTTTGCACCATCTTAAAATTGAACAATAGTAAGTTGAACTATCCTAAATCAGGGATTCTCTGTAAAAGAATTGTTTTACATTGCTCTCTGTTATCTACAACTTAAAGATCTGTAAAAGTGCTCAAAGAAAATGAATGACTAGAAGCAGATATCTTCTAGGTAGTGCTTAGTTTTCCACTGAATATGAATTCACATATTTCTTCTAGATCGTATGTGAATTTATTTATTTCACTGTTTGTTTTCTTTTTAACTCACTCATTCACCCAAATATGCCCTTTATGCAAGCTTCCTGAGGGCAGGGACTTTAATTTGTACATTGATGAATATCAAGTACCTGGAATCATGCCTGATATATAGTAATTACTCTATAGCTATAGTTGATACTGATACTGCTTTTTCTTTTTGAAATATGTACTATCTTGTTCACACTTTTATTTTCCTTTTTCCCTGCTAATTTCAACATTCTTAGACATTTGAAACAGAGAGAAACTCAGAAAACATCAAATTTAAACCCTTTGTTTTAATTTAAAAAAACACCAAAATTTAGGTCTAGAATAATTTGCACAATGTTGGCAGAGCCAGAGTTAGAAACTGCTCTCCTGATATCCATCCCAGCGTTCTTTCTCCAACCAAAATTTTCTTAAATTTGAATAATGTAACTCCTTTAATAGGAATAAAAAGCCTGAGAAGTCACAGAGGCACTGACTTAAGAGCTCAGGGCCTATCAAAATATCTTTCAGTTGTGCTTTTCACCACAAAAGACAAGTCTGTATTTGTAACTGATAAAATATTATTTTAGATTATTAAAATAGCAAATTAAAGGAAAATTTTTTTCCCAACTTTTTGAATACATCAGTGGATTCCAGTTTAAGAAACACTTCACCAAATTGTGACTCTCCAGCCAATCTGACATTGTAGCTTTGTGTCTTTTTTTCACCATCATTCTTTGAAATTGCGTTTAATTCTACAAATGTCTAGATGTGTGGCTATTAAAAATAAGGTCATATGAGACAAATCAGGAGACAGATGTAGATGTAGAGTTGGCCCTTGAACAATGAGGGGGTTAGGGCACTGATCCCAGCCACCCTGAGCTGTGAAATTTTGTGTATAACTTTGATTGCCCTAAAACTTAACTGTTGATTGGAAGCCTTACCAATAAGTCAGTTAACACATATTTTATATGTTATATGTATTATATACTGTATTATTACAATAATGTAAGCTAGAAGAAAGGATTAAGAAAATCATAAGGAAGAGAAAACATATTTATCCATTTTCATTTAATAGTAATCATAAAGGTCTTCCTCCTCATCTTCACATTGAATAGGCAGAAGGAGGAGGAAGAAGGTGGGTTGGTCTTGCTGTCTCGGGTGGCAGAGGCAGAAAAAAATCCATATATAAGTGGATCTATGCAGTTCAAACCTGTATGCAAGTGTCAACTCTCTCTGTGTGTGTGTGTGTGTGTGTGTGTGTGTATAAAGGGATTTATTATAAGGAATTGGCTCAAGCGATTATGGAGGTAGAAGTCCCAAGATCTGAAATTGGCCTTCAACTGACTGGATGAGGCTCACCCACACCAGGGAGGGCAATCTGCTTTACTTAGTCTACCTATTCAAATGCTGGTTTCAACTAAAACCTGTGACCCCCAGAATCACGTTTGATCAAATAGCTGGGCACCCTGTGGTGCTGTCAAGTTGACACAAAATTAACTATCACGTATGTAAATAGCCATAAAAGGTAAAATGTAATGGCTATGAAGATTTTAAAGGTTTGCAAGAAGGGTTTATATCAGAAAGAAGCTACTAGTTTCCCTTACCTATTCAATTGTCCACTCAACAGCTATGTATTGGGCACTTACATGGGAGAGATGATATTTTAAGGGCTGCGATTTTAACTCAAAGCCCCATCTCCACAGAGAATGCATGTTCTGACACTATGAACCACACCTGGACCATAGAGTCACCAGACATTTCTCCTTGCTCTTCTGTTAAGAAAGACCATGGCCATGGTGCCCCAACTCCCACAATTTCCGTAGCTACTTACCTGTCATCTCTCACTTTCAATGCTCCTGGCAGATTAGCTATTGCATTCCTCCTCTGCACTCACCCATTTCCAGCACAGCCATTAGAAAGGCCAAAGATTATTGGTCGATCCTGGGTCTGTGGTCACGTTAAGACTTTAATCTTCCTCTCTCCTTCTGCCTGCTAGGGCATGCTCATATCTTCCTGTTAATTTTCACTGAGCCCGGACTACACAGGATCCTCACAGTCACTGCGGAAGCCACTCTGCATATGTGTGCCCTGTGTGCTCCGTGACACCTCATCATGCATTCAATATTATTTTATATCTGTATATTTAGCACAGGCTTTGTTATGTGCCTTACAGACATTCACATTTTTGCATCCCAGCAACTCTGAAGAGTGGGAATTATTATGATCCCCATTTTGCAGATGAGAAAACTGAAACTCTAAGATTTAAAAAAACAAAACCCAGTGTCATGCATCTAAATAGTAAACCCAAGACTTAAAATTACACAGCCCGGTTCTGCATTCTGAATTATTCTGGCTGTGTTGTTCTGTCCTCCATAACATCAGCCACCTCTTCAGACATCCTGTAACTACCATTCCTTTCGTTAAACTTCCATTTCCCCCTTCTGTTTCCCTTTTCCATGTCTGCCTACATACTCTTTTATTAACTCTTTTCTTACTCTAAACCTGCTCAGCTGTCTCTAGCTTGGAGAAAACAAGTCCTTAAGTTAAACAAGAAAAATCTTTTTGTTCAGCACATTGTTCAGTTTGGCACTGAATGCTGCAAATACCAGTCACCTTCCCTCCCTTCACACCACCTTACAGAAAAGTAGCAAGTTTCTACTTTTTTTTCTTCTATCACATCTCCTTTCCAAACCTTGAATGTAGCCTACATTCCTCTTACTTTGTCAGAATTATGCCTTTCCATCCTCTGCAGTGCCCACATTGTCAAATAGAATGAGCCTTGTGCTATGCGACCTCTGTGTTCTGTTTGATACTGTGGACTACAGCTATTTGGAATATTTCAGCATTGGTTTAACTTCTGCATAGAGCATGTTTCTTGACTGGGTGAGGCGGGGGTACAATTTTGTCCCCAAGTCTTTTTGGTCAGTGTTGTCACATATTTTTGATCAACATGACTCGGGTGGTTGCTACTGGCCTCAGGTGAGTAGAGCCCACAGATGCTGCTTTTAAATATCCCACAATGCACAAATAGCCTCCCACAGCCAAAAAACTACCCAGCCTAAATGTTAATAGCCACAAAGTTGAGAAGCCTTTAGATAGAATGAAATGGGAAGGAAATTATTGAAGTTTTGTGATTCAAACTCCAAGTTAGACTCACCTGGCTTATACTTCCATAATTGGATTATGGGGAATTTTTTAGTCTACTATTTGCCAGTTTGGCATCTGGCACAGAGCCCAAGAGTTTGAAATGGTTAAGGTGGCAGACAGTATGTCGTGACCAGGTTCTGGGTGTATGTCAGAATATAACACCAGGTGCTAAATACCAGCTACAAATTGCTAAGAGGTATGCGGTCTGGATGTCTTTCAAAATCTACCTGTGTGCTATGATATCTAGGTTGGCAGCAGTGTTCCTATTATCAGTGCTCAAAATTCAGCTTCATGAAACTAATGCCAGGGAATTTTCCACAGAGGACCGTATTCTCCTGATTTCTCCTCATTTCTGACTTGATTTGGAACAATATAGCTTTAGTCTTCTGGCCATCACTGCTCAGGGGTTGGGATATTTAGAAGTTGGTTGCAGACTTAATAAAAACAAGATTTGATTATATTCTGGAATATTTGAAAAATAATAAAGCACAGAAAGTTAAGCATAATTCCTGATAGAAGAATTGCAAATTTCCTACACAGTTGTAAATTTTCAACAAATATCTGTTGAATACACTACATTCTTTCTGTTTTGACTCAATGATGATCATCACATACTTACCCTTGAAATCCATGGTCCTCAATAATTCCAAGATTTCTTCAGTTAAATCTCAGCCTGGCCCCAGCCTTCCTCAGCTTCTACTTCTCACGAATTCTATGAGCCCTTGCTCGACTCAAACCAGTAAATTAAAGTTTCAAAAAATACCTGGTCTCTTATAACTTGTCTCTCTGATGTACCGGACTTGTACAATAGAAAAAAAAAACGCTTCTGAAAATTTAAATTCCACACAATGAGGCCAAATAGTTTTAAATAGTTTTTATGGCTAGAATTAGAGTTAAATTTATACCCACATTACAATAAGAAAATCCTTAGCAAAAAAATGGAAAAGATTGAGAAAATGTTAATCTTTATTTTAAAAAAAACCTGCATATACCTATATGTAAAACAAGTTCCTATCTAGGGATCTGATGCTGGATCATATGTCATTATACCTTTTAAATAAGTAGACAATGCTTCTAAAAATGATACCAAGTCATTTCTCTACTTCATGCCCTTCCAATAAATCCTGCGGTACAATCAGCATGTAACAATCTGCATTGTATTAAAGCGTCACCAACAATTAGATTCTCTCTACAAAGTTAATTTATGTGTGATCACATTTAATACTAAAGATGCTTCATCAAAATACCTTTCTTCCAGAAATGTCCTGAGGACATCAGTTGCTTTTTTGCCTTGCGTTGTTGAACTCCTTCTCCTAAAATCCTATTGTCCTACCGAGTTAGACATTTCTTAACTCTCCATTGCTATAGTTTTATTTCATTTGAAATTTTCTCCCTCCCATGAAGCTCACTGTATCTCTGCTATGGTGGGTAGTAAACGACAAGGAGTAAAAACATTTTGGTTTTGAAATCAGACATTCAGGATCTTAGTCCTTACACCTTGATCCTTCCTAGCCATGTGACTTGGCATATGAGGCTTCTCAAGGTAAGATGGTTGCTGCTACTTCCACTTCAAGCATTCCATCCATGTTCCATGCTGAGAGAAAAGGAAAGGGCCAAACTGAAAGCCTTCTCCTAGCAAGGTTTTATCTGGGAATGGATACTTTCTCTAGGGACTTCTGATTATATCCTATTGGCTAGAATAATGTCACATGGCTACCCTAGATGAAAGAAGGGCCTTATAATGGGTTTATTTTTCCCCATCTACAATGTTGGAGAAAATGGAGGGATTGAAGGAAGAGGGTTATGATGATGCTCACTGAGTCACCCTTCACTCCGTCATGGGAGGTGTCCCTCCGTGGGTGTGAGAGTTCCACCAATGTGGAAGGCTTGATAAGGCATCTTTATCCACTTATTTAATTTCAGTGTGGTCATATATTTAAAATTACATATTCTTGGTTAGGTGGATTCATTGGTTATAATATCTAATTATAACTGGATGAAATCTCACATAAAAAAGAAGTGTCTTAAAATGATTCTTGAAAGAAAATCATGATTTGAATATAAAATATAAACTACAGGACAAGGTCATTATCACACACAACCTGAACTTAAAATAATTACAATCTAAACAGATCAGACAAGAAGCCAGGCAAAACACACACACACACCTCAAGATGAATCTCACCTGAAATGTGTATTAGAGCTTGAGATATCAGCATGAAGCTATAATAGTAAGCCTGAAAACTACTCAGAATTTAAAACTTGTGAACATCTAGTATCCAGAACATGAAAATAAACCTTTCCAACTTTTTAACAATGTTTAAATTCATGGGATTCTCAGTCCATTACTTTAAATTTTTTAGTGAATTTATAGATAAATATTTAGAACTTTCTTTTGAAGTTTTCTAACCTAATAGGGAAAGACAAAAATACATCATTGGGGAAACACCTGTTCTTTTGCCACAGCATAATTGGCTGAAATGACTTGGAAAATAATATGGTATAAACTGAAATTCATTTCTCGGCAAATGCTATGGAAAGACTCATGGGGAAAATGTTGCTGCTGCAGATTTGGAGGAGATAGCATTTGAATAAATTATCCAGTATGGGAGAATGGTTATAGAATAGATTAAAGTAAAAATGTTTCAACATTTCTCAGCTTAAGGCAGTTTTAAAGACTCTTTAAATGACTACACAAATAACTGCATTTTTGTGGACCGCTAAAGGAAAAAAAAATCCCCCAGAGATTATATATTCTCATTATGAAATAAACTTTAATGTAGTTCTTAGGAGAAATTGTGCTATAATTTGGTAACCAATTAATTCAAAATTGTAATGGCTTAATATATGACAAGTTTATTTCTTAGTCACACTAGGTTTGCTATGGGTCTAATGGCTTCCTCCTAAGAAGTATCTTCTAAGCAATGACCTAGAGAACTAGTGTGCTCCACTTTTGTCCTCCATCAACTTAGATAACGCTGCTAGGTCTCCCTAGCGGGAAAAGAAAGGGCTGAAGTTTCTTGCAGGGGCTTTTTACTGCCTTTGGCAACAAATGACTTCAGTTAATTCTGCTTGCATTCCATTGGCCATAGTTAATTGCTTGATTAATGTCAAGATGGTGGGTAATAGAGCTTCCTGTATGCCTAGGAAATATAGGAGGGTTGAATGCCTGACGACCACTAGTAATGTTCTTCCACTTCAATAAACATAATTTTTAAAGGAAGTTGTGTGTAAGAATGAATATTATGGAGTAGTTTCTTTGACTGGAGCAAGAAAAGGATTCTGAAGCAGTATTATTAATACAAGATAGTACCATATGTAAAACTCATTTACTGCATTTTTCACAGACAATGTATTTTAGCAATGAGGTAGAAGCCACAGTATCATCAGTGAGGTTAATTTTAAAATACAAAGACTTTTCAACACAGTAGAATCCTCAAAATACATAAATGAGATGGAGGGTAACTAGGAGAATCATTTGTAATTAATAGGAGCTTTCCTGGCAATCTCATGATAACATATGATATTGTTATAGAACTGGAAGATGAATTATGCACTTGTAAAAATAAAAAGGCAGAGTTTCAAATTTGATCATTTTTGTGAGGACAAATAACTGTTATGTTGCCTGACATAATTTTTTGGAGGGGGAAAGCTCAGTCAAAATTTACATTTAATATTTAATAAACGGGAGATACTTTTGAATAAGATCATATGGAGAAAAAATTTTGAAAACAAATATACAAAAATGTAGAAATACTTATAATTGAAAGCGTTACAGAAATACTGCTTACATAATCGTTCACATACACTTAAAATCATTTTAAAGGAGATCTTAAACTCCTGAAGAATGAAACAAACACCATTGAATAATTAGTGGATGAGATTTAAAATCATAGATGGGATTTAAAATCATATATAATCTCCATCATCTAACCCTTTTATTTGAATCTTATCTGTGTGAAGTATCTTTGACTGTGTTGGTCACCGTTGAATCAGATATCTAAATAAACTGAATCTGGAACATCCTAGTGCCCACATCAAAAGCACTCAGTAAAGGTGGATGGGGGAGTGGTGGTGGTGGTACAGCAACAGGGTAGCCCAGTTAGGTTGCACAGGCCCATCTAAACACGTATGATTATATGATTAGAACCAGGAAACTGGTTACTAGAAAAAGTAATTTAGTGAACCGTAGAGAGAAAATAGTAAATATTCAAGAATCTCACAACACCACCAATTTAATTTGAGGAATTTCTTTAGGCATTAAAATACAACAATAAACAACCACAGTAACAGTAATACCACTAACATCCTTGAGCATTTACTGTGTGCTTAGAAATTTGTGTATGAACTCATTTAATATAGTCCCATGGCTTAACACGTGGATTTTGTTTAAATATTCTTTTATCAAGGTTGTAAAATACCTGATTCAGTTCTGGCATCATTTTTATTTTATTTTGAAAGCCATTTTTATTTTGATAAGAATACTTGAGTTCTATCCTCTTAACAGATATTTAAGTGTATAATATGATATAGTTGACAGTAGGTACAGGGTTGTACAGCAGATGACTAGAACTTACTCAACTTGCTGGATTGAAACTTTATGCCTGTTTATTAACAACTCCTCACTTCTCCCTGTCTCTGACCCCTGGCCACCACCATTTACAGTCTTTGATTCTAACAATTTTAACTATTTTATATACTTCATATGAGTGAATTATGCATTATTTGTCTTACTGTCACTGGCTTATTTCATTTGGTATGATATCCTTAAGACTCATCCATGTGTTGCATATTGCAGAATTTCCTCCTCTTACACCTAAATAGTGTCCATTGAATGTATGTACCACATTTTCTTTATTGACGATGGACATTTAGGTTATTTCTACATCCTGGCTATTGTGACTAGTGCTGCAAAGAACATAGCAGTGTTAATATTTGAGCTCTTGACTTCAATTTAAAAAAAAAAAACAAAAAACCTCAGGATTGTTGGATTATATGACAGTTATGTTTTTAATTTTTTGAGGAACCTCCATAATGTTTTCCTCATAGTGGCTGTACCATTTTGCCTTCCCACCAACAGTATGCAAGAGTTCTAATTTCTCCATATTCTTACCAATATTTGTTGTCTTGTTTTTTAAATAGCCATTGTGACAGGTTTGAGGTGATACCTCATTGTGGTGTTGATTTTCATGTCAATGATGATTAGTGATTTTGAATGTTTTTGCATATACGTGTTGGCCAGGTATATTTGTATGTCATCTTTGGAGAAATGTATGTTCAAGTCCTTTGCCCATTTTTCAATTGGATTACTGTTTTGGTTTTTTTGTTTTATTTTTTACTATTGAATTATAGACATTTCTTATACATTTTGAAGATAAGCCCATATCCAATATATGGTTTACAAATATTTTATCCCATTTCATAGATTGTCATTTCATTCTGATTTTCTTGGTCGTGCAAAAGCTTTTTAGTTTGATATAGTCCAACTTGCCTGTTTTTGCTTTTGTTGATTGTGCTTTTGGTGTCAGATCTGAAAAATCATTGCCAAGACCAGTGTCAAGGAGCTTTTCCCCTACTTTTTTCTAGGAGTTTTATAGTTTCTGCTCTTATATTTATGTCTTGAATTCATTTTGAGTTTGGTTTTTGTATATGGTGTGAGATGTGTCATTATTTTATATGTGACTATCCAGTTTTCCTAGTACCGTTTCTTGAAGAGACTATTATTTCCCCATTGTGTAGTCATAACAACCTTGTTGAAGATCAGCTGACCATATATACTTGGATATATTTCTGGGCTCTCCATTCTGTTACATTGCTCTGTATGTCTATCATTATGCCTTTACCATACTGTTTTGTTGTTGTTGTTGTTGTTGTTTTTTAATATATGGTTTATTTATTTGAGATAGAGTTTCACTCTGTTGCCCAGGCTGGAGTGCAGTGGCACGATCTTGGCTCACCACAACCTCCACCTCCTGGGTTCAAGGGATTCTCCTGCCTCAGCCTCCCAAGTAGCTGGGATTACAGGCATGCGCCACCACGCCCAGCTAATTTTGTATTTTTAGTAGAGATGGGGTTTCTCCATGTTGGTCAGGCTGGTCTCGAACTCTGGACCTCAGGTAATCCTCCTGCCTCAGCCTCCCCAAAGTGCTGGGAATACAGGCGTGAGCCACTGTGCCTGGCTTTTGTTGTTGTTTTTTAAGACAGGTTCTCATTTTGTCACCCAGGTTGGAGTGTAGTGGTGCACTCTTGGCTCACTGCAGCCTTGACCTCCCAGGTTCAAGCAATCCTCCTGCCCCCCAAATAGCTGGGACTACACGTGCACACCACCATGCCCAGCTAACTTTTGTATTTTTTGTAGAGATAGGGTTTTGCTATGTTGCCCAAGCTGGTCTCAAACTCCTGAGCTGAAGTGATCCACCCACATTTGCCTCCTAAAGGGCTTGGATTACAGGCATGAGCCACCATGCCTGGACTACCATACTCTTTTGATTACTACAGCTTGGTAATATATTTTGAACTCAGGCAGTGTGAGGCTTTCAGCTTTGTTCTTGTTTCTCAAGATTGGTTTGGCTATTGGTGGTTTTTGTGGCTCCATATAAACTTAAGAATATTTTTCTATTTATATAAAAATGCCATTGGGGTTTTAATATAGGGATTGCTTTGAATCTATAGATCTCTTTGGGAAGTATGAACATTTTAACAATATTAAGTCTTCTAGTGCATGAACACAGGATGTCTTTCCATTTGTTTTTGTCTTGTTGAATTTCTTTCATCAGTGTTTTATATCTTTTTGTATACAAGTCTTTTACCACCTTAGTTAGATTTATTACTAGGTTTTTTATTCATTCTTTTTTGGCACTAACATAAATGGGATTGTTGTCCTAATTTACTTTTCAGATAGTTTGTTCATGTATAGGTATGCAATTGATTTTTGTATGTTGATTTTGCAACCTGCAACTTTACTGAATTCATGTATTAGTTTTAATGGATTTTTTTATAATCGTGTTTTTAGGGTTTTATAAATATTAATATAAGACTATGTCATCTACAATTTTACATCCTCCTTTCTGCTTTGGATGTCTTTTGGTTTTTCCCTTCAGTTGCTCTGCCTAGGCCTTCTAGTACTCTATTGAATGGAAATGGCAAGAGTGGGCATCCTCATCTTGTTCCTGATATTAGAGGAAACACTTTATTTTTCTCTGAGTATAATATTAGCTGTGGGCTTTTCATATATGGCCTTTATTATCTTGAAGTAATTTTCTCCTATTCCTCATTTATCAAGAGTTTTTATTATGAAAGAATGTTGAATTTTGTCTAACACTTTTTCTGTATCTATTGCAATGATCATATGATTTTCATGATTTGCTCCATTAATGTATCATATTAGTTTTCATATGGGATAAATATTACTTAGCAACAATGTATAATCCTTTTAATGTGTGGTTGGATTTGCTTTGGTAGCATTTTATTGAGAATTTTTGTGTCTATATTATTCGGGGATATTGGCCTGTAGTTTCCTTGTGCTGTCTTTTTCTGGTGTTGATATTAGACTAATGCCGGCCTAATAAATTGAGTTTGGAATTGTTCCCTCCTGTTCATTTTTTTTTTTTTTTTTTTTTTTGAAGAGTTTGAGAAGGATTGGTATGAGCTCATCTTTAAATGTTTGGTGGAATGAACACATGAAGCTATGCAGCTCTGGGCTTTTCTTTTTGGGGAGGTTTTGGTTACTAATTCAATATCCATACTAGTTATAGATCTGTTCAGACCTTCTATTTCTTTATTGGTGGGTTGTATGTTTCTAAGAATTTTCTTCTGGGTTGATCATATTAGTCTCTAATGATCCTTTTTATTTCTGTGGCATCAGTTGTAATGTCTCTATTTTTATTTCTGATTTTCAGTCCTCTCAGTTTAACTAAGGATATGTCAACTTTGCTTGTTTTAAAATAAAAACTGGTAGTTTCATGTTTTTTTCTGTTCTTTATTTCATTTATTTATGCTCTAATCTTTGTATTTCCTGTCTTCTCCTAATTTTGGGCTTGGTTTCTTTTTCTAGTTGCTTGAAATGTAAAATTAGGTTGTTTGAAATCTTTCCCTTTTTTAATTAAGGGACTTATTTTTATGAACATTCCTCTTAGCACTGCTTTTGCTTCATACTGTGAGTTGCATATGTTGTATTTTTGTTTTTGTCTCATTTACCTAATTTCCTTTTTTTCTTTCTTATTTTTTTTTTTTTTTTTGAGACGGAGTCTCGCTCTGTCACCCAGGCTGGAGCGCAATCTCTACTCGCTGCAACCTCTGCTTCCTGGGTTCAAGCAATTCTCCTGCCTCAGCCTCCGGAGTAGCTGGGATTACAGGTGCCCGCCACCACGCCCGGCTAATTTTTGTATTTTTAGTTGAGATGGGATTTCACCATGTTGGCTGGACTGGTCTTGAACTCTTGCCTCAGGTGATCCACCCGCCTCAGCCTCTGAAAGTGCTGGGATTACAGGCATGAGCCACCGCACCTGGCCCTAATTTCCTTTTTTATCTCTTCTTTGACGCAATATTTTTTCAAGAGTGTGTTGCTAAATTTCCATATCCTAGGAACATTTTTTATTGAACATAATTACTGGGTACAAGACAGGAATAAATGGAAGTGTTAAAGGTCAAGGACACTCTTATTAACATATAAATAACATATAGGCAATATATAAATATTTATGTAGCAGGAAAACACTAGTTTTATGCAGCCTCAGGGATACAATGTGGTAAATGAAAATATTCTTCTTTTCAGATGCCCTTGTATTTATGGGAACATGTGATCCAGCTCTAGCCAAAGAGAGGAAACTGAAAAACTCAGAATTAAGCTTTTGGGAAAGTCAGGGCATAGCCATCTGTCTATTTTTTTTTTTTTTTTTTAATTTACCCAAACTTTGGGGTAGAATCTGGTGCTAGAGCTAGACATTTTAGAATCCTCACCAATTTAATTTTAAAAATTAAGTTTTGAGAATACTTTATATATTCTAGATACAAATCATTTTTCAGAAACGTGATTTGGAAACATTTTCGCTTTGTTGTGGCTTATTAATTCTCCTGATTTTGCAGAGAGAATTTTTCAACTTGCAAGAAGTCCAATTTATCACGTTTTTCTTTTATAGATCATGCTTTTGTTGTGATGTCTGAAACGCTAACTCAAGTTTACAAAAGTTTTCTTCTAAAGGCTTCATAGTTTTACACACTTACATTAGTATCTCTGATCCATCTAAGTTTTTATACCAGTTGGAGGTCTAGATTGAGGTTTATTTTTGTTGTTGTTCATGGATGTCTAGTTAATTCAACACCATTTGTTGAAATGATTATCTGTTTTCTATTGAATTGCCTTAGCGCCTTTATAGAAAATCAATTGACCATATTTATGTGGGTCTATTTCTAAATTCTCTATACTGTCTCACTAATTGTGGATCTATTCTTTCACCCATATCTGATTTTCAGCAGAGGAGTAAACATAGCAAAACATGGAAATAAAGACCATATATTAGGTTGGTACAAAAGTAATTGCAGCTTTTGCCATTACTTTTTTTTTTTTTTTTTCTTTTTTCTCTTCACACGGAGTCTCTCTTGCCCGGGCTGGAGTGCAGTGGCACCATCTCAGCTCACTGCCCCAGGTTCAAGCAATTCTCCTGCCTCAGCCTCCTGAGTAGCTGGGATTACAGGCACGCACCACCGCTCCTGGCTAATTTTTGTATTTTTAGTAGAGACGGGGTTTCACCATGTTGGCCAGGATGGTCTTAAACTCCTGACCTCAAGTGATCCACCTGCCCAAGCCTCTCAGTGCTGGGATTACAGGTGTGAGCCACAGCGCCCAGCCTTGTCATTACTTTCAACGGCAAAAACCGCAACTACTTTTGCACCAAACTAATAGAATATTTCAATAATGCAGGCAAGAAATGAGGGTGTCTTAAAACAGGTGGTAGCAGCAGGATTGAAAATAATCATATTTTGGAAATATTTAGAAGCGCACATAGGATGTGCTTCAAGGTACAAAATGGAGTATGAGTAAATATGAGAGTAAAAGGATGAAGTCAATGATTTGGGCCTGGGCCGGGCACGGTGGCTCAAACCTGTAATCCCAGCACTTTGGGAGGCCTAGGCGGGCGGATCACAGGGTCAGGAGATTGAGACCATCCTGGCTAACACGGTGAAACCCCGTCTCCACTAAAAATACAAAAAAATTAGCCGGGCGTGGTGGTGGGCGTGGTGGCGGGCGCCTGTAGTCCCAGCTACTCGGGAGGCTGAGGCAGGAGAGTGGCGTGAACCCAGGAGGTGGAGCTTGCAGTGAGCCGAGATCGCGCGACTGTGCTCTAGCCTGGGGGACAGAGCGAGACTCCGTCTCAAAAAAAAAAAAGGTTTTGGGCCTGAATGTCTAGAAGAAAGCTGTTTCCATTTTTCTGAGGCTGGAGACACTAGAGAGAGACAGGATTGAGCGGAATGAAGAGTTCAGTAGAGGTCGTGTTAAGTTTGAAAGTCTTAATTTAGGGTAAAGTAGAACAAAGTTGTGATGCCAAGTAGCCAGTTCTATATATTTGAGACCAAAGTCCAGGGTAGAAATTGGTGCTACAGATAGACATTTTAGAATTCTCGCCAAGATGATGATATTATAATCTGTGGAACTTAATGAAATAATCTAAAAAGTTAAGATACACAGAAGATATATGTGAGTCCAAGATCTAGGACACACAATGTTTAGGGGTCTGGGAGACAGGTGAGTATTGGGAAAAGTAACTAACCAGACATAGGAAGTTATATCAAAGGACAAAGATAATAGTATTCTACAGTCAAATAAAGAAAGAATCAGAGCCACTGTGTCTATTAGTGGTTTCTGATAAACAGAATAAGGTGAGGCCTGAGAAGTCACAGAGAAATGGACATAAACTCTTTTTGAGGCAGGGGAATGGTGAAGACCTGCTTGGGGTTGATTGAAGAAATGGGGTAAGGAGGTGAAGTTGAGATAACAACACTAGAGTTCTGCCATAAATGAATCAGAAATAAGTAGTAACTGGGGTAGAAGGTGGAATCTAGGCAGCTATCAAGGTAGGACATATTAGTGCATGTTTGTATGACTTTGGGAAAGATTCAGAAGAGAGGTAAAAACTGGTGATGCAGGTGAAAAGCAACAACTGCAGGAGGATATGAGATTGAGTGTTCTACAAAGGGGTTCTTAGACTTTATGAAAGGAGGAACAATAAAAGGAATAAGTTGTAATGTTCAATAGTAGAGTAACTATAGTTAAGAACAATGTAGTATATATTTCAAAACTGCTATTAATGAAATGAGGACTTGAAATGTCCTAAACTAATTGAAATAATAAATGCTTGAGGTGATGGATATCCTAAACACCCTGAATACAAATATTTTTAAATAAATGGGAATTTTACTTTTCATAAAACAGAATATCCCAGGGCTATTAAAACAACTTCTCAATGCCACCAACATCCCCAAATTTATCTTTCCATCCAGTCATCTTTGGTTATCTATATTTTCTACCAACTTTATACCTATTATTCTGTAGTCTACTTTGAACTACCAGAACTGGGACTCTGAGTAAGAAGGGATTGTGTTTACCAGACTCTTTTAGCAGCTGGCTTCTTGTTAAATTCTGCCAAAAAGGAGGTGTACTGATAAGGGGTCTGAGAGTGGAAAGAAGGAAGAACAATTTTGATTCTGGCTCCAAACACATTGGCAGTTGCTCTAGAAGCTGCTGGTTGTCGAAGAGTTGTGGAGACTAGATGGCTGTGCATTTACTCAGGCAAGCCAACTCTTCATGGCTTCCAGCTCTGGCAGGGGCAGCATTCTTTGGAAGTTCTAGTTTCCGGCATGTTAAAAAGTGCATGCCAATGGGCTTCACTGCTAAGATGATAGCAATTTCCTGATTTCAGGGTGACATCTTGTCTTCTTTCTGCTACTCCAGCCCTTTTCATGCATTTTAATTGTTTTACTGTATTAAGTTCTTTCTGCTTGAAATAGTCAGTTTTCTTTTGTTTGTTTTCCTCTGTAGGTCTTTACTGATACTTGGTAACAGCAGAGGTATCTCAGGAAAAAGGTTATCAAAATAAGAATATAACTGGACTTGAAAAAAATGACCTCATTACCAGTGGAAAATATGATACTGATAACCCATGGCATTCTTTATTTTCACAAGTAACTCATGTATTATCTGTTGAATCCTGGGAAAGAACACCCATAGAGGACAAGGCTTGGGGGGCCAATTGAACACTGAACCTGACCGTGACAATGGTAATGGTGGCTTAAGGATGGTGAAATGATTTGAGCAGTTCTAACTGCATCAGAGAGCTTACACAAAGAAAACAAGCTTAAGACTTAAAACTTTCAGCATCAGCAAGGATTCAGAGCTGAAAACCAGACTCAAAATTTGTTTCTATAGTTTGGAAATTGTAAGTAGTATTTGTACACTTTCCAAGTCTCATGTGAAAATTAGGGTCTTAATCGAAATGGAGATAAATTTTTAGAATTGAAAAGGAAACCTTCGGGTAAAATCTGAAAACCACAAGCCCCTCAATTTCCTGAGCACCCTTGCCAGTACAAGAAATTCTTCCTCCTTTACTACAGAGACTCACCTGCCTGAAGATGCCCTGAAGCAGGTGCCTTGTGAGAAGATGCTCATTCTCCCCTAGACCCACTCCAATGTACCTAATTCCTTCTAGACCCATTACCAGACTCATAGTTCAGAAAGTTCTGGAAAGACATGTAAAAATTCTAACTAGGATAGAGCTAAGTGTAAACTAAAAAGCAGGAAAATGTGCATTTATAAGAGCCAAAACTTGGAAAATATGTGTTGGAATGGATTCTAAGAATCTTAGTGGGAGCTTATGGAGATCAGCAGTGAAATGGCTTGGCTAGAGTAGTTTATCTCACAGTGGACCCAGCAGTTCTGCCTAGTCATTCTGTAGACATTTCCTTGGTTCCTAAATGCAGAGTTGGAACAGACATACTGAGAAAATGGCAAAATCATTACATTGTGTTAGTCCGTTTGCATTGCTGTAAAGGAATATCTGAGATTGGGTAACGTATAAAGAAAACACGTTTATTTGGTTCACAGCTCTGCAGGCTGTTCACGAAGCATGGTGCCAGCATCTGTTTCTGGTGAGGGCCTCAGGAGCTTATAATTATGGTGAAAGGCAAAGGGGAGCCAGCATGCCACAGGTGAGAGAGGGAGCAAGAGAGAGAGGGAGGAGGTGCCAGGCTTTCTTAAACAACCAGATATTGTGTGAACTGATAACATGAAAACTCACTCATTATGGTGAGGACTGCACCAAACCATTCATGGGGGATATGCCCCCATGACCCAAACACCACTCACTAGGCCCACCTCCAACGTGGGAGATCACAATTCAACATGAGGTTTGGAAGGGACAAAATGCTCAAATTGTATCACTTGGTTCCCTGATCTGTAGAGTGGGGGTATTTGTGGTTTTTATTTCTGTAGAATCCCAAGGAATTTCTCTTCTTTATCAGCATGTAAGCCAGAACCACTGCCTTATCTATGGGGATACAACAGAAAATAATGCCCTCATAGAAGACGAGAGTTGAAGGGGTAACAATTCTTATCACATCCTCATTTAACCACCCCATTTGGCAAATCGATTGTAGAGAATGACTATGGAGTATGGTAAATTCAATTAAGTAGTGATTTCATTTTACAGCTGCTGTTCCAGATGTGGCATATTTACTTAAGCAAATCAACGCAGCCCTTGACAGCCGATAGGCATACTGATTAAGTGCTTTTTTTTTCCCCCCTCTATATTAACGTTAAGGACTACAAGAAGCAGTTTGTTTTACCTGGCAAGGAAAGGGCGGTATTAACTCATTAACTCTCCTCCTCTCAGTCATAGGGGTGTGGAGAACTTTGACACTTTTGACATCCTATAGATCATTCATTACACTGACTGAACCGGAAGAACGGCACATGGCCAGTATCCTAGAAGCCTTAGTAAGACAAAGATGTCTTAGAGGGCGGGTGGTGAATACCATGAAACTTAAGGGCCCTGTCTCTTTGGAAAAGTTACTAAGAGTTCAGATGTCTGGGGCTTGTTGGGATATCCTTTCCAAAGTGAAAGACAAGTTGCCTACTATTAAGAAAGAGGCACTTTTTCATGTGTGTTTTGGTGGGGGAAGAGGGGACGGATAGCATTAGGAGATATACCTAATGTTAAATGACGAGTTAATGGGTGCAGCACACCAACATGGCACATGTATATATACATAACAAACCTGCACATTGTGCACATGTACTCTAAAACTTAAAGTATAATTAAAAAATTTAAAAAAGAGGCACAATGATCTCTTTGAATTTTGGAAATAGCATATACCAATTTGAGTGTGCTGCTCTCATTCATCTACTAAGCAACTGACAGTTTTGGGTGAGACCTGGAGCAAAACAAGGTCTGCATTAGGTCCCAGCTGCAGTGCAAACTAGTCTACCATTTAGGGCTTTTGACCCAGCTGGCATAATGCTGCTGAAATCTATGACAAAGAGGCCTATCTACAGACCTCTGGCTCCTGCTTTTTAATGAGCCCAAATAGAGTCTAAATATCTGGCCTTAGAATACCAGGTGATTGTACAACCTGAGATACCCATCATCAACTGAATGACATCTAATCCACCAAATCATGAAGTACGTGGACATTAACACTCTTTTATTAAGTGAAAGTGTTATATATGTTCTGAACCAGTGACTACAGTGTGGTGCTTTTAAATTCCACAGCCAAAATGCCACAGGTTCAAGAATCAAAGGGTAGAAGTGGAAGGTGTTCCTCCCATTATTATTTTTAATAGCCTATTCCCCAAAGTGCTGCTGCTTCTTCCTAAAAAATTGGGCTCCACTGGGTAGGTGATCTTAGTTCCTAACAGAGTATATGCCAGTGTGTATTAAGTACTTCGAAGGCTCTCTGAAACTTAGCAAGGTAAATTGAATAGTCCTCTTCTTACAACAAGGATCAATATACCACTGGTAGGGGCAGTACTGGGATTGAACCCAGGTTCTTCAGGTTCCAAAGACTTTGCTCTTTCTCACTATGTAATTTCAGCCTAAAAGATAGTTGCAGAATGCTGCTACTTCATGTTCTTGGTACCAGAACATTGAGCCCTTACCCCTACCACAGTGAAAACCATGTCATGCTGGCAACAAGCCCATTTGTTCTAGTTACTATGGCTGTGTAGCAACCACCCCCAAATAATAACTTTTAGTTTGTTCCTGACTCCACAATTTGGGTGGGGCCCTGGAGGGACAGCTCTGTTCTACACGGTGTGAGCTTGAAGGTCGATGGCTAGAATCACCTGGAGAATTGTTCACTCACACGTCTGGTGGTTGATGCAATCACCTAGGACCTTAGTGGGGGCTGTAGGCTGGAACACTTAGGCATAGTCTCTCCATGGGGCCTTGGCTAGCTTATAACACAGTGGCTTGCTCCCTAGGGTGAGCGTATAAAAAACAGACAGCCAAGTAGAAGTTGTATGGCCTTTGATGACCCAACCTCAGAAGTAATATCATTACTTCTGCTTCTTTCTACTTGTTTGACAAAGACTGGCCCTGTTTTAAGGAGAAGGGAAGTAGCCTCTAGGATGTGGTGGAAAAGTGGCAAGATTCTAGAAATGCATGTGAGACCAGAGATATTGCCATTACTATTCTTGAAAAATATAATCTGCCACACCATTACCAAGGCTAATTGAGGAGTGGGACTAAACTTAAAGGTATATTTACAGACTCAGCCATGGTTAATTCAGGGACTATGGTGGTCTTGTCTGTGGGCAGCATCTGTGGTCCACAGGAAGCTGAAAAGGTAAGCCAAGATGCTGCCCACAGACAAGACCACCATAGTACCTGAATTAACCACCTTTAAGTTTAGTCCCTACCCCCATAGAAAGAGGCCCCTCTACTCGATTTATGATGGCTTTTGAGTATTCTGCCCAACTGTCTTTGAGTGCAACAATGAATTTTTATTGCCTTCTTTGAGTGGAATAATATCAAATGTCATGGGGATTTTTATGAGGAAACAGCAGTACCTTGGTCCCACTCTGTCATAATTATATAAAATAAAGCTATTACTAATTACAAAATCATTTTATAATGTAGAAAAGTAAAGGAGATATATGAGGAAGTCATGTTACGTACAGAGGGCAAAACCAGCCAAACCATCTATCCTTATTTCCCACCAGAAGTTAGAAAAGAGATATAATAGTTTGATATATGTCATGCTGTATGAGTACTGACACACTAAACAAGGAACAGGACAGAGCGGCAATAAGAATTGGGGAATGACACTCAGTGATTACCTAAGTAATTCCTTGACCTGATAAAGGCACATTTCACCAGTCCTCACTAGTTCCTAGGCTCTCAGCAACCTGCTCTATGAAAGTACTTAGCCGCTTCTTTATCACTACTCAGGGTGTCTTGGGGAGTCCCTAGGAGTCGAGGTGGAAGGGGAGGATGCTTCATGTGTTCATAGATAATTATCTTGTGGTCTACCTACTTCCTGTTAGAACTCCAATTTCCTTGCCAACATTTTAATCTCTTAATGCCCCACAAACAGCAAGACGTCCTCACACGGCCTGTGCAATGTGATACATGAAGTTCAGGGGAGATCTCTTCTAATCATCTAGTTATAGATAGTCATTCTCTGTACCTGTCATCCGAACCACATGAACCCTGTTTATCCAGCTTCTCCGCCATTAACCTGGGACCCACCCAAAGCTTTGGGCTGGACACTGACAGCAGAGAGCAGTTTCCTGCCTACTTGTTCGTTTGAGCACTGCACAGGCATCATCTATGTTCTTCACTATGCCCAGAGGAGTTTGTATCCCTTTCTAGGCTCTGTAGACAGCTCTTAATTACAAGTACCTCCGTTTTGTCACTTCTTAAATAAGTCTTTCCAATGTTCTCTAAATGTCATGCTGGGTCATAAGCAGTGATGAGATTTGGTGAGACAGGCAGGACTCTGGTGGCCTGGAAGAAAGTCTGTGTTGTAGCTGCAAGAATTATTCTTGGAGGAACAAAAAAAGTTGGAAATAAAGACAAGCCAATGATGAGATTGCAGAATGCAGCTTGAAGCTTAGTCAGATACATAGGAACCAGCCACCTGATAGTGGCTTTCCTCATCCCTCAAGTCCCACCTTCTTTCAGCATGGGAGAGCTAGATAAGGGCAAAAGTGGAACCACTGAGTACAAGAGATAAACATTTCTAAAACGTGAATTTTGGCTGGGCACGGTGGTTCACGCCTGTAATCCCAACACTTTGGGAGGCCGAAGTGGGTGGATCACCCGAGGTCAGGAGTTCAAGACCAGCCTGGCCAACATGGTGAAACCCCATCTCTACTAAAAATACAAAAATTAGCTGGACATGGCGGTGGGTGCATGTAATCCCAGCTACTTAGAAGGCTGAAGCAGGAGAATCGCTTGAACGGGAGGTGGAGGTTGCAGTGAGCAGAGATGGCACCACTGCACTCCAGCATGGGTGATAGAGTGAGACTCCATCTCAAAAATCAATAAAAATAAAATGTGAATTTTGTCTTATCTCTTCTTGATTAAAATCTTGTGGTAGCACCCTATTGCCTTTTGAGTAAGAGCATTAACTCCTACACATGGCATATAAGGACCTCCTAATCAGGTCCTTCCTACCTTGTCAGCCCCCTTGTCTGTATTTGCTAGTTCTGCCCTAACACGGGACCACAGACCGGGGGGCTCTACTCCCAGTCTACTTCCTTTGTTTCTGCAAGTAAGTTACTTAACTTCCCTGAACTTCAGTTTCTTCATCTCTAATCATGGGGTTAGTAGTGCCAATTTTGAACTGATGTAAGAATTAAATGAGGTACTGTATTCAAGTAAAATAATCATAATCATTAGTCTTTAGAAATTGATGACATAGAAACATTTTTATATTTAATGTGAAGACGAATAAAAATTGTATGGAATTAGGTCTACCATATGAGCTCAATTATGTAACAAAAAATCACACACATGCACACATACAAATATAGACATTTAGAAAAATGAGTGGAAACAAATATACTTCTGTTAGTTGGGTCTTCTAGAAGCAGACATTATGATGGAATTAGGATTTTAAGCACTTTGTGGGAATAAGTCCTGTGAGAGAGAAAAGGAAGACGAAGCAGGATTGGGCAGAAAAAGCCTTCAGACAAGTGTGTGTGAAAGGAGAGAGGAGGGAGGGCAGGACTGGACAGGAAGGATTCACAAAATAGTTGTGACACAGTCTCTGCCAACCCAGTAGAGATCTCTGGAGCAAGACTGATCATTAGAGAAGTTCCCTATTAAGCAAGATTGGCTAGGCCAGGCCCTGGTACCTCCACCATGCTCAAGTATAGTTACTGGCTGGCTTTGCCTGGAAAGAGCATGGCCTCAGCTCAAAAGCTGAAGAGGATCCCTGATATGGTTTGACTATGTCCCCATCCCAATTTCATCTTGAATTGTAGCTCCTATAACTCTGAGGTAATTGAATCATCCCCCATTCTTTTCTTGTGGTAGTGAATAAGTCTCTCTTTTTTTAGAGGTTTCCCCTTTTGCTTGGCTCTCAATTCTCTCTTGTCTGCTGCCTTGTAAGACGTGCCTATCACCTTCTACCATGATTGTGAGTTCTCCCCAGCCATGTGGAACTGGGAGTCCATGAAACCTCTTTTTTTTCTTTTTTTTTTTTTTTAAATAAATTACCCAGTCTCGGGTATGTCTTTATTAGCAGCATGAAAATGGACGAATACAATCCCTGAGGTGTTTCATATCTGGAGGTTGTCAGCCCATTATGCTTCTTGCAGCTGTACTGTGAGTTCTTTCTGGAAGGGAGATTCAAGTGGCCTACCTCCATAGCAGTCACACCCATTACTCTTTAGTTAACGAGAGTAAGAACTATCTCCATTTTTTTCCTCATAATTTTCTGTGTTTTTAAGAATTCTTATACTTCATCATTCATTCTCTTTTAATCAGATATGTATTTTAAATTATACCCAGAAAAAAAGTATATTTCTTTTAAATACAGTAAGATAGCATGTAATACTAAAATAGTACTAGTTTTAATAATTATTATAGCTAATATTTGTTCAATGCTTATTGTATGCCCCCTGGTATATTAAGTGCTTAACTTGCACTTTTTTTTAGTCCTTGCAAATGAAGTATTCTTCCCATTTCATCTGTCAGCATTCTTGGAGGAAAACAATATAACTTTGGTTAGCTTAGAAAAGAAATTGCTTGGATGGACATAAGGAAACTACAGCCAGCCTACAGGAAGGCTTGAGGCATGGGCTAGGGATCAGGGGCCCCGGGAGTGCGGCAGTGCAGCTAAGATGGATGTTGCCTCCTGGCAGCACCACACTGCCGTGGCTGTGCTCTTAACATCCATTTTTCATCTCCCTTTACAGGTGTGTGCTGTGCCCTCCAGAGGCAAAGTCTCTGCAGGCAGAGTTGTTGCCCCATACAAGGTCATATTGCAGTTGAGAGGATATCTGGCCTCTTTGGCTACCATGGTGGGAAGATTTACAAGTGGGGGATGCTTCAAAAGGAAAGAAAAAAAAAAGGGAGTATGATGCTGGGTAGAAAGTAGAAGGGAAGGAGTCAGTGAGGCAGGGAAGGAAGATGGGTAGGAGAGAAGAAAGGACGGGGAAAAGTGAAGTGACAAGAAAGAACAGGAAAAAAAAAATGTCTTCTATTTTCATTTTATAGATGAGATAACAGAAGTAAAATACCTTCCTCTCAGACATACAGATGCTAAGTGGTAGAGCCAAGATTCAGCACCAGGCAGCCTGAGTTCGGATTCTGTGATTGATTTATTTTATTTATTTAGGGATTTTTTTTTTGGAATGGAGTTTCAGTCTTGTCACCCACGCTGGAGTGCAATGGCATGATCTTGGCTCACTGCAACCTCTGCCTCCCAGGTTCAAGCAATTCTCCTGCCTCAGCCTCCCAAGTAGGTGGGATTACAGGCACGCGCCACCATGCCCAGCAAATTTTTGTATTTTTAGTAGAGATGGGGTTTCACCATGTTGACCAGGCTGGTCTCGAACTCCTGACCTCAGGTGATCCACCTGCCTTGGTCTCCCAAAGTGCTGGTATTACAGGTGTCAGCTACCATGCCCCACCAATTCGGTGCTTTAAATAATCCTACTATTCTTGCATTCCAGGTTCTGACAGGCCAGAAAAAGAGAGAATACACTAAATACTAATTTCTAATCTTCCAAGGTCACCTTACTTCCTAGACTCTGCAGCAGTCCAGACTGAACGCATAATTATATACTAGTTTGACTTGACCACTACCTCTGTTCCTTAGAAAAACCGTACACCAATTGAGAGAACAAAGTACCCTGAGAACACGATGTAAGCCAGAGAAATTTTTTTAAAAGGCAACTTCAAGTGCAGAATGGAATATTTTAAGGTAAATCACACTTGCCTCTAAACAGCTTTTTTTCAGGTCTAACTCTCAGCCTTTCTCACCTGCCCACCAGGCAGGAGCAGAAGCTAGCTGTAATTGTTGCTTTAATACCTCAACTCTGGTCTTTGTATGAACTACCATAAATAAATAAATGTGTGAATGAATGAATACATGCATGCTTTCCTCAAATGAGTATGCCTTTCCCTGGGACTTTTTTTCCACATTGATAAAATAATCTACTTTTTTTTCTTGAAGTATTTAAACAGTTTCTAAAATGAGATCTGCCACTTGGAGACTCCCATGTCTTAACAAAACTGTTCCTTATCTCTTTCTCTTAACATACTGCTTCCCATGGAGTTTTGTTGAAGACTCAATTTGTCAGTTGCCCGGACTTCCATCTCTGACAATGTGACGCTGGCCATTTGAATTTCCTTCTCCTACTAAGAGATACTTTTAGCATATCTGTTCCTTGTGACTCATCTTCTGCCTACCACACTTAGGATCCGGAAAGACTAGAATTGTTCCTGAAGTGCTCAAAAACCAGATGTCAACAGAAATGAGAATGTAAACAATCATCCCTGGAATTGGGGTGATGAACATCTTAGGAGGTAAGCACCAGGGCATGGTGGCAAGAACTCTTGCTTTTGATTCAGGAGAGCTGGGTTTGAATCCCAGCACCACAATGCATTAACTGTGTGACCTCGAGCAAGACACTTAACCTTTCTGAGCCTTGGTTCCCTTATCTTGTAAATAAGAACACTAAGCTGTGCCTCTCTTGGGAGCTGTGAGGCTCAAGCTGAATGATGTGTGTGGTTGAGTTTGGAACCAGAGAGAGATGTATAAAGAATGCTATCTTTGTTGTTGTGAACAGTCTGGAAGGAGTCTTAGAAAACTAGAAGAGTATGTTTCAAGCTTTCTGCCTTGCAACCAACATTAAGTTTTCCTTTGGCAAACTCCAAATAGACCTTTCCAGGCAGTGGCCAATCAGACAATCCTGTGAGCCAGGGAAGGACTATCCCTGGCTGTCAGGCAGCATGGTGCCCTAGCTATTGTTCCTGACTAACACAACAACGAACCTTGATGCAAGCAAAAACAGTGGGCAGCTCTGCCCACGTTGGAGCTGTGAAATTGTTAGTCCGTGCCATTTCTAGGATGACTCCTCTGCACATCCATGCTGGGTGTAGATATGGGGAAAAAGTTGCTTCACATGTTACGTTCTTGCACTGTGCTTTTAACTTTTCCCTTCATACCCTTTATTGCTTACTATAATCATGTGTTTATGTGAGAAAATGTTTAATGCTGGTGTCTTTCCTACATTTTAAGTTCATTGAGGGAATGGGAGATGCTCATTTTGAACACTTTTGAGTTCTCAACGTTCCTCAAAATGTCATCACCAACTAGTCACTTAAAAAGAATTTACTAATGCTTGAATAGTAAATATGTATTTTTGAGAAATTTAAAAACCAATATAGTATTATACGTCATACTGTGCGGGAATATTTGCTTTTCCTTTTGGCTTTCTGCTACAATAGAATCATAGGAGAGGGGATTAACTTGATAAGGATATAAGGATCAATGGAAACATCACATTATCCCTATTTCATATTTTCATTGAGTAGCCGATATGTACTGAGATAATGTATGAAAAATGTATCTTGCTGCTTCTTTTGTCTGTCTCCTTTAATTTCTAAAGCACTAACAGAGCAGTGAAGTATTTAAGCTTTTGTTCATTCTTCAAAGAGCCTTTGGGAACATTGCACCTGTAGACAGGATCCCAGAATCTCAGGGACACTTGCCTAAGTATGTGACATTCATCCTTGGTGAAAAGAAACTATCATAAAAACAGCTGGGAATCCTTTATTGAGTGGGTGTAGACATTTCCCAACTCCTATCTCATTTTCCGTTTACAATTCATGTACGCAATGACAGATACAAGTTTTGAAGAGTTGTTTTATGCAAAACATTTCCAAAAAGTATCTACAATTTACCTCATCAGGCAAAAAATGTGAAGATGTATATTTTTCTTTTTGGTTGTTAAAAAAAGAGTGCTTTCTTAAATGCACTGTGGCATTGATTGGGAGGAAAAGTGAGTTTTAGTAGCTCTGAGATACTTTCTACCCCGACCATCCCTATTAAAGTTCTATCATAAATTCAGAAGTACGGTTGTTCCATGAATTGGATGAAGCCATGCTATCATGGCACAGTACTTTGCAGGCCTCCAGCAAGCCCAGCAACTGATGGTTTACAGCTGTCATGGTTGCAGCAGTGGGAGCTAATAAGAAAATCTCTAGGATGTCTATTAAAGCAACTAGAATGCAGAATAAGAAAACCAAGGTGAGTATTCTGTCAGAGATAAGGACCTGATTTAATGGAAAAGCTGGTGCTTTCATGCCACTCAGCCAAGGCATGTATTGAGAGGAAGCATTACATAAATAATGCCCTGATACAGCTTGGGCTTCTGCCAAAATGCTAACGGAAGTGAACAGAAGACCAAAACAACATGTCAAAAAGGATGTGTTTTTTTTTTTTTTTTTATCACAAATATGTAGATAACATCACTGCCCATTTGCAGATAGTCACGCTAGTTTTTAAAAAAATGTTACAAGGATTTTTATGGCCCCTTAAGTTACATTCCACATATGGGTAAAACTGAAGCTGTTTATAGGCCAAAATGTCCTGGTCTCAAGAAACTCATAGTACAATAAAAGAGGCAAGCAAACCAGCATTACATAGTATGAAAAAGGAGCTAGACTAGACCAAGTGCATCATAGAGAGAAAAGTTTGTGTCTTCATCTTAGTGTATCTCCAGCTCTTAGTCCAATGCCTGGCACATGCATTCAGTTCTTACTAAATACTGAAATGGGTAATAACTGAATATAGAGCTTCATAATATAGGAGCTGAGAGGAAGGGACCCTTAATCAAGTCCAAGTACTGGGGGTAAATAGAAGATCAAAAACAACTTTACAGAGGAAGTGACTTTTGTACAGAATTACGACAGTTTGGGGCTGAACAAGCAAAGAGGTCAACAATGCTATAAGCAGCAGGAAAAGTTTATCCAAGAAAGAGGAGAGATTAAGAGCAGGGCAATTTCCTAGATTTGCAGATAAAATACTTTGTTATGCAGGTAGCTATGTAGCACAAGGTAGGTGGTAGAGAATAGAAGTGGAGTTTTTTGATGGACAGAGACCAGATCTTGTATAATGCTATAGTGAGTTTGAATTTCAGCCTTTATTAAACAACCATCAAAGCATTTTAAACAGTAAACTGACATAACTGGGTATACAGTGTTAAAAAGACTGCTATGATAGCTTTGTGGAAGCTCACTTAGCTATTTGGGACAATAAAATTATAGGTAGAGTATAACTGAGAGGCTTTGAGACGATCTAGACAAAACTTAGGGGAGACCTGAGGTAAGGCAGTAATAACAAGGATAGAGAGCTGTGGACTCGTTTAAAAGCGGGTTCAGTGACTCAAGTCTGCAGTCCCAGCACGATGGGAGGCCGAAGCAGGCAGATCACCTGAGATCAGGAGTTGGAGACCAGCCTGGCCAACATGGCAAAATCCCGTATCTACTAAAAACACAAAAATTAGCCAGTCACCTGTAATCCCAGCTACTCAGGAGGCTGAGGCAGGAGAATAAAATAAAACAACAAAAAAATAAAAGATATATGGGAGGTAGAATTGGCAAAGACTAGAGATTATATGTAGGAAGAGAGAAAAACAGGGGTCAGGAAAAATGCTCAGGGTTCCGACTTGGGCACCTGGAGAAGGATAACACCATTCACTGGGGTAGTGAACACTGGAAGGGAAGAATTCGGCCAAGGTAGATATAAATGGATTCTCTTATTTATGTGATCAGCTTGAGGGTCTGGGGAAATTCAAACTAAGATACTCAACAGGTTGTGGAATATTTGAGTCTGTGCATTATAGCTCATAAAAGATCTCTAAGGATGTAACTTTGAGAATCACAAGCTTGTAACTTGTAACTGTAGAGAGTCTAGACTAGATCATGCATAAGGTTACATAGAATGAGAGGAGAGCCTGGGCCAGAGCCCTGAATGAACAGTAAGAGGGGCAGGAAAAGCTCTTCTAAATAGCTTGTATCCAAAAAAAAAAAAAAACAGCTGCATAAACAGGGAAAGAAAGAAAATGTGGGTGATTGGAGTATATGTATATCCATTAAAGGAATGGCACAACAACAAAACAGGTAAATGAAGGGTAGATCAACATCTTAGCTCTCAGAAATATGGCTTAATCTTAAACTTATTGTCTCCAACATCTAGCATTCCCAGATCATAGATTAAATGTACCAGAATTATAAAATCTGTTTTTTCTCTCATGCAAGTGGCAAAAAAGTTACCTTTTAGATGATGCTAGCACCTTACGATATCCCCAAAGACAAGTATCTCCTATTTGAGAATCAAGATGTGATTGTAACATACTCCTGTCTGTCTTTCCTGATGAGGCTTCTGCTGCACATTTTGGGATTTGTTTTTTTATGGTGATGGGGGTCAGTGGATGGAGTCTGAAAGTAGGAACTTGCAAAAGATGCTACTGAGTGTAGAAAGGTTTAACCTTTATATATCTTTGGAAATGTATGCTCTTGAAAATAATATATTGACATACGTGTCACCTATGTCTGGAATGGTGATGGGTACCACGTGATCAATAAGTTTCCATCACCCCAGACTCTGGGCATTTTACTGCTTTCCTTTAAATGTGTTTTCTGAGATGGTGTTTTTATAATGCTCTTTCTCTAATTAACTTGGATATTTCAACAATGTGAAGTTTGCTTTATTTGTGAGCCTTGGCACTTAATCTGATGTGTTTATTCCCACTTTCACTGCCATTGGCAATCATCTTTAAAATGGAAATCACCTAAATGAAATCTAGAATATCCACCTATTAGATGCAGCTGAGGTGCCTAAAATGGCCTGGCTCAGGACAGGTTCAGTTTTGATTAAACTAAACACAATTCCTGCCCAATTCTATTAATAAGTAAAATACTTATTTACAGTTATTTCTGGATATAAGCATTCTTATAAATGTATTTTTTTGTACATTACATGTATTTTTCCCAACAATAAAGGCGGCATGGACCATATCTGTATTAGAATAGAAGGGTGAGGACTTGAAAACAAGGAAACAAGCCTACAGAATTTTCTATAAGAAATGCCCAAATAAAAGTGAAAAAAAGTTTAAAAATCAATGGATTTCTTTTCAAACAAAACCACATTTTAAAATTTCCTTCACATTTATGATTTCCTCACTGCCACCCTGTTTAAGGCAAGACTTCTTTCCCCCATTTTACAGATGAAGAAAGTGAAACAAGAACATTGAATAACTTGACAAAGGTCAGATTTAGAGAATAGATGAATTTAAACCCAGGTCTTCCATATTCACCTGCCAGAAATCATTCTTTATTCCATGGAAATGGAAAAGTAGTCATTCTTAATTCTCTTAACTAAGAACTGATTAGGAAATCATGCATTTCCAAAGTACATTGAAAGGCTCTGAATCACCATCCTTAGGGAACACATTTTTCTCAGAGAGTCATCTAGATTTTTTATTTGATGTTCATTAATTAAAAACTTCTTAATAAGTACATTTTACAGGTGAAATTCAACCATTCTACCAAAAACAATGTTTATTAAGTGTAACAAGAATCCTGGTTAATTATTTTTTCCTTTTAAACCACTCAGTAGCCAAACTTAGAATCCCCTATCTCATTCTTTTTGGTTTTATGAACTTGTCTGATATGAAGAATCTAGGATAGGCAATTGAGTTCACAGTGACCTCATTTCAACTGGGAACATAATTTAACGAACATTTCTTGGCAACTGAGAGAATATTTTTGTAGCTACATGTGAAGGTTATCTTTATATATGTAACTCATAGGTAATACATATATGTGTATACAGTATCATGTGTACTATATACATGTGCATCAGGATATATATACACATATGTATGATTGGCGTGTGTGTATATATATATTCTGAAGCATTCTTCCTTTTGTTCTGAACAATTTCTTATTCTTCTAAGAGGTTAGATTTATTTTTGCACCATGACTGAGACTAAATGGATAAAAGTGCAATTAGATCGTATATTATACTAAAGACTGAGCGATTAGTTCCATGTAAAATAAGGCTTACGATATATTTTTAAGCAGGCTTTTTAACAAGCCTTTGTAAGAGTTTAATATTTAATGCATACTGCTAGTGTAATAGCACTGAACTGCACTAAGCTTACTGCTCTTTTAAAAATCCACCCAAATTTCTGCTCATTTAATTCATGGTTGATAAGGTATTTTGTACATGAACTTGTCTTATATGTTATTCCATAATCTGGGAAAATAAATTTAACTCAAATTTTTGTTTTGTGATATTGGAATTTTTAGCTAAATTAACAAGTCCAGCATACTGGAATTTTTAGCTAAATTGACAAGTCAAGCATAAAATATATATTGCTGGTAGCTTAATAGTTCAATTAATACATTAAACTATTTCATTTAACATATTTTATATTGAAGTTTTATCAATCCTGTCTCAGAAATTTAATTTTGGCTTAAGATGTAATAAATGCTATCATAAGACTTGGACTTCATGTTTTTCAAGTCCTGAAAATTTGGAGAGCCCTGCTTTGCCAAATCACAGCTTCATATGTTACAGGAAGAATAGCAATTTAGAAACCTGCATTTTTTTTTTTTTTCTGTACTGGCCAAAAACCTGTGCCCCTGGAGAAAAATGATCTTGACGAAACAGATATAATTCAGTTGGATATTTAGACAAAAGGATAGGCAAGATTAATATTAGAATAAAGTTTTTTTTTTTCCAGTTCTACGTGAATAAAACTCTCAGTTGTACAAAGATCGCCTGTCATAGAGGTCACATATTGTAAAAAGAAAAAATTAGAAAAGTATAAATATGCTCACTTGCCCCTATTCTCTAGAACATAGTCATTGTCAAACTTTTGGATCTTCATCCATGAAATGGGTGAAAATGTCACATTTGGTGTCATTTCAATTTTTATGTTTTATATTATGAGTGATATTATAGATACATGGGATATATAAACATGTATCTATTTGATGCATTTGGGTTTTATCCAAATAAAATATATATAAATTTATTCCACTGAAACATAAATGGAGATACAGCTTCATTTATGGCTTCATGGATGTTAGGACATCAATTATATGTCCCATTTCCCAGTAGACTAAATTTCCATATAACTTAAATTTTTATAGTATTATGTAACAAAGCCTTACCATTTTCAGAATTGGCATATCAATTTTTTTCTTATTCTTGCATTTCAAACTCTTTCTGAATCTTACTTTTTCCACATCAACTATAGAATTACCTCACTAATCTTATCTCACCCCAAAAAATTCATGCTGGTATTTTAGAATAAATTTTATTGATATATATTTTACATAAAGTTAAATGCAGCCATTTTAAGTGAACAGCTCAGTGGGTTTTGGTAGATATGTGTAACTGGACATTTCTGTCACCCCACAAAGTTCTCTTGAGCTTCTTTGTAGCAATTCTCTCATCCTGGTCCCAAGCAAACACGGATCTGCTTTCTGTCACTGTCGACTAAAATTTCATGTAAACAAAGTCAATACCGTAAGTACACTTGTGTCTGGCTTATTTTATTGAGCATGATGTTTTGGTATTCATCTATGTTGTGTGTATGAAGTAGTTTGTTCTTTTATTGCTAAGTAGCATTCCACTGGATGAGAATGCCACTTTCATTTGTTCACCTGAGAAAATTCATGGGGTCAAATAATAGCTAGCCTTTTAGTGTGAGGTTCGAAGTTTATCTGGTTAGAAGTAGGCAGTGGTTAGCTGTACAGTGGTTGCTGTAGCTCTGGTATCAGCGGCTAAAATCTGCTCTGTTATCCCTTTTTTGTCTCCCTGTTTTCTTTGGGTTTTCTTAAAGACTCCTTAAATAGCCTTAGGCTTAGAATTCTTTAGCTATAATCCCCTCCTGTTATTATATAGGAGCCGTATTAATGTGAGTGGAGGGAAAGCAATCTACAGTCCAGTGATTAGGTCTTTTAGTGAGCCTGAGTTAGAGATTTCCCTTCCTCCACATCGAAGACTAGAAAGGGCTGGAGTTGAATGCTTCCCTTTCCCCCGGGCTAGTTAGGCTTTGGTAAAATACCAGCTGGCTAGGCTCTGGCAAAATAATTTCCTTTTCCGGGTGGCCTTATTTAAAAATAACTGAAAGTTCCAGCTATATTTCAAACTGGTTACTTTTTCCTTCTTTCTGCTGTAAGCACAATGGTTCCTGGAAGTAAAACTCACAGAAGTGTGGGCATCCCATTAAGCTGGATCCCCTTGAAATTTTTAACTGAAGCTAGTCTACACTGAGCCTCTAGCAACTCATAATTTAAATTAATCCTTCTGATGCTGGCTCCAGGCGAAGGCTTTTGCTTCCTGCACACTGTGATTCTCTGTATCTACCTGTCTGTCTCTCTGGTTTACAAGGCAGCAGTATGCCCTTTGACCTCAGTACTCCAGTGGATTTAATAAGATCTTCAGTTCGTTCCGATTTTTCTTGTTGTGAAGATGAGGGTGATAACTTCTAACGTCATGTTAGCTTGGAAACAGGAAGTACTCTTGTTATTCATTTTTAAAATTTAGTAATTTGGTATCTTACTGAGTTATGTGAGTTATTGATATATTCTGGAGAAAAGTGTTTTATCAGATACATGGATTGCAACTAATTTCCCTTTCAATTTCCTTTCTCGATTGTCCACTGTTAGTATAAACAAAATAAGTTGATTTTTCTATTTTGACCTTATATCCTGAAAACTTGCTAAATTAAATTAGTTCTATTAGCAAATTTGTAGATCTTTTAGGATTTTTAAATATACATAATCATGTTGTCTACAAATGTAGACTTTTACTTATTTTTTGTGTGATCTGTCATTTCTTGACTAATCACATTATCTAGAACCTCATATAGTGTGGGATAGAAATGGTGATATCACACAGGCTTGCTCCATTCCCAGTTTTAAGGGAAAGTGTTCTTTCACTATTAAGTATTAAAGTGGTAGGTTTTGCATGCACATCCTGATATGGTTTGGCTCTCTGTCCCCACCCAAATCTCATGTCAAATTGTAATTCCTAGTGTTGGAGGTGGGGTCTGGTGTGAGGTGATTGAATCATGGGGGCAGACTTCCCAACTTCCCCCTTGCTGTTCTTGTGATAGAGTTCTCATGAGATTTGGTTGTTTGAAAGTGTGTATCACTTTCCCTTTCACTTGTTCTTTCTCCTGCCTGCCATGTGAATATGTGCCTGCTTCCCCTTTGCCTTCTCCCATGATTGTAAGTTTCCTGAGGCCTCCCCAGAAACAGAAGTCTGTACAGCCCGCAGAACCTTAAGCCAATTAAACCTCTTTTCTTCATAAATTGCCCAGTCTCAGGTATGTCATTATAGCAGCATGAGAACAGACTAATCAGGTTCAGGGTATTCCCTTCTATGTCTAGTTTTGAGAGTGTGGGTTTTACTTTTCACAAATACTGTTGCTACGTCTATTGAGTTGATAATATATTCCTTTTTTAAAAATCCTGTTAATGATGAATAATATCAATTGATTTTTTTAATGTTAAGCTAACCTTGCATTCTTGAAATAAATCCAATTTGACCATATGACTTATCCTTTTGATGCAGTGCTGGATTCAATTTGTTAATATTTTGTTAAAGACTTTTGCATCCATTTATAAACAATATTTATAACTTTTTTCTTCTAATGTCTTTCTCTGGTTTTAATAGCAGGGTAATTCTTGCCTCAAATTTGTTAAAATTGTTACTTACACCTCCATATACTAAGTTTATGTATGACTGGCACTTATTCTTAGGTGTTAAGTAGAATTTACCAGTAAAATAATGTGGGCCTAGACTTTTCTTGTAAGTTTTGTAAAATTATAAATTCAATTTCTTTAACAGCTATGAGGTTCTAACATTTTCTATTACGTATGTCAATTTAAGTAAATTGTCACTCAAAGATATTGTCGATTTCATCTAATGTGACAATTTTATTGGCAAAATTTTAAGTACAATTCTCTTTATTATCCTTTTATGTCTGTAGTATTTATAGTGAAATACATTCTTTCATTCCTGCTATTGCTGATATTGATCATTTGTATCTGCTCTCATTCTCATGTGTGCTGTTCCTTTTTTGCTCAGCCTAGAGGTTTATTGATATTGTAAAAGATGCATTTGGTTTCATTGATTTTTTTTAATTTGTATCTTTTTCTAATATATTGATTACTTCCTTTTACTTTGAATTTTTCTTACTCAAGATTTTGAAGGTAGAATTTGAGATCATTAACTTAGCTCTTTTTTTCCTAATACAAACATTTTAGGTTACACATTTCCTTCTAAACCTCACTTTAGCTACATTCCACAAATTTTGCTTTGATGTATTTAATCATCATTCTTCCCCAAATATTTTTGAGTTACTTTATTACTTTTTATTTGACCCACAGACTATTTAGTAATTTGCTTATTTTCCAGGTATAGGGGATTTTTGATAAATCTTTTGCTATTTATTTATAGTTTATATCTTTTATGGTTCAATAATATTCTGTTACTTTGATTCTTTCAAATTAGTCTTATTTTATATCCCAGAAAATGCTCTATATTGGTGAATTTTTCATTTGCACTAGAAAAGATTATGTATTTTGTAGGTGTTGGGTGGACTGCTTATAAATGTCTATTAGTTCAAGTTTTTTAATATTACATTTCATGTGTTTTATATCCTTGTTAATGTTCTGTCTACTTTTTAAATTAACAAGCGAGGAGTATTAATCTCCAACTATAAATGTGAAATTATCCTTTTTGCTTCGGTCCTCTGGTTTCTTATACTGAAACCTTTTTACACAGGCATTTAGGATATTTGTCTTTTTAATGGATTGCCCATTTATTATAAAATGTAACCCATTTTCTCTCATAATATTTCATGTTTTACAGTCTTTTATTAATACAGTGATGCATTTTTTTATGTATTTGCATTTTGTATCCTTTTAATCTTTTACTTTTAAGCTATATGTTTATTTATATTTAAAGTGTGTTTCTTATAACTGGCATATTTAGGTCTTGTGTATGTCCTGCATGGTCATCTTTGCCTTTTAATTTGAGTGTTCAGAATATTTATTTGAGATAGAGTCTCGCTCTGTCACCCAGGCTGGAGTGCCTCCCAAAGTGCTGGCATTACAGGCATGAGCCACTGCACCCGGCTGGAATATTATTTTTGATGCAATTATTGATATGGCTCTGTTTAAGCCTATTTTTGCTTTGCTTTGCTTTTTTTAAATTTCAATAGCTTTTAGGGAACAGGTGGTTTTTGGTTACATGGAATAAGTTCTTCAGTGGTGATTTCTGAGATTTTGGTGCACTCATCACTTGAGCAGTGTACACTGTAACCAATATGTAGTCTTTTATCATTCACCCCCCTCCCAGTCTTCTCCCTGAGTCCTACAAGTTCATTATATCATTCTTATGCCTTTGCATCCTCATGGCTTAGCTGCTTGGCTCCTATTTACAAGTGAGAACATAAGATAGTTTTCCATTCCCGAGTTACTTCACTTAAAATAATGGCCTCCAGCTCCATTCAGGTTGCTGCAAATGCATTATTTCATTCTGTTTTATGGCTGAGTAGTATTCCATGATATATATGTATATCAATATCACATTTTCTTTATCCACTCATTGGTTGATGGGCATTTAGGTTGGTTTCATATTTTTGCAAGTGTAAATTGTGCTGCTATAGACACGCAGGTTCATCTGTCTTTTTCATATAATTCCTTTTTTTTTCTTCTGGGTATATACCCAGTAGTGGATTGCTGGAACAAATGGTAGTTCTACTTTTAGTTCTTTGAGGAACCTCCATACTGTTTTCCATAGTGGTTGTACTAGTTAACATGCCCACCAGCAGTGTAAAAGTGTTTTTTTTTTTTTCTTACCACATCCATGCCAACATCTATTTTTTTTATTTTTAAATTATGGCCATTCTTGCAGAAATAAGGTGGTATCTCATTTTGGTTTTAATTTCCATTTACCTGATTATTAGTCATGTTGAGCATTTTTTCACATGTTGGCCATTTGTATATCTTTTTTTGAGAATTGTCTGTTCATGTCCTTTGCCCACTTTTTGATGGAATTGTTTGTATTTTTCTTGCTGATTTGTTTGAGTTCCTTGTAGATTCTGGATATTAGTTGTTTGTCAGATGCATAGCGTACAAAGATTTTCTCCCATTGTGTGGATTGTCTGTTTACTCTGCTGATTATTTATTTTTCTGTGCAGAAGCTTTTTAGTTTAATTAGGTCCCATTTATTTACTTTTATTTTTGTTCCATTTGTTTTTGGGTTCTTGGTTATGAATTCTTTGCCTCAGCCAATGTCTAGAAGAATTTTCCGATGTTATCTTCTAGAAATTTTAGGGCTTAAGGCTCTGGATTTAAGTCTTTGTCCATCTTGTGTTGATTTTTCCATAAGGTGAGAGATGAGGATCCATTTTCATTCTTCTACATGTGGCTAGCCAAGTTTCCCAGCACAATTTGTTGAATATGGTGGTCCTTTACCCGTTTTGTTTTTGTATGCTTTGTAGAAGATCAGTTGGCTCTAAGTGTTTGGCTTTATTTCTGGGTTCTGTATTCTGTTCCATTGTACTATGGGCTTATTTTAATATACCAGTATCATCCTGTTTTGGTAACTATAGCCTTGTAGTATAGTTTGAAGTTCGGTAAAGTGATGTCTTCAGATTTGTTCTTTTTGCTTAGTCTTGCTTTGGCTAAGTGGGCTCTTTTTTGGTTTCATATGAATTTTAGGATTGTTTATTTGTAGTTGTTCCGTTTGTTTTCTCTTCTTTTTTCCTTCTTTTTCTGTCTTCTTTTAGATTAAGTTAGTACCTTTTAATATTCCACTTTATCTCTCCTTTTGGTTTCTTAGCTATTCCTGTTTGCAGTAATTTTAGTGGTTGCTCTATGGTTTACAATATGAATATTCAACTTAGGGTAACTTTCAAAAAGTAATACACCATTTCCAAATAATACAAGAAGTTTAGAGCAGTATGCTTCCATTTACTCCTCCTATTCTTATAATATTGTTTTATATTTTTTATTTGTATATATGGTTATATAGTCATATTGATTTTATTTTTTTCAGTCAATTATCTCTTAAACTTAGAAGGAAAAAATAGCTTTTATGTTCATCCACACATTTACCATTTCCAGTACCTTTTATTATTTTGTGTGGATTCATTCATGTATTCACTTGAAATCATTTGTCTTTCTCATTGATTTGTGACTTTGTCTTTATTACCACTTCAGTAATTCAATGATATGCCTTACTGTACTCTTAAAAATGTGTTTCTCTCACTTGGAGTTCACTCATTTTGTATATTTAAAATTTATCAAATGTGATGTTGAGTCATTTTCTTCAAATATTCTTTCTGCTTGCCACCTTCTCCTTTGAGACTCCAATTAACCTTATATTAGATCATTTTATATAGTCCCACAGGTCGTTAAAGAACTGCTCATATATTTCCTGCCTTTTTACTCATTGTAATTTAAATCTTATGCCAGTTATCATAAAATGTCTGGAAGCAGAAGTCCTGCTATGACTTTTAGTTTTATAAATTTAAAATTTAAATAGTTTTCTCAAATTATGAGTGTTTGATTTTAGTTGATATTAGGAAGTAAAAATGAGAAAGGAAGAAAAATGTCACCCAAACAGAAAACAGACCTTCTATACATATTCATATAATTATTTGAACCAAAACACTTTTGTATTATGTATGCATGTCAATTACCTCTCAATAATTATAAGTATTATGTAATTATATAAACTAAATGTATAATTATCATATGATATAAATTAAATATTATCAAATAGTTGAGGAAACTCAATAGAACAAAAGAAGTCCAATATGAAGTAATAGGACAAATACCACTGAAAAAATTAAAAATAACTGAGAAAAATAATTTTAATTGGTATGTTCAGAGCAATTTAAAAGGATACACTGCATTTTCAACTAAAAAGGACTGATCTGAAAATGAAGCTTTAGAAAACAAAAAGTTTTAGAAAACTGAATATTGGTAGTTAAAAAATTCAACAAATGAGATTAAAAATTACAGCTTAACTGCTATGAGGTTTATCTCAGCATGCTAGTTAACACCAGTAACTTTGCAAATGTGGCAACATGGTCACAACAGGAGAGAGATTAAGTGGGCAGCTCAGTTAAATGTAAATTTATTGCCTTTTTTGTGTGTGAAAATAACAACAAAACTTTCTTGGTTGTCCAAAGCATTACTTTGATAAGGAAAGGACAACACATTGCAATATGTTATAAATAACCGGCCTTTCTCCTTAAATCCATGCATGTGCTCTATTTCCCATCTGTGCATTCCTTAAGCTATTTTTAATTTCATGCTCTTAGAAAGGAGAAATCTTCTCAGGACAGTATTAGAATCCATATATTAAAGGCAAAGATGAGGAAGCTGGAATTTAACCTTCCCTTGACCAACCTTGCTATATTTTGAGTCAGTAGTTTGGAATAATTTGGATTTAATTTTCTGTGCTTTAGGAGCAAGTTTTTAGAAGTAAAATTGAGCAGCAGATTTGGAACTTTAGCTAATATATGATACAATTATAAAATTAGAGCCAGTCCATTCATAAATAATTGTTTAAAGGCTGACAATAGAAGCAAGATGAATTTGATTGCCTGGACCAACTTGAGTGTGGAAAGTTTGCTTTGGGTAAAATCAAATTACATAAACAAAACACCGATGAATCGTTAACACCAGGCCAATGTTTACACCAAATCAAATCAGTTGTGCTGCTATAGACTTAAGTTAATAAACTAGACTGGACTTGGTTTTTTTAGGGTCATTAATAAAAGAATGACTATCATGTTAAATCTGACTAATAGTTACTTTTCATGAATCAAAGTAATGAACTTAAACATCAAAATGTCTCAGATAATCATCATTAGCATGTTGTCTTTTATATATCCAAGATACTATGCAGTCAACATTTTTTTTTCTTCAAATCATACTCAAGGCATTTTCGTGTCTTAGTCCAACTTTTAATTATTGCTGGTCCCAAATGCAAATAAGTTATTTCTCACAGGCTTATTTAGATGTCAAGAGTTTGAAAATCAGAAAAAAAGTTCAAAATGGTGGTTTTATTTATGTTTTTTTATCACCATTATGGGAATAATATGGCCGAATACTAAAAATGTTATTTTCTGTCTCCTTGCGATAAGAATACCCGTGTTCTCTTATCTCCCTTTGACCTCTCAGAGCAGTTCTAAAAAGAATCAGGTAGAAGTCATTTACTCTTTTTTTCCTGCTGATCCAATTGCAGAATTCTTTTTATTCTATGTGTACATGATATTGGCCTTGGATCCCAACAATGGAATATGTGGCATCAATGTGGTCTAATACATTTCGGGAAAGCCATAAAATTTTATAATTGTGTTAGAAACATGCACAAAGATATTTGAAATGTCACCAATTAAAAGAAATTTGACTTTTGACTTTAATTCCATGAAGAAGAGAAATTGAAAAACATAATTCATGGAAGCAGAAGTTCTAAACCAGGTCGCTGCTGTGAGTAATGCCTTTAAGACACAGCCTGAGATTCTAGTTTGCCCTGCAAGAGGTCCAGCTGCTGGCCAAGATCCCCTTTTCAGTCCTTTCTACAAAATTTTCTCTCTCTACACTAAATTTCTTCATATTTCCTTGTCTTTGATCTCTTTTCATCTCCCTTCCCTGAGTTTATTTTACATGAGATCAAGTGTAATGATTATCATAATTTCAGCAATTTGTTGATATTAATTTATTTCATTCTGAAGCAAAAATCTGAAAGCATAAATCTCCTCTAGTTTTTTCATTCCCTATCTCACTTCCTTCTCTGTCCAAATCTTCCAAATACCATGGACAATGTGATTCACACTGTCTTCTCTTTTTCCCATTCATTCCCATTCAATATAACTGAATTGAAATAAGTCTCAATTCAGGTATATTTGCCTGTGTTGAATCTTCCTCTAGTCACATAATAAAAAGCCCATGTCACCATTGGAAAGAATGAAAATTGGACTATCAACACATGAATACTAATCATTCCCAGTTGCATGAGCAAAGTGCTTTTACTATCTTGAGTATTTCATGGTTGGTACCTGTTGTGCTGGCCAATCACAAAAGAGGGCATGAAGCAGTCGACAACCTCCAGTTGGGAATAATCAGCCAGAAAGCAAGTTGAGAAGCATGAAGAGCTTAAATCCAAATCTAGAGTGGGCTAAAGCATAAGGTGGGAGAGCCTATGGTGACTTCAGGCAATTAGGCAGATAGGTGCAGATTTCCACCTTTTAAAACTGTAAGCTGGCAGGACTGTGATGTCTCAAATAACATGTGTGCTTCTATGCAAAACACCAAACTTGGTGCCATAGAGGACAAGAGAAATGATATTTGGAATGTTTATCTGTGAAAAGCATGTCATCTTGTTGAAACATAGAGACATTTAGCCAAATAGTACAACATACTACATAAGAAAATGTCTACCTGGCCAGTTTGGAGGCTGTAGCCACAGAGAAGCCACTTAAGCTGCAATGATGCTCTCATGCAATGTGGTTGCCATGGCTATTGCTGGCACCCTTCCTTGGTGAGCTGGTCTGGTCTCCAAAAATGCTCTGGGATCATCTTTCATTGCTTCAGTGAATATCCATGCCTCTAACACTCTTCTTCATGAATGGCACGGTGGAGATGTCCTCTATTTTTGAAGAGCATATTCTTAGAGTTAATACCTCTGCTGACCTTGAAGACACTCAGCCTGACTTAAGTACTGGTGGTGGTATTGCCCAACTACGTGGACTGACGAATATTCAAGCAGAAGAAATGGAAGAATTTTCTTCAGGCTTAAAGGATATGTCTCTGAACTTGGAAACTGAAAATGTTTGGAAATGGCAAACTGAAGGAGGAGATACTGTGAAGAGGACAGGAGCCACTGTAGACATTCCAGTTGGTAAGGAGCTGTTGGGTTGTGTAGTAGATACTCTTGATCGTGCCCTTAATTATATGGGTCCAGTGGTGCCAAAACCTATACACAAGTTGGTTAGAAAAACCTTGGAATTATTCCTCAAACTTTGCTGCAGAAACTAAGTAGACTGGCATTAAGGCTCTGGGTTGCTTCATGTTAATTAGTTGTTGTCCATGTGAACTGATTATTGGCAACCGACTGGCAAAATTTAAATTGCTATTGACACAATCATTATACACTCCAATGATCTGATAGAAGAAGCTGTATTGTCTCTACATTGCAATGAGTTAAGAGATCATTTCCCAGCTGGTGAAGAGACTTACACATGTAGGTATCATGAAGTAAGCTATTGTGGTTCAGCTGCTACTTCTGATGTTGCCCCACTTCAGTACCTGGCTTCTTATTCTGGCTGTTCTATGGGAGAATATTTTAGAGATAATGGCAAATGTACATTCGCCATCTATAATAATCTATCCAAACAGGCTGTTGATTGCTATCAGATGTCCCTGCTGCTCTGCCGACTCCCTATTGTGAGGCCTATCCTGGTGATATGTTTCATTTATAATCCTGTCTGTTGGAGAGGGTAGCCAAAATGAGTAATTCCTCTGGCAGTGGCTCCTTGACTGCTTTACCAGTCACAGAAACACAAGCTGGTAATATCTGCTTACATTTCAGCAAATGGAATATCCATTGCTGACTAACAGATCTTCTTAGAAACAGAATTGCTCTACAAAAGTATCTGCCCTGTCATTAATGTTGGTCTGTGTTCTCCATTGGATATGCTGCCCGAACCAGGGCTGTAAAGTAGGAGGCAGGTACCATGAAGCTGGAACTGGCTCATTATTGTGAATGCTGCTTTTGCCCAATTTGATTCTGACTTTACTGCAGTCACTCAACAACTCTAAAGCTGGTGTTTATCTGCCTAAGTTGCTGATACAAGGCTGGTATTCTTCCATGGCTATTGAAAACAAGCAGTTGCAATCTATACTCATGTAAGAAGGCTATCTTGATAAACTGGAGCCTAGCAAGATCACAAAGTTTGAGAATGCTTTCTTGGCAAAT
This sequence comes from Hylobates moloch, assembly GCF_009828535.3. Classification (NCBI taxonomy): domain Eukaryota; kingdom Metazoa; phylum Chordata; class Mammalia; order Primates; family Hylobatidae; genus Hylobates; species Hylobates moloch. Next base: position 42,853,724 of record NW_026652291.1, read on the forward strand.
GTTATCAGCCAACACCAAGCCCTGTTCAGCAATATCAAGGCTGATGGAAAGATCCCTTAACAGTCAAATGCAAAGCTGATAGAGATTATAACCAACTTCTTGGCTGGATTTGAAGCTTTTACTATGAATTCACACCAAGTATCAGTTTGGTTTTGTCATTTTTTTCCTAGTAATCAGCTTCACTTATAAAAGGATTCTCATACTCAAATTGTATAGAAGTCATGTTAAAAATATCAGTTCCATGTTGCTTGGTGGCGTAAAAAAATAAAATGTCAAAATGCTTCTCTGGATAGTAACTATTACATTGTAAATCTTCACTGACTACAGAATAAGAGAAAACGGACACAAATGTAAGCCAATGGGTTTAATTATAAGGAGCACCTTGTAAAACAGAAGATAGTAACTTTTTTCCCGTAAAATAGCACTGGCTCTGCTTTCATTTTGGAAAATAGAAAAACTATTTTGTTCTTTATCAGTCTTGTGTTTTAGATAATAACTATAAATTATTTTTATCATTCTTAATTTTAGATATTTTTGAGGTACATGTAATATAATGCTGGGAAAAGTGGGGAGTGAAGAGAGGTTGGTTAATGAGTACAAAAATACAGTAAGGAATAAGCTATATTATTTATATAATCACATTTATATTGTATTTATTGATATTATCATTTTTATTTACAGAAACACTTATCAGTATATTTCAGTAGTGACAAATACATGGAGTGGATGCACTAGTTTCATTTTTTCAATTTTCTGGGTAGTAAAGACATGACTGTCACAAAACAATAAAATGTGAAGAGTAAGATATGAAGAGAGGTTCATAAATATATAAATCATAATTTAATATTAAAATAAAATGATTAGACAATATACGCATTTAATGATGTATAATTATCACACTATAAAAGAAAAAATAGGTGACCTATAGTCCATGTAAATGTCAAATTCACGTTTCTTTTATGTGACCAAATTATTAAAGCAACAACAATCACTTACATGCTATACACACTAACTTGCTAGCAAAAACATCAAGAACTATTGATAATAAGCTGTTTTCTGTTATTTCATTTGTTTAGACAGATATGCTTAATCCTCTTATGATTGTGCACTTTTAAACCTAGTTTTTAACAATTGATAAAATTGTATACAATATAATGTTTTGAAATACATATATTGCAGAATGACTACAGCAAGCTAATTCACATATGCATTACCTCACATAGTTATTTCATGGTGAACTTACCATCTACTCTCTTAGCATTTTCCTAGAATATAACATATTATCTATTGCACAATATGGTAACTATTGTTGTTTTAAACTTATTCCTTCTATGTATCTGAAATTTTGTTTCCTTTGACCAAAATCTCCCCAATTCTCTCCCCACCTGTCCCAGCCCCTGGTAACCACCATTCTACTCTCTACTTCTATTGAGTTCAACTTTTTAGATTCCATATATGAATAAGATAATGCAGTGTTTGTCTTTCTGTGCCTGGCTTATTTCACCTAATGTAATGTCTTCCAGGTTCATCCATGCCGCTGTAAATGACAAGAGTTCCTTTTTTGTTAAGGCTGAATAGTATTCCATTGTGTATATATACGGCATTTTAATTATCCTGTCATTTGTTGATGGTCACTTAGGTTGATTCCATATCTTGACTATTGTGAACAATGCTGCAATAAATATAGGGGTGTAGATAGGTCTTCTAAATACTGATTTTATTTCCTTTGGATGTATACCAGTAGTAGGATTTCTGTAGCATATGGCATAGTTTCAATTTTTTAAAGAACCTCCATAGTGTTTCTATAACGGCTGTACTAATTTACATTTCTGTCAACAATTGTGCAGGGGTCCCGTTTCTCTATATCTTAACTAGCACTTTCATCTTTTCAGTAATAGCATTTTTAGCAGGCGTAAGGTGATACTTTGTTTTAATTTGCATTTCTCTAATAAATAATGATGAGCAGTTTTTGGATACCTGTTGGCCATTTGTATGGCTTCTTTCAAGAAATGTCTATTTATATCTTTGGCCTATTTTTTTTTTTGAGACGGAGTCTCACTCTGTTGCCCCAGGCTGGAGTGCAGTGGTGCCATCTCGGCTCACTGCAAGCTCTACCTCCCGGGTTCATGCCATTCTCCGGCCTCAGCCTCCCAAGTAGCTGGGCTAATTTTTTTTGTTGCTGTTTTGTATTTTTAGTAAAGACGGGGTTTCACTGTGGTCTCCATCTCCTTACCTTGTGATCTGCCCGCTTCGGCCTCCCAAAGTGCTGGGATTACAGGCGTGAGCCACCGCGCTGGCCTGCCCATTTTTAAATCAAGTTATTTGGTCTTTTGCTATTGAGTTGTTGGAGTTCCTTATATACTTTAGATATTAACCCATTTCCAGTTATATGGTTTATAAATATTTTTTCCCATTCCATGAGTTGTATCTTCACTCTGATAGTCTTTGTGGCTGTGTTGAAGCTTTTTAGTTTGATGTAATCCCACTTATTTTTTTTTTTTTTTTGGAGACAGGGTCTTCCTCTGTCCCTGGGTTGGAGTACAGTGGCACAATCCTGGCTGACTGCAACCTCCACCTCCTGGGTTCAAGTGATTCTCCCACCTCAGCCTCTAGAGTAACTGGGACTACAGGCACATGCAACCACACCTGGCTAATTTGTGTATTTTTAGTAGAGACAGAGCCTTGCTATGTTGCCCAGGTTGGTCCTGAACTCCTGGCCTCAAGTGATCAACCCACCTTGGCCTCCCAAAGTGCTGGGATTACAGGCATGCTCCAACATACCCAGCCCCATTTGTCTATTTTTACTTTTGTTGCTTTGTGTTTTTGGGGTCCCATCCAAAAATCATTGCCCAGATAATGTCACAGAGGTTTTCCCCTAACAGGGAAACAAAATGGATTTATGTTTGTAATCCATGTTGAGATGATTTTTATATGGTGTGAGATAAGGATCTAAATTTATTCTTCTTCATGTGGGTATCTGGTTGTTCCAACACCATTTATTGAAGACTATGCTTTTCCCATTGTGTTCTTGGCATCTTTGTCAAAATCAACTAATTATAAATGTGTGGGTTCATTTCTGGGCTGTATTCTGTTCCATTGGGCTGTATGTCTGTTTTTATGCTAGTGTCATACTGCTTTGATTACTATAGCTTTGTGTAGTAGGTTTTAAAGTCAGGCAGTATGATGCTTCAAGCTTTGTTCTTTTTGCTTAGGATTGCTTTGGCTATTTTGGGTCTTTGCTGGTTCCATATGAATTTTAGGATTGTGTTTTTCCTGTTTCTGTGAAGAATGTCATTGATATTTTTGTAGAGATTTTGTTTAATCTCTAAGTCACTTTGAGTATTATGGACATTTTAACAATATTCTTCCAATCCTTCAACATTGAATATCTTTCCTTTTATGTCTTCAGTTTTGTTTATCAATGTTTTATAGTTTTCAGTATAGAGATACTTTACTTCCTTCATTAAATATATTCCTATTTTATTTTTTGTAAGCTAGATATTTCACTGTTAGTGTATATAAATGCAATTTATTATAAGTTGATTTTTGTATCCTGAAATTTTACTGAATTTGTTTATTTTAACTATTTTTGGTAGAGTCTTTGGGGTTTTTTAATTGTTATCTGCAGATAGGGACAATTTAATTTCTTCCTTTCTGGTTTGGATGCCTTTTGTTTCTTTTACTTGCCTAATTGTTCTGGCTAAGACTTCCAGTCCTATGTTGAATAGAAGTGGCAAAAGTGGACATCCACGTCTTACAGGAATGTTGGCTCTTAAAGGATAAGCCTTCAACTTTTCCCCACTGAGTATTATGTTAACCGTTTTTTGGTCATACATGGCCTTTTTTCATATTGTGGGACATTCCTTCCAAATCTAATTTTTTGACAGTATTTAGGAAAGAATGTCAAATCTTGTAAATACCTTTTTTGCATCTATTGAGTTGATGCTATGGTTTTTGTCCTTCATCTGTTAATATGATATGCTACATTTATTGATTTGTGTGTGTTGAATCATCCTTGTATCCCTGGGATGAATCTCACTTAATCATGATGGATGATCTTGATAATGTGCTATAGAATTAGGTGTACCAATATTAGGTTTTAGATTTTTGCATCTATGTTCATCAGGAATATTTGTTTGTAATTTTCGTTCTTTTTCCTTCCCTTCCCTTCCCTTCCTTTCCCTCCCTCCCTCCCTGCCTCCCTCCCTCCCTTCTTTCCTTCCTTCCTTCCTTCCTTCCTTCCTTCCTTCCCTCCTTCCCTCCTTCCTTTCTTTTGTAGTGTTATCTGGTTTTGGAGAAAAATCAATAGTAGTTTTTCTTTAAATGTTTAATAGAATTCAGCAGTGGATTTACCAGGTCTTGGGGTTTTCTTTGATGGGAAACATTAATTACTGATCAAGTCTCCTTACTTTTTTTGGTCTGTTCAGATTTTTTTTTTTTTTTTTTACTCTTTAATCTTGGTATATTGCGTGTGTCTAGGAATTTATTCATCTCTTCTAGATGATCCAAGTTGTTGATATGTAATTATTCATAATAGTCTCTTATAATCCTTTGTATTTCTCTGCTATCAGTTGCAGAGTCTTCCCTTTCATTTCTGATTTTATTTGATTCTTCTTTTTCCTTAGTCTGGCTAAAAGTTTGTTGTTGTATATTTTTTTAAAAATACCAACTCTTAGTTTTATTAATTTTCTATTTTTCTAGTGTCTTTCATTTATTTCTGCTCTGATTTTATTATTTATTTTCTTAATTTGGATTAGTATTTTATTTTTTGTGTGTCCTTTTGGTGCAACATTATTTATTTGAGATCTTATTTTTTGATGTAGGTATGTATTGCTATAAAGCTCCCCCTTAGAACTGCTTTTGCATCATCCCATAAGGTTTGATATGTTGTATTTTCATTTTCATTTGTCTCAAGAGATTTTTCAATTTTCCATTTAATTTCTTAATTGGCCCATTGGTTGTTCATGGGTATGTTGTTTAATTTCCATGTGGTTTTGAATTTTCCAATGCTCCTTCTGCTATTAATCTCTAATTTTATACCATTGTGATTAGGAAGATATATGATATTATTTTAAACTTTTTAAAATTTGTTAAGACTTATTTTGTGGCCTAACATATGATCTATACTGGATAATTACTCAGGTGTACTTGAATAATGTATATTTTGCTGCTTTTGCATGGAATATTCTATATATGTCTATTGAGTCCATTTGATCAAGAGTGTATTTTAAGGTTAAGATTTTCGTTTTTTTTTTTTGTCTGGATGATCTGTCCACTGCTGAAAGTGTTGAGGTCTTCTATTATAGTATTGCAATCTATCTTTCCAGTCAGATTTATTAATATTTGCTTTGTAGATGCTCTGATGTTGGGTGTATATCTATTTGCAATTGTCATATCCCTTTAATGAACTGACTCCTTCATCAACATGTATTATTGATTACAGTCAAAGACCTTCTTTGTCTTTCTTAGCAGTCTATTTTGTCTGACATAAGTCTAGCTATTCCTGCTCTCTTTTGGTTTCTATTGGCATGGAATATTTGTCCATCCTTTTACTTTCAGTCTTTGTATATACTTAGAGGTGAAGCAAGTCTCTTGTAGGCATATTTAGTTGGATCATGTTTTTAATCTACTCTGCCACAATAAGTCATTCTATTAGATAATTTAATTCATTGTCATTCAAGGTAATTATTGACAGTAAAAATATATGCTGTTTTGTCAACTGTTTTCTAGTTGTTTTGTAAAGCCTTTGTTTCTTCCTTTTCTTGCTATCTTTCTTTGTGGCTTAGTAATTTTTCTCTAGTGGTGGGTTCTGATTTCTTGCTTTTCATTTTTTGTGTATCTATTACAGGTTTTGCTTTGTGGTTACCATTATACGTACAAAAACATAGTTATAACAGGTTATTTTAAGCTGATAACAATTTAACTGTGATCACAATAAAAATTTACACTTTTACTGCACTCCTCCCCCAATATTCTGAATATTTTATGTCACAATTTACATATTTTTATATTGCATATACCTTAATTCTTTTCCCGTTTTCCTGAGATACTCACCAGCAGTGCTTGTGGCTACAGAATTATCCAGAGATAACTTTGCCATGAAATATCTTGTTTTTATTATTATTTTCACATTGTTCTAGTATGTCGACTTTGGAAACAAAATTCTGTTTTTAGCATTCCGTTTTTAGTAGTGGGATTTTCATCTAAAAAATAGAGTAATTCTCATTCACTGAAAATGTCAAATGCTAGAAAAGACAGCATTTCTACACGGGATGTTAACATCATTTTTGAATAGTTCTTGGCCAAAGATTCATCTTATGAATCTAATTTTTCCTAAATAGATGATTCAGATGACTCAGATCATTCAGATGATTCTGATATTAGTTATGTTTAGAAGTAACTTCAAGAACAGTTTTTATATTTTATTTTCACATTGAAAGTCAGATTTGCTTCAGCCTCCAAGAGTATGTCTGTGTAAAATTAGCTTAGCAGCAAGCTGTACTCTTTCTAAATGGCAAAAGGGTTAAATTATTCTGGCTATTATTTTGAATAGTTGTCTTTTAACCTTCATACTATAGATATGTGATTTATACACCATCATTATAGTATTATTCTGAATTTAACTTTGTAGTTAATTTTACAAGTGAGTATTGTACTTTCAGATGTTTTAATGTTACTTATTAGCACTCTTTTCTTTCAGCTTGAACTCCCTTTAGAAATTCTTGTAAGACAAGTCTGGTGGTGATAAGCTACCTCAGCTTTTGTTTATATGGAAAAGTCATTATCTCTTCATTTCCAAAGGACAGTTTTGCTGGGTTCAGTATTTTGGGTTGACAGAATTTTTTTCCCTTCAGCTCTGAATATATCACCTCACACCAAAAAAAAACCAAAAACAAAAAACAAAACTTTTGAGTTCAGGGGTACAAGTCAAGGTTTATAACATAGGTTAAACTTGTGTCATGGGAGTTTTCTGTGCAGATTATTTCATCGCCTAGGCATTAAGCCTAGTACCCATTAGTTATTTTTCCTGATCCTTTCTTTCCTCCCACCCTTCACCCTCTGAAAGGCCCCAATGTGTGTTGTTCCCCTCTATGTGTCCATGTGTTCTCATCATTTAGCTCCCACTTAGAAACGAGGACATGGGGTACTTGGTTTTCTGTTCCTGTGTTAGTTTGCTAAGGATAATGGTCTCCAGCCCCATCCATGTCCCTGCAAAGGACATGATCTCACTCTTTTTTTATGGCAGCATAGTATTCCATGGTGTATATGTACCATATTTTCTTTATCCAGTCTTTCATTAATGAGCATTTAGGTTGATTCCATATCTTCACTACTGTGAATAGTACTACAGTGAACATCTGCATGTATATCATCTCACTCTCTCCTGGCCTGTAAGATTTTTGCTGAGAAATCCGCTAGACATATTGGAATACCTTATACATTATTTACTTATTCTCTCCAGCTATTTTCAAGATCTTCTCTTTGTCTTTGATTTTTGACAGTTTGATTGTAAGTCTTGGGTTACTTTGGATTGAATATGATTGAAGATCTTTAACCTTTCTTTACCTGGATATTTATATATTTCTCCAGGTTTGGGAAGTTTTCTGCTATCATTTTCTTAAGCTTTCTGCTTTTTTCTTTCTCTCTTTTCAAACTCCTATAGAACTGTTGTTCCTACCCCATTCAATTCAATTTTTATTATTTTGCTACAACCAGATTTTGTGATCTCTCACCTGATTTCCTTAGTTCTTGTGAAGGTATTTTTGTACATGGATAGTTGTTCAAATTGATTTTTTTGTGTGTAGGGGGATGATCCCTAGAGAGTCCTTTTCTACCATCTTGTTTCACCACTCTCCTATATCTAGCTTTTGCATATATTTACTTATGTTACTTTATATTAGGTAGATGTTAAAACACAGAAACCTTAACTTTTATTAGAGTGGCCAATTAGATCTAAATTAATACTCAGTTTTACCTTTTCTTGCACATAGAATTCTGAAGTAGGAAAAAACAGCTACGATTTAAGTTGTTCTAGTATTAATATTTTAATGGCATAAATTTAGAACTATATGAGGAAAACACAGTTTTTCCTTTGATTATTTCTTGGTAAAAATCAAGTAATGTCAATCAATATTTATCTAATTCTAATCCTCTTGTAAGTACAAACTTCCCGTTTCACCCTAAGAGTCAAAATGTCAAAAATAGACAATCAGTCATAATGAGGCACAGCACATAGTGCTATTGTGAATTTTAGGGATGATTGGGACACAGTTTCTCCTTATAATAGATATATTACTTACATTAAAATAATAAGAGGGAAGGTTAAGATTGGCATCATGTCAGATGCAATGCCGAAACTGAAACATAAGAAGAACACACATATCAGAGAGCGATTTGTGGTGATGGGGTGGGCAGGTATTTGAGAACCAAACAAACTGTAAGAAACAAAGCAAGCCAGAAAATTGACTCAAGTAACCAATATCAACATAAGATACTCACATAAGGCACTTATGCTGGTTCAAGGTAAATGCTTTTATCCCTAGTACTTAGAACTGCACTGTCCAAGATGGTAGCCACTAGCCTCATGTGGCTATTTAAATGAAATGACACATTAGAAATCCAGTCCCTCAATTGTAGTAACTACATTTTAAGTGGTCAATTACTGCATGCGGCTAGTAGCGTCTTACTGCTTAGTAGAGATATAGAGCATTTTAATCATTGTAGAAAGTTCTATTACATATCACTGGCCTAGAAATATTAACTGATGCCATCATCAAACCTAATCTAGCATTTCCAGATTAAAGAAAAAAGCTCTGCTAGAGTAGTTCTCTTCTTGTCAACAATCATAAAACTAAACAAAATATATGAAGCAACTGTATTCAGGTGCTGCACAGCAGGCAGTAGAAGAGTGCAATCTTTGAGAGCTGGAAAACGGAAGGTGAGCTCCATTACCAGACCGGCTATCTTCCTGGAAATAATATTCTGACCACAGAACAGTGAGCCAGGGTCCAAGTAGAGCATGGCAGTCATGCTAAGCTGAAAAGTCAGCTGTCATGAGTTCATGACAGCTTGAGTTATTAGAATATATGGAAAGAGACATATATAATAGCTGCTTTAAACTCTTCAATTATTATACTAGATGAGTTATTTATGGGTCTTCTTGACTTTTCTTTTTATAAATGTGTTCAAAGAATTGAGACATATACTCTTCATAAATGAACAGAGGGAATATCAGCAGATTAAAAGCATAAAAAGAAATAAAAATTCTAGAACTGACAAGCAGACTTGGAAGTTAAATTGAACTAGAATAACTAAAACAATTTTTCAAAGAAGAGCAAAGTTGATTTCAATACTTTCCATAAGACTATGATAATTAATACAGTGTGTTATTGGCAGAAGGGTAGACTTTAGAATCAACAAAACAGTAGCTTTTCCAGAAATAGAGCCACATACACAGGGTCAATGTGTTCTTAAAGATATGCCCAAACATGTTAATCAATAGATAACGCATATATTTTCAACAAATATTGTAAACCGGTGACCTATAGTAAGAGAAGAAAAATCTCAACACTTCTTCAAACCGAACAAACATTAATCTGAAATGGATTATAGACTTAAATACAAAAAATAAGACTGTAAGAATTCTTGAAAAAATAAAGGAAAATTGCTGTGCATGAAAAAATACCAACCATAAGGCCGGGCGTAGTGGCTCACGCTTGTAATCCCAGCACTTTGGGAGGCCGAGGCGGGCGGATCATGAGGTCAGGAGATCGAGACCACGGTGAAACCCTGTCTCTACTAAAAATACAAAAAATCAGCCGGGTGTGGTGGCGGGTGCCTGTAGTCCCAGCTACTGGGAGAGGCTGAGGCAGGAGAATGGCGTGAACCTGGGAGGTGGAGCTTGCAGTGAGCCGAAATTGCGCCACTGCACTCCAGCCTGGGAGACACAGCAAGACTCCGTCTCAAAAAAAAACCATTAAGAAAATGAAAAGGCAAGCTACAAAATAGGAGAAAATATTCATAGTAGTCATATTTTTAGGAAAGGACTACTTTGTAGAACATATAAAAACTTCTGTAATACAATAATTACAACATCAGCCTAAATTTTTAAAGGGGCCTGAAATTTTAAAATGGTTCTCCAAGAAAGATATATAGATGGTCATTCAGCACAGGAAAAAATGTTCAATATAATTAGTCATCGGCAAAATACAAATTAAGACCACAATGAGAGACCTATGCAGACCCACTAAAATGTTTTTTTTTTTTTAATTTACAGTATCAAATAGTGTTAGGGCCGTGGAACAACAATAACCTTCATATTGCTGGTGGGAGTGAAAAAGGTACAGATACTCTGGAAAACAGCTGGGCAGTTTCTAATAGTTACACATAAACATATCCCATGACCCAGCAGTTTCGCTCTTGATGGTTATCTAAGTGAAATAAAAGCATCCCCCCACCACGCCCCGCAAAACTACTTGTACACAAATAGCAGTTTTATTTATAATAGCTGAAGAGTGGAATCAACTCAAATATCCATCAACACGTGAATGGATTTGTTGGTTTATGTCCTATTGGAAGTGGATGCCAAAATAGAGTATTGCAAGAGTGTATTGGGGAAACACCTGTAAAAGATGAAAATGCAAGAGAGCTGGAATAAGATAGAAAATCTTTAAGAACATGATGTGGGCCTCACATCTGTGAAAAGCTGAACCCTAGAATACAAGCTGTGTTCAGTCCTCGCCCGGTGCCACCCAGAAAAAGGATGACTCATCTCAAACACTGAACAGCTTGTAAAGAATCACAACTTGAGGCTGTCAGTTCCCTACACTCCTCACATTTGCTTGTTTCCTGAAGGTAGACTTGAGGAGCACACCTCCATGGCTGCCACAGTGGGTCAACAAACTGATCTATTCATAAAATAGATGATTACTATTCAGCTATAAAATTTACTTATATGCAATATCATGAATATAAACTGGAAAACATACAAACACAAAAGAATGATATTCCTGCTAGTTATAAAATCTTCAAATAACTACATATAAGTGTTACATATACATGTTAGTGAATTTCTCTCATGTGTATGTTATACATAACATAACAAAATGTAATTATTATAATACATATGCATTATTTTGCTTGTCCATTTTCATATTACATTAGAACCATTTTTCCACATAAAATTTAAAGTCGACATTATTTATGTAACAATATGTACCTAATATGTTTCAAAATTCAAGAAGATATTATGTACTATAAAAGTGTTTAAAATAAGCAAGGCAATATTATGGGGTATTTAGGATCCCCCCACATTTTTTGATATTATAGATAAAGTTATAGTGAACTTTATGCTTAAGTCTTCATATTTCTGATAGTTTCCATAGGGTAGGTCTAGCAGTATAATTCCAGACATAAACACTTTTAGGTCTTTTGATGTATATATTTTTAAATTGCTTTTTAGGAATATTGTACCAGAATAGCTAAGTCTGCATTATCATATATTCCCCAGCTTAGAGGAATCACAATATTTTAAACATCTTTGCTAATTTGTTAAGCTTAAGAGTATTAAGTATAGAAATCTGAATTCTTTGAATTTCTTTTATTTTTAGTAAAATAGAATGTTTCAAATGTTCATTGGCTATATTTCCTTTTGTATGGATTATTTGCTCCAACTTTTTGCCTATTAGACTATTTTGCTCTTTCGGGGTCTTACAGTCTTACTGCTTTTCTGATTAATTTTATGTTTTTTATATATTTTATTGCCGTGTTTTATCATATGCTGCATTGTAGGACATTGTTTAAAGCTATAATTCATGTAATTCAATACCCTTTGGGCATGAAAACAAACATCCATTTATTTCTTGACTTATTAGTTATCCATTACTTAGTATTGCTGTTTTTATGATTTACCCATAATTTTATCTGAATGCCTTTACTTGCCATTATTTCACATCTTTTAGGGATTTTTATTATACAGATATCTAAATTTATGGCTACCACTTGAATCTCAGTGCCACCTCAAATTTTATTTACTTAAAAATATACTAAATTACTCTTCTTTCAACATTTTTATCTCTCTAAAGCCTTGCTTTCCCTATTATCCTATATCCAATCAATTTATGTAATGTTTCCCAAAACTGTTCTGTTCTCTCTTGTCCTTCTACATTAATTCAGGCCCCCATTACTTTTAATCAAAATCCGATCATAATACTCCTACTTCCAATCTATTCTTTTTCATACTGTTCTATTTCTTTCTATCTGGATTTATCTTCCTAATGCACCCCTGAAATTATTACAGAAGGAGGTTCAAAGTCTCTTTCAGTAAGTATTCTTTGAGACTAGGTAGTGCAGCTTTGGAAGCCAGATGACAATATATGTTATATAAGCAGGAAACAGCTGTTGTTTCCATTTCTCCAAGGCATTTGGCATTCTGAATGCTGTAGGGAATGTCTTATGATTTGGTCAATTCAAAGATTTTTGAAGCCTTTGGAAGAACTAGCAGACAACACTCCAGTCAATAAGGTAACTGAGTACCTCACTGAGCGTACTGGTGGCAGTGAGATGCTGTACTCAAGTGGCTTGTTAAGTAGTAGACATTTAGTATCCCTCCTTTCCCATTACCTGCCAGGCCCCTCCTTCAGTGGAATTGTCTTCCATTTATTGTCAGACTATGATCTAAAGTCACAGAAGGCTGAAATTATTGGTCTTGTTATGGTGATTAAAATAAAGCATTGAAGATGGTCTGAGTGTTTAGAAAGTAACACACAAATAAAAATATTAAGAAAAACCAGCTTCATCTAAGAAGCAGAATAAATGCAAATATGCATAGATTTGTTTAACATATAAAATTGTTGGTGAGGCACAATAGAAAGGGAATATCTAATCTCTATAATGTAATGAAATAAAAATTGAAAGAGCCAGAGGTATAGGTCAAATATGGCCTTAGGATGGAAAATACTGTAGAACCATATTAAGTGAGATTTCAGTAAGGGATTGGGGGAGAGTAGAGGAGAAACTTAGGAAAAGGGAACTTATGGTCTAAATTTAATTTGCAAATCCAAATCTGTATGTCTTAAAGTTTTGGAGTACTAACCTGTCATTTCTCAAGTGGACTCTGGTTAGGCAGCTATAGACATAAATCACAAAGCTGCTGTATCTACATTGCCTCATCTAGTTTATTACTCAGCATTGTTACATGAAAAACAGTGGATATGAAAATGAGGAATGCCCATTTTCTTGGTATACTGGGTCAGAATTTAATTTGAGTACTTGAGAACAATGCTGCTTAGAGTACGGTCTGTGGATTGATGAATACAACCAACCCTGTTACAGATCTGCAAAAAGATAAATACTATACTTGAGAGTAAGCATTTGCATATTTTTATAGTAATTAGACATTATTGTGACAGCCAAGAGAATGGCTGGTGGATTTCTCCTTCTGAACAGGATCTATACCAGTTCAGTTGTTGAATTCATGGTATGGTTTTCATATGGTACAAACTGCATACTACTATGTCTTGTACGACAGTGTTCTGAGATGTGATGTTTTAAGGTTAGTCTGTCATCTCGCATTCAAAAGGTACACGAATATGAAAAAAGTAAACATTTTGATAACTTATTTCATTACCATTTTGATTTTTGAATAATCAGATATTTTTCCAAATTTATTGTTTGCAACTAGTAACTAAGGAAGGAAGTTTTGAATGATTTATTTGGAACAATTTGTACATGGCAAAGCAAGCTTCATTGGAATGTCTGTTAAGCAAAGATATCACTTTCTGCATGTAGCAATAGTAATAAGGCAAGGAGTAAAAATGGAAGTGATTCTGAAGAAATAGACAAAAAGATTTCATACATTTAATTCCATTTTGTAAATATATTTGAAATGAGAAAACTACAATGTATTATTTGCAGAGATTGACCGGCTAATAAAGCAATGAAATCACCAAAACCTAGGTGGAATTTTTATACAAAGCATTATAAAATAAATTCAAACAAAATAACTTGAAAGAGTAGGTAGTGAATTATAAAGTCAACAGATGTTTAGTGTCTTATATGTGAATATTAATAAGCTAAAAGGCATTATTTCAATGAATAGTTTTTATGATTTTCATTTTTAATGTATGATCTGATTTTTTATAATGATTCTGTTTACTGAATCTAAAAATAGAGATTTTATATATTTTTATATTGATTTCTATTGTATATCATTGGTATTAGTCTATGATTGTCATGAATAACAAATAATATCCTTTGATAATTTAAGGAGCTCTTCTCTAAGCAGCCTGTGTTTTAGCTTAGTGTTTCTCAGACTTTAATATGCACAAGAATCACCTGGTGAATCTTGTTAAAATCTACATTCTGACTCAGTGGATTTATAAAGCCTGAGTTTCTGCATTTTTAAAGAGTTGCCAGATGATGCTAACACTGCTGATCCACATAACACATTTTAAGTATCAAGCCATTATATTTCTCTTATTTACTATCTCACTTTGCCAATATGGAAGAATTTCAGTGTCTCCAGAAAAGAGTAGAACAGGAAACCAACAGATGATGAAAGTTTTGAATGTGGATATCTTTAATCTAATTTCACATAGGAATATTATCAGGAGACTTCTGGAATAGGGTCAAGATTCTGCATAAGCCCAAAAGGAAATGCTCTTATGTTCTTCCTTTAGGTAATCAGGAGTATGCTCTGTCCAGCTATGTTAACACTTTGACCTGTGAATCAGACTAAAGGGCTGGCTCCTCTTGACTTAGTGAAGGAGTCTCAGTATCCCTGGTGACTGCTGGCTAGCTGCTTCCATCTGTAAATATCTTCCTCTAGAGTGAAACTGTGCATAAAACAACAAGAGGCAGATCCAAAGCTTTCCCTGATGGTCACTGATTATAATATGTGATATCAACACACACAAAAGAAATGGTAGAGGGAGCTTACAGATTCCAGTAATAGCAATGTGGCATGGTCAGACTAAACCTCTAGCACACACAACAAAAACTAAGATACCAGATATAAAATCTAGGATATATATGTAAAATCACCAAACTATATGAATGTGCTAGCTAGTGGTTAAAAGCTGGCAGAAACTGTAGGGGATTCTTCATTTGAAAAACGAGAAAGACAAGACCCTAGTTATATGTATGTAAATTTAAAGCATTTTTGTCTGGTGCATTCCCTAAAGTCCCCATGGCTCAGGGCATCAGAAAACTGAAAATAATGTATCTTTTATTTGGTATATAATCATTTAGGATTGTTATGTCTTCTTGATGGATTGACATGCCTATTGACTTTTTGTCATTAGAAGATAGATTTGAGACTGGCAAAGCAGATAAAAATTAAGGGGCAGAGAATCTTGGAAGAGATCATATAGGTAGGAGCTCCAAAATCTGCATGTAAAAGTCACCAAAATTCTTGGCTAATTGTTAAACTATGCAGTTGCAGGAAGAAATAGCAAGGTCTGCTGAAAACTCAGAAACTTGAAGTTGAAGAGGTTGAGCAGAGATTCTATCTGCTCTATTGGAATCTCTGTCATAGATATAAACAGGGAAGCCTGAATTTGAAGTTTGAATCCAGCCAAGTTAATTGCTTAGTAAAATGAGAATCATTCTTCAGAGGAAGGCAAAATTCAGAGTCTCCACCATGTATCCTCCATCAATGTACCCACCATGATGTTCAGTGTCCAAAAAGGGAATTAAACATCCCAATCTTAACTTATGGGATTTTCAGAGACTGGGACAAAACCTTGTCACTCATGAAACACTTTGCATATAATTTTATAGATAGGTTAAAAGCATTGAGAAAAACCCATGTTAAATACTAATCAAAAGAAAACTTCAGTGGTTTTTATTAATATCAGACTAGTCTTCAGAACAAAGATAATTATTAGGAATAAACATGTCAATCCATCAAGAAGACATAACAATCCTAAATGATTATATACCAAATAAAATATCTTCATAATACATGAAGTACAGATGTGTAAAAAAAAAATGGATGGAACTAACGGTAGAAGTCACAAATGCATGATTATAAGTGAAGTCCTGAATTACCTCTCAGTAATCTATGTAACTAATAGATAGAAAATTAGCAAGGATGTATAATAACTAATAACACCATCTACCAATTGGATTAAATAGATATTTAGAAAATACCCCACACAACTTCAGCAGAATGTATACTCTTTAAAACTGCATGTAAAGCATTCACCAAGGTATATCTTGAGTCATAAAACTAACTTAAAAAAATGTAAAGGCATAGAAATTATGCAAGTATGTTTTCTGGGATAGAATTAAATAGACATTAGCACCAAGAAGATAACCAGAAAATCTCTTTACTTTTAATTTAAACGAAGTTTTTCCACATAATCTATGGGCAAAAGAAGACCTGTCAGTGAATTATGATTTGTATTGAACTCAATAAAAATGAAAATTCAACATAAAAATCTATAAAGTGCTGCTAAATAAGTGCTGAGAGGAAAACTCATAACACTAAATGTTTATATTGGGAAGATAAGTTTCAAATCAAAAATTTAATGCAGGGTTTGGTATATGTTTTCTGCAAAGGGCCACATAGCAAATTTTTATTTATCTTTTTGCTTTTTTAGCCATATAAAGTCTCATTCCATACTCTTAGTATTTTGTTT
Organism: Hylobates moloch; assembly: GCF_009828535.3. Lineage (NCBI taxonomy): Eukaryota > Metazoa > Chordata > Mammalia > Primates > Hylobatidae > Hylobates > Hylobates moloch. Next base: position 42,870,367 of record NW_026652291.1, read on the forward strand.
AACAACTTTTAAAATAAAAAGAAATTAGCCTACAAACCATATAAAAATATTTAAGGTTTCCCCTCAAGACTTAAGGTAAAGTGCAAAATAAATTCAAAGCAAGCAGCAGAAAGGGAATAAATGTAAGACCAGAGATCATGAAGTGAAAAACAGAAAAACATTAGAATCAATCAAACCAAAGCTGGTTCTTTCAAAAAATTAATAAAATTAATAAATTTCTTAGAAAACTAACAAGGAAAAAAAGGAGACCAGATACAAATTTCTACTATCAGAAAAGAAATAAGAGATATAACTACACTTTCCATAGAGAGTTGATGGATAAAGAAATACTAAGAAATATTCTACACACATAAATCTGAAACTTAAATAAATTAGACCAATTCATTGGCTGGGCGTGGTGGCTCATGCCTGTAATCCCAGCATTTTGGGAGGCTGAGTTGGGTGTATCGCCTGAGGTCAGGAGTTCAAGGCCAGCCTAGCCAACATGATGAAAACCCCTCTCTAGTAAAAATACAAAAATTAGCTGGGTGTGGTGGCATGCACCTGTAGTCCCAGCTACTCAGGAGGCTGAGGCAGAAGAATCACCTGAATCTGGGAGGCGAGGGTTTCAGTTAACCAAAATTGTGCCACTACACTCCAGCCTGGGCCACAGAGCGAGACTCTGTCTCAAAAAAAAAAAAAAAAGTTAGATCAATTCCTTAATAATTGCAAACTTCCAAAACTAAGTAGATAATCTGTATAATCCTATAGCTATTTAAATTAGGGCAAAAGAAGTCAGAAGTCAGTTAGAAGTCAAAATCCTTTCACAAAAGAAACGACCAGGCTTAGATGGTTTCACTGGTACATTTTATCAACATTTAAACAATTTCAACTCTACACAAACTTTTGCAGAACACAGAAGAGCATTCTGCCAACCAATTTTATGAAGCCATCATTACTCTAATACCATAAGCAGAGAAAGTAAAATAAACTGAAAACCACAATCCAGTATTTCTCAAACACATAGTTACAAAAATCCTCCGCAAAATTTTAGCAAATAGAATCTAGTAATAAAATCTAAAAAACCAAATTTTGATATTTATTCCAGAAATGCAAAACTGGCTCAATATTCAAATTTCAATTAATGTAATGAACATCTTAATAGTCTAAAGAAGGATAGACTCATTACTAGATGTAGAGAAATATTTAAATATTTATGGTAATAACAAACCGAGAAGGGAAATTCCTCAGACTGATAAAGAGCATAATAAAAATCCTACATCTAACATAATATTTGATGGTGGCAGACTACTTTACCCATAAAATCAGGTACAAGGCAAGAATGACCAGTCTTTCCACTTCTATTCAACATAGTACTGGAAGCCTTAACCAGCACAATAAGGCAAGAAATGGAAACAAAAGGCATATGGAATGTAAAGGAAGAAATAAACAATGCTCTGATTTGTAGATTATATGATAGCCTATGTTAGACTATGATAGTCTGTAAAGAATCTCCTAGAACTTACAAGTGATTTAGCAAGGTCAAAGGATGCAAGGTCAACATACAAAACAATCGTATTTCTATACATTAGTTGTGAACAATTATAAATTAAAGTTAAAAACAATACCATATGCAATAGTCTAAGATATATAATACGTAGAGATACATAAAACAAGTACAAAATACATATAGTACAAGATGTACATGCTGAAAACTCAAAGTAGACTAAAATAAATGGTGACTAGTACTGAGTTTATAGATTGGATGACTCAGCATTTAAATCTGTTAGTTCTCTCCAAATTAACTATATATTTAATGCAATTCTAATTGAAATCCCAATAGTATTTTTTTGTAGCTATAAATAAGCTGATTCTAATGTTTAAATGGAAGGGCAAAGAAACTAAAATAGCTAAATCAATACTGAAAAAGAAGAAAGTTGTAGGAATGATGGTGTTTTCTTTTTAAGACTTACCATAAACCTACAGTACTCAAGTCATGATGATATAAAAATGCAGACACATAAATCTTGGAACAATGGAGAGTCCAAAAATAGACGCTTACAAATATGGTCAATTTTTAACAAAGTTACAGAAGAAAGTCAGTGGAGAAAGAATGTGTTTTTTCAGCACATGGTGTTGGAACAATTAGATACCCATATGCAAGAAAATCAACCTGAATATAAATCTCATACCTTATATAAAAATTACTGACAATGGATCTTAGCTCTAAGTTATACTTTTCTTAGAATAAACCATAAGAGAATATCTTTGTGACCTAGGGTACCTCCAAAAGTTTGCAAATGTGACATTAGAAGCACAATAAAAAATGATAAAAGGAACTTGTCAAAATGTAAAATTTCTGATCATCAAAATTCATCATTAAGAAAATATATAGGCAGGCCACAGACTGGGAGAGTATATTTATGCAACATATATGTAAATATACTGGTATGTAAGTTATATAAAGAACTCCCACAATTCAATAACAAAAACAAAAAACTGGCAACATTTTAGAAAAGCACTTCAATAAAACTATGTACATGAACAGAAGTTTAACATTAGTTCACATCAGAGAAATGAAAATTAAAATCACAATGAGATACTACTGCATACTTACTAGAATAATTGAAAGAAAAACAATTCCTATAGGAACGTTTATGGTACTTTATCATAGAGCCAAATGCTGGAAAGAGTCCAAGTGTGTATCGATAGGCGATAGATAAATGGATATGTTCATTCAATGAGCTACTACTTAGCAATAAAAGAAACTATTGACTTGTACAACTATATGGATCAATCTCAAAAATAGTATGTAAAGAGGCATAACACAAAAGAGCATACAGAAGCTTCTCCTTATTCACAGCTTTGCTTTCTGTAGTTTGTTACCTGTGGTCAATCACAATCTAAAAATAATAAAAAATTCCAGAAATAAACATTTTTCATAGTGTTCTGTTCTGAGTAGCATGTTGAAATGTCCTGCCACTCCACTTTATTCCCACATGGGACATGAATCCATCCCTTTGTCCAGTATACCTATGCTGTACATGCCCTCCACCTGTTAATCATTTAGTACATGTCTAGGTTGTCAGATGGAAAAACATAGCATACATGTGGTTTGGTGCTATCTGTCATTTGAAGCAGTCACTGGAGGTCTTGGAATGTATCTCCCATGGATAAGAGGGGACTATTATATCCTGTGTGATTCCATTTATGTAAATTTCTAGGACAGGCAAAACTAATAATTCTTGAAAACTAGGATAAAACAGAACTTGTCTCTGAGAATCAGGATTGACTGAGAAGGGGCATGAAACTTTCTAAGCCATTCTTTATCTTAAGAGGGATAAGAGGCAGATAAATGCTCTTTCCAAAACTTATAGAATGGTACATTTAAAAAACACTCATCTCACTGTATGTAAAATGTATCTGAAAAGAAAATACGAAGATGGGACTTCACGTATGCGCATCAAAGTATTATGGAGTAACTATACCAATCCTTGTAATTTGAAATCTCAAAAGTTAGGTGGATTTATGTATTGATAGCAGGATACATACATATATGTAATAAACTATAATAGATAATGTTCATTTTAGAATCTAGATGTTGGGTGTATGGTTTTCACTGTAATACTAAACTTTATATCTGAACACTAGTAATTGTTCGAAGAAATACTATTGATCAAGCTTTATTAGATACAGTGTAACTGCATTATAAAAGAAGAGCTAAGATTTGAGGGAATTGCTAGAACACCTATTAGGGAAGAAATTTCTCTGATACGGGGAAATATTAAGGTGGTTGACAATACTGCCCCATTGGACAACTCAAAAGGATACTTGTGCAACCAGGCAGCCAAGATAGGTGAACCAGTGTAAAAAGATGCTATAAAGCATTTAACCTCATCTGCATGTTTTGTTACCACTGGGTAAAACCTTTTATTTCCGGCCAGGCGCAGTGGCTAACGCCTGTAATCCCAACACTTTGGGAGGCCGAGGCGGGCAGATCACGAGGTCAAGAGATCCAGACCATCTTGGCTAACACGATGAAACCCCGTCTCTACTAAAAATACAAAAAATTAGCCGGGTGTGGTGGTGGGCGCCTGTAGTCCCAGCTACTCGGGAGGCTGAGGCAGGAGAATAGCACGAACTTCTGAGAGGTGGAGTTTACAGTGAGCCGAGATAGTGCCACTGCACTCCAGCCTGGGCGACAGAGCGAGGCTCCATCTGGAAAAAAAAAAAAACAAACTTATTTTCATAAGCATAATATCATTGGTTCAGAAAAATACTTTTCTATAAGTTTGACCAAAAATCAACTTCTGCTTGACCAGCTTTTAAAATTCACTGTTTTGAAGAAGTTTTACAAAAGGGAGTAAATTCAGTAGTCTAGAAAATTTTATTTATATACAGAACTTTTATTTATAATTATTCTAACTCTGCATATATATCACACAATAAACAATAACTTAATAGAGTAATACCTTTGGAGTTTCTACATTAAACTGAATACTTGAATTTATGATCAAATAAAAATAGTTTTTATCTAATGCATCATTGGATCAGCAATTTGGGAAATTTTCCATTTGTAATTTTCCAGGAAAATGGAATCTTTAAATTGATAATGACATATCTCCTTGTGCTTGTGGACAAGATTTCTATTCACTGCTTTATTTCTTTGATGTAAGGACATGCACCTCCCGACTCCAAAAGATACATCAAGCAACTTTTTTAAAGCTTCTTTCATAAGTAATACATTAACAAACTTTCAGAAGTTCATAGTCATCTCCTCAACTGAAGAGTGAGAAAAGAGGAAAGATGAATTGTTTTGTAGGAGGCAGAATTTCTTGTTTTATACTAACTCACTTTATGAATACAATCTTCTGAGCATCTCTTTGGTTATACAAAATAATGGCATATGCTGTATATATTAGTATAGATTGCAAAGCAAAAATTTGGTTTAAGTGATGTTTTTATTTTCAAGGAAAGCTAAATCTGTTTTTGACAGTGATAAAAGTTTTCTAGAGATGTCAATCAATATTTATGTGTGTTTGCTGCAAGGCAGGGTATGTGTTGTAGAAACCTGATATACAAATAATTTATGTGGAAGAGCAACAAAGCACATTTAGAGAGCTATACATAAATACACGTAAATCTAAATCTACCCAGAAAAATACGTTGGAAATTATATTTAAAAATTTTTTATTTTTTTTGTGTGTGTGTTTCTTTCCCTCATGTATGATGTTAAATGGGTCCATGGAGAAGGCCAGTTGTAAGAAATAAAAGGCATGATCTTATTACACCTAACCTCTCTAGAATTATTTACACCAGAAGGGTACTGTCTCATGGAACAGAGGACATGGAGCACAATGGGAAAGAAGGGGTAATGTATGAGGCAAGGCAAACAAAGATGAGCAGCTGGCAATGGGGAGGGCTGCTTCTCCACTGGGTATACAAACTACAGTTCCAAAACACCTTGCAGTCAAGGATGGAGAGTCTGAATATTGTGACATAGGTTACTCAATGGAGAAATCACATGAAAAAGTGACCAGTATAATTGTTCTATAACTCATTCCCCTGAAATCATAGATTCTTAGGTTCTCAGCCCAATACGGAGGAATCAGAGACCACTAATCTCAGCCCAAGTGCAACCCAGAAAACTTGAAAATAGGTTATAAGCTCAATATTGCTTTATCTCTTTTAGCCTACTCTCCATCCTCTGGCCCCTCCATGGTGGATTCAACCAGAGATCCAACTTTAAAATGGGGGAATAAAAGAAGATACTCATTATCTTAGAGTTCTATTTTTTAAAAATTGATAAATTAAGTGCATAGGATATAGGAATACATGGTGGAGACACAATTGTGAGTAAAAAGAAGCCCAATCTATACTTTCATGAAGCTTACGGGCAGACTGAGGAAGAGGAATATTTTAAAAACCTCACTAATAATTACAAACTGGGATTGTCTGAACAAAAGAACATTCTGTGAGGCCATATTACACAAAAGCTGATCTCGATAGTGGTAGTAAGTGACTGGAGGCGAAATCTGAAGGATAGGTAGGAGTTAATGAGACAAGGGCTGGTGAGCAGGAAGTTTGAGGCAAACATACTAAACCTCTGTAGCAGGAGGAACTGAAAAATGACCAGATGGGCTGGAGAAAAGAGATTTTTTAAAAAGCCAAAAAAAAAAAAAAAAAATTCTGGTACAAGTCTGAAGAGGCAGCCAGTGGACCATACCATCAAACCATTTTGTCCTTGCTAAGAATTTGGGTCTTTGTCCTGGGATCAAGGGGCAGGTAAGGAATGTTTTGGTTTCTGTCTTGAAAAGATTATACCTACTATAATTCCAGAAATGAATTGTGATGGACACTTTGTCAGACTGAAAAAGACCAGTTGATAGGCTCTTAAAATAATTCCAGCAAGTGATGATGATGGCCAGGACTAGGGGTCAGTTTCCAGATAGATTTGGAAACATTCTTAAACTGGTCCTTAAAGTTATGGAGGTCATCTGTAACCTTTGAAAACTGTTTTGGTGGAGCGATTGGAGGGTGGGGTGTACATTGAGGAATGAGTAGAAAATAAGAAAATGGGCCAGAAAAGAGTCTGTGGAGGGGAGAAGATAAAAGGGGCAATAAGAAGAAGATTCGAAGGAAGGTTCATCTGTGAGACTTGAACGCGTTCTAGGAAGAATCAATATCACAAAGAAAGCACAGTAGGATGCAGTTCCTGAAAAACCTGGAAGAGTCAGAACAAAAGCATCAGTGGAAGAACTACATTTACTTTTTTCTATTTATAAAACACATATTTATCATGTACAAAATGATGTTTTGAAATATGTATACATTGTAGAATGGCTAAATTAAGCTAATTATTACTAGGTATTGCATTAAATCTATAGATCACTTTTGTAGTACAGATATTTAAATAGTATTCTTTCAGTCCATAAACACGGGAAATCTTTGTGTCTTCAATTTCTTTCATCAGTATTTTACAGTTTTCAGTATATAGGCCTTTCACCTTCTTGTTTAAATTTATTCCTAAGTATTTTTTTATTTTTGTGGCTATTAAAAATGAGATTGTATTCTCAATTTCTTTTTTAGATTGTCAGTGTATGGAGATGCTACTTATTTTTTTGTATATCGATTTTGTATCCTGCAACTTTACTGAATTTATTCTAACAGTTTCTGGGTGGAGTCTCTAGAGTTTTCTTTTAACACAATTTCTTTCTTTCTCATTCCAATACCTTTTATTTTTTTTCTTGCCTAATAGCTCTGCCTAGGACTTCCAGTACTATGCTGAATAGAAGTGCTAAGAGAGGCCATCTTTATGTCGTTCCTCATTTTAAATAAAAAAGCTGTCAAGTTTTTCCTGTTGAATAATGTTTGCTGTGAGTTTGTCATATAAAGCCTTTATTGTGTTGAGGCACATTCCTCGTATACTGGGAAAAACTAGATTTAGATGTTACGACTTCTCTGATGAAATAGGAAAGAGGAAAATGATGAGTATAGATATAGGTAAGTTTGCTGGGTTTTTAATTTCTTTTTTAAATATTTTTAATTTTTGTGGGTACATAGTAAATGTATATATTTACAGGTTAAGTGACATGTTCTAACAAAGGAATGCAATATGAAATAAACACATGGAGAATGGGGTATTCGTCTTCTCAAGCATTTATCCTTTGAGTTACAATCCGATTACACTCTTAGTTATTTTAAAATGTACAATTAAGTTATTATTGATAATAGTCACCCTATTGTGCTATCAAATAGTAGGTCTTATTCATTCTATTTTTTTGGTATCCATTAACCATCTCCACCTTCCTCCAAGTCCTCACCCAACCCACCCTTACCAGCCTCCAGTAACCATCCTTCCACTCTCTGTTCATGAATTCAATTGTCTTGATTATTAGATCCCACAAGTAAGTGAGAATATGTGGTTTGTCTTTCTGTACCTGGCTTATTTCACTTAACGTAATGATCTCCAGTTCCACCCATGTTGTTGTTGCAAATGACTGGGTTCCATTCTTTTTTATGGCTGAATAGTGTGTATATACACTCACTGTGTATAGGTACCACATTTGTTTATCCATTCATCTGATGGACCCTTAGGTTGCTTTCAAATCTTAGCTGTGACAGTGCTGCAACAAACATAGGAGTGCAGATATCTCTGATACACTGATTTCCTTTCTTTTGTGTATATACCCATCAGGGGATTGGTAGGTTATATGGTAGCTCAATTTTTAGTTTTTAAGGAACCTCTAAACTATCCTCCATAGTGGTTGTACTAATATACATTCCCACTAACAGCATACAAGGGTTCCCTTTTCTCTGCATCCTCACCAGCATTTGTTATTGCCTGTCTTTGGATATAAGCCATTTTAACTGAGGTGAGATGATATTTCATTGTATTTTTGATTTGCATTTCTCTGATCAATGATGTTAAGCACCTTTTCATGTGCCTGTTTGCCATTTGTATGTCTTGTTTTGAGAAATATCTTTTGAAATCTTTTGCCCATTTTTTGATCAGATTATTAGATTTTTTTCCTATAGAGTTGTTTGAGCTCCTTATATATTCTGGTTTAATCCCCAAGGGTAGTTTGCAAATATTTTTTCCCATCGTGTGAGTTGTCTCTTTACTCTGTTGATTATATCCTTTGCTTTGTAGAAGCTTTTTAACTTGATGTGATCCCATTTGCCTAATTTTGTTTGTTTGTTTTGGTTGCCTGTACTTGTGGGGTATTGCTCAATAAATTTTTGCCCAGATTAATGTCCTGGAGATTTTCCTCAGTGTTTTCTTGTAGTGTTTTCATAGTTTGAGGTCTTAGATTTAAGTTGTTATTTTGATTTGATTTTCACATATTGCAAGAGATGGTGGTATAATTTCATTTTTATGCATGTGGATATCAAATTTTCCCAGCATCACTTGTTGAAGAGACTGTCTTTTCCCCAGTGTATGTTCTTGGTAACTTTGTCAAAAAATGAGTTCACTCTAGGTGAGTGGATTAGTTTTTGGGTTCTCTATTCTGTTCTATTTATCTATACATCTGTTTTTATGCCAATACCACACTGTTTTGGCTACTACAGCTCTGTAGTATAATTTGAAATCAGGTAATGTGATTCTTCTAGTTTTGTTCTTTTTGCTTAGGATAGGTTTGGCCATTCTGGGTCTTATGTGGTTCCATATAAATTTTAGGATTGTTCTATTTCTGTGAAGAATATCATTGGTGTTTTCAGAGAGATTGCATTGAATCTGTAGATTGCTTTGTGTAGTATGGACAATTTAAAAATATTATGTCTTCCAATCCATAAACATGGAATATATTTCCATTTCTTTGTGTCCTCTTTAATTTCTTTCATCAATGTTTTATAGTATTTATTATAGAGATCTTTTACTTCTTTGGTTAATTCCTAGGTAATTAATTTTATGTGTGGCTATTGTAAATGGGATTACTTTTTTTTCTTTTTCACATTGTTCACTGTCAGCATATAGAAATGCTACTGATTTTGAATGCTGATTTTGTATCCTGCAACTTTACTGAATTTGCTTATCAGTTCTAATAGTTTTCTTGTGGAGTCTTTAGGTTTTTCCAAATATAAGATCATATTATCTACAAACAAGAATAATCTGACTTCTTCCTTTCCAGTTTGGATGCCCTTTATATCTTCCTTTTATCTGATTGCTCTTGCTAGGACTTCCAATACAGTATTGAATAACAGTGGTGACAGTGGACATCCTTGTCATGTTCCAGATCTTAGAGGAAAGGTTTTGAGTTTTTCCTCATTCACTATGATACTAGCTCTGGGTCTGTCATATATGGCTTTTATTATGCTGAGTTATGTTCCTTCTATCCCTAGTTTTTTTGGGGTTTTTATCATAAAGGGATGTTGAATTTTATCAAATGCTTTTTCAGCAAAAAATTGAAATAATCATATGGTTTTTATCTTCCATTCTGTTAATATAATGTGTCACATTGATTGATTTGCATCTGTTGAGCCATCCTCACATCTCAGGGATAAGTCACACTTGGTTATAATGAGTGATCTTTCTAATCTATTGTTGAATTCAGTTTGCTAGTATTTTGTGGAGGATTGTTGCATCAATATTCATCAGATATATTGGCCTGTAGTTCTTTTTGATGTGTCTTTGTCCGATTTTGGTATCAGGGTAATACTGGCCTCAGAATAAGTTTAGAAGTATTCTTTCCTCCTCTATTCTTCAGACTAGCTTGAGTAGAATTGGTAGTAGTTCTTTAAATGTTTGATATAATTAAGCAGTGAAGCCATTGGGTCCTGGGCTTTTCTTTACTGGGAGACTTTTTATTATGGCTTCAATATTATTACTTGTTATTGGTCTGCTCAGGTTTTGAATTTTTTCCCAGCTCAATCTTAGTAGGTTGTATGACTAGAAATTTATCCATTTCTGCTAGATTTTCCAATTTATTGGCCTGTAGTTGCTTATAGTAGCCACTAATGGCTCTTTGAATTTCTGCAGTATCAGTTGTAATGTCTTTTTCATTTCTGATTTTATTTGGATCTACTCCATTTTTTCCAAAGTTAGTCTGGCTAAAGTTTTGTCAATTTTGCTTAACTTTTCAAAAAACGGACTTTTTGTTTCATTTATCTTTTGTATTTATTTATTTCTGCTCTGATCTTTATTATTTTTTTCCTTCTATTGATTTTGGGTTTGGGTTGCTTTTGCTTTTCTAGTTCTTTAAGATGGATTGTTAGATTGTTCATTTGAAGTTTTTCCTCTTTTTTTGATTTAGGCACTTAAAGCTAAAAACTTTGCTCTGAGTACTGCTTTTGCTGTATCCCACAGGTTTTGGGATGTTGTGTTTCCATTATCATTTGTTTCACAGAATTTTTCTATTTCCTTCTCAATGTCTTCATTGACCCACTGGCCATTCAGGTGCACATTGTTTCATTTCGATGTATTATAGTTTCCAAAATTACTCTTGTTATTAATTTTTATTCCATTGTGGTCAGAGGAAATACTTGATAATTCAAACTTTTTTGAATGTTTTAAGATTTGTTTTGTGAGTTAATATATGGTCTATCCTTGAGAATGATTCATGTGCTGAGGAAAAGGAGTATTCTGAAGCTCTTGGATCAAATGTTCTATAAATATCTATTATATCCATTTAGTCTATAGTGCAGATTAAGTCTGTTTCTTTGTTCATTTTCGGTCTGGAAGATCTGTTCAATGCTGAAAGTAAGTTGTTGAAGTCTCCAGCTCTTATGGTATTGGGGCCTGTTTCTCTCTTTAGCTCTAGTAATATTTCCTTAATATATCCGGGTACATATATATTTAAAATTGTCATATCCTCTTGCTAAATTGACCCTTGTATCATTATGTAGTGAACTTCTTTATCTTGTCTTACAGTTTATGTCTTGAAATCTATTTTGTCTTATATAAGTATAGTGATCCTGCTCTTGTTTGGTTTCCATTGGAATGGAATATCTTTTTCTAGCCCTTTATTTTCAGCCTATGGGTGTCTTTATAGGTTGAATGTGTTTCTCATAGGCAAAAGGTCAATGAGTATAGTTTTTTCAGCCACTCAGCCAGCCTATGTCTTTTGACTGGAGAATTTGGTCCACACTTGCCATTTTGTTATTTGTTTTCTGGTTGCTTTGTGGTCTTTCTTTCCTTCCTGTCTTCCTCTAGTGAAGGTGATTTTCTCTGGCGATATGATAGTTTCTTGCTTTTTATTTTTTTGTGTAGTCATTGTATGTTTTTTGGTTTGAAGTTACCATGAGGCTTTCAAATACTATCTTTTAACCCATTTATTTTAACCTGTTAACAACTAACACTACTTGCATAAATAAACAAGCAAAAAGAAAACTAATAAAAACACTATGCCATAACTTGGTCCCCCTACTTTTTAACTTTTTGTTGTTTCTATTTATGTCATATTGTACTGGCTATGTCTTGAAAATTTGTTGTCATTATTGATTTTGATTCATTCGTCATTTAGTCATTCTACTTAGGATAAGAGTAGTTGACACACCACAGTTACAATGTTAGAATATTCTGTGTTTTTCTGTATACTTACGATTACGAGTTTTGTAGCTGAGGTGATTATTTATTACTCATTAATGGCTTTTTCTTTCTGATTGAAGTACTCCCTTTAGCATTTCTTATAGGACAGATCTGGTATTAATGAAATCCTTCAGTTTTTGTTTGTCTGGGAAAGTCTTTATTTTCTCCTTCATGTTTGAGAGATATTTTTGTCAGATATATTCTAGGGTAAAAGGCTTTTTTTTCCCCACCCCTTTAGCACTTTAAATATGCCATGCCACTCTCTTGGCGTGTAAGGTTTCCACTGAAAAGTCTGCTGCCAGGTGTACTGGAACTCTAGTGTGTGTTATTTGTTTCTTTTCTCTTGGTGCTTTTAGTATCCTTTCTTTATCCTTGACCTTTGGGAGTTTAATTATTAAACGATTCAAGGTAGTCTTCTTTGGATTAAATCTGCTTGGTGTTCTACAACCTTTTTGTACTTGGCTGTTGAGCTCTTTCTCTACCCCCTCTTTAAGGCCAGTAACTCTTAGATTTGCCCTTTGGGGGCTATTTTTTAGATCCTGTAGGCGTGCTTCACTGTTTTTTCTTTTTTCTCTTCTGACTGTGCATTTCCAATAGCCTGTCTTCAACCTCACTAATTCATTCTTCTGCTTGATCAGTTCTGCTATTAAAAGACTTCGATGCATTTTTCAATATGCCAGTGCATTTTTCAGCTCCAGAATTTCTGCTTGATTCTTTTTAATTATTTCAATCTCTTTGTTAAATTTATCTAATTCTGAATTCCTTCTCTGTATCATCTTGAATTTGAGTTTCCTCAACACAGCTATTTTGAATTATCTGTCTAAAAGGTCACATTATCTCTGTTTCACTGGTATTTTCCCTGATGCCTTATTTAGTTCATTTGGTGAGGTCATGGTTTCCCGGCTGGTGTTGATGTTAGTAGATGTTAGGTTCATTGGTTTAGAGGCAGTGAGCTGATGAAATTTCTATCTGATATGTTCAATTGTGTATATGATATATGATCTGAGTCTATCTGCTGAGAATGGGGAAGGAATTTCAGAATAGAGAAAGGTATCATTGCAGAATATGAGATAGTGAGTTGACAATAACAACGTATTTAGATTGTATGGCATTACCAAGCATTTATTTGAGACTAGTAACTCTAAGTCAGCTCATAGGTGGGAATTGAACACATGGACACAGGAAGGGGAACATTACACACCAGGACCTGTTGTGGGGTCGGGGCAGTGGGGAGGGATAGCATTAGCAGATAGATATACCTAATGTAAATGATGAGTTAATGGGTGCAGCACCAACATGGAACATGTATACATATGTAACAAACATGCACGTTGTGCACATGTACCCTAAAACTTAAAGTATATTTAAAAAATTGCCCTGGTTTGAGGCTTTATTAGCAGAGGACAATTTTCATTCTTTGATAGACCATAGTATACCCTCCTTCTATAAACTAGGGTGAAACCATTCTCCTTAGCATCTCCGTTTTTATGTTACAAAATTATCCTAGGCATCCTGATTACATATAATCTGTATATGAGAGAAGAAAAGGCCTCATTCTTCTCCTTTTATTATGCCTACAGTAATTGCTGGGATCTGTCCCTGCCCTAGTTTAGAAGTCTTCAAAGTCAGCAAAGGCATTCTAAAGTGGTTACTGCATAAACACTCCTTGTATACTTTTGGTTTTGCCCTTCTTGTCCTCTTTCACACATCTTCATTTTATCCGTTTTCAGTTGTTGTTATTTTCCATGGTCATTTTCTTGTTTGTTTTTTTTTTTTCTCCTACAAAAAAACAGTAAGAAAATCACTATGAAAATGATCATTTGGAGGGTTTTTTTTAAATAGAGATAATATCCTAGCAGACAAGAGGAGAAGGAATAATGATCCAGAATGTTTTCCCATCTGATTTCAATCAAATTCATATTGAAAGTTAAGTCTCACTATGCTGAATGTCCATTTTCTGCAGCACCACAGCTCTGCAGCATTTCAAAAGTAAATTCTTAAAAATCCTACAATAAAAGAGAAGATGCAAAATATCTCGGCTCACTTCAACCTCCTCCTCCCAGGTTCAAGCAATTCTCCTGCCTCGGCCTCCTTAGTAGCTGGGACGAGTGGCTTTTGCCCACCATGCCTAGCTAATTTTTGTATTTTTAGTAGAGACAAGGTTTCACCATGTTGGCCAGGATGGTCTTGATCTCTTGACCTCGTGATCTGCCCGCCTTAGCCTCCCAAAGTGCTTGGATTACAGGATTGAGCCACCGCGCCCAGCCCTACAAAGCGTTTTTAGAAGGCAGATTTTATTTTTTCTGCTCTCCTCACATGTACCAATATCAAAGAAAATCAAAAGGAATGGAGTGAATGAATAATCTTACTTCTAAGAACTATATCAAAAACATTTAAAAGTACTTCCTAAAAAGTTCTGAAATGAACAATTCTGTACATATAAAAAAATTAGATATATGTGGGACAAAGAATTTTTAAAAACATTCATAAATCCTTCTTAAAAATAGAGCATTCTATTCTGACTTTTTCACTGCCATCTCTCAAGTTATCCTCAGAAAAAAATAATTAAAATCAGAATTGTCTCAGTTCAAGTACTGCCCACCGGAAGGTGACCCCAATTACCCAAAGAAGTGCTCAGCTTAACCTCCAAAATAATATGGAAGACTTTTTAAATTACGTGCCTGAGACAGAACCATGGGGAAAGAACTAGTGTTCAAAAATGGGTTCCTTGACATTGCAGAAAGCACTGATGCTCTTAACCCCACCACTTTTTAGTTCTGACATGACTTGATAAAAAATAAATTACAGGTCAGATGCAACAGAAACTGTCCCTTGATATTGGTCCTGCTAAAAGGAACCCTGATGAAACTCTGGGTTAATGACTTTAAAATCCACTTTAGAAGAATGCAGTTCTTATTGCTGCCAACTGATGACATATCCCCTTTTCTATGAAATGAGAAAGAAAAGATGTCACAATTGAATGGATGTTCATCATTCTCTACCTGTGTACAACTCTAAGCCAAATAAAACAAGCAGCATACTCTGGTAGGTGGTGCTTAAGTTGTTCAGAGTTGCTAACCCCAAAGTCCTCACAAACCAACTTCCAGAATATAGGTTTTTATTTTAGTTGGTCCTGTAGGACTGAATCATTGAACCCCAAATTAAAACATGCCTCAGGCAACAAGTACATTTCTGTGTTGCTACTTTCTAGTGCCTGACTGTAATGTGGGAAATGCCAAAAGCTTCTCGAATATTTGAACTGTACCTTTCAGCTAAATAATTAATATTATCAAAGTGCAGTTTCTTTTCTCTCCAGTAATGTCCTAACATTTTTTTTTTTTTTGCCAGTCTGAGGCATTCCTCACAGCGCCTGGCTTTCAGAAAGCCGGAAAGTGAGATAATGGTAATATTCATGCAACGAAAGATTTTCTTGGAATTCAAAGGAACATGTAATGAATGTTGACATTTCATAAAAATTATTATTAGCAGTATATTAATATACCAATATGCATATAAACTCAGTTTATAAGAACCTGAACACTGAAAATATTTCATATTCTAATTTCACATAGAAAAAAATCATTTAAAGTCTTTGAGCAGAAAGGCAATGTGATACATAGATTACAGTAAAAAGTGCTGTAGGTTGGGTTTTAAAATATGAAGATCTGTGTGGCCACAACATGTTTTTTTCATTTGCAGAATAGAAAAAAAATTCCTGCCTAAATAGTACCCAGGGTTATAAAACCATGTAATATGTGTAAGTGTTCTGATGACTGCAAAAACACTACATAATGTGAAATATTACAGAGTCTTCTCTGTTCTCTCATTATAACAACTTGATTTTAGGACCTTGAAAATACGTCCCCAAATATAATCTCATTTCTGAAAAAAGCAGGAACCGGAATTAATATTAAAATTTCATAGGTATTATAGAATACATACATGTGTGTATATATAATCATGTGCTACATAACAACATTTCAGTAAATGACAGATCACATATACAGTAGTGGTCCCATAAGATTATAACTGTATTTTTTTTTTTTTTCTTTTTGAGACAGGGTCTTTCTCTGTCACCCAGGCTGGAGTGCAGTGACGCAATCTCAGTTCACTGCAACCTCCACCTCCCAGGTTCAAGCGATTCTTGTGTCTCAGACTCCCAAGTAGTTCAGATTACAGATAATGAAACACTATGTCTGGCTAATTTTTGTATTTTTTGTAGAGACGGGGTTTTGCCACGTTGATCAGGCTGGTCTCGAACTCCTGGCCTCATGTGATCTGTCTGCCTTGGCCTCCCGAGGTGTTGGGATTACAGGTGTGAGCCACCGAGCCTGACCTATAAC
Organism: Hylobates moloch; assembly: GCF_009828535.3. Taxonomy (NCBI): domain Eukaryota; kingdom Metazoa; phylum Chordata; class Mammalia; order Primates; family Hylobatidae; genus Hylobates; species Hylobates moloch. The sequence continues at coordinate 42,886,717 of NW_026652291.1, forward strand.
ACTATTTTTACTGTACCTTTTCTATGTTTAGATAGACAGATATTTACCATTGTGTTACAATCACCTACAGTATTCAATACAGTAACATGCTGTGCAGTTTTATGGCCTGGGATCAATAAGGTACACCATATAGCATGGCGTGTAGTAGGCTATTCCATCTTGGTTTGTGTAAGTACTCTTATGATATTTGCACAATGATGAAACTGCCTAATAGCATATTTCTCAGAACATATCCCTGTAGTTAAGTGATGCATGACATATAGGTGTGTACATGTATGTACATGTATGAATGTATGCACATGCTACATATAGCCTCATAGAGATAGTAACACCAATTAGTTATCAGATTTTTCTCTTCTCCTTTTCTGCTCTTGTCTTCCTCTTGAGTGACTTCAACAACCAGGTCTCCTTCTCTAAACTTCATTCAGTCTCATTTCCAATCTTTTCTGCCTGCTTCTATCTGCCTTGGCCCATCACCTCTAACTGCTGTACTTCCCAGTTTCTCAACTTTGTGGGCTTTCTTGTCATCCATCTCAAAACCTTCCGCATTTTTAAACATTCTTTCTACCTCACCACGGCAACCCATATATAGTTCAACTACGTGTTTGTCTTTACCTGTCTTAGATCCTCTCACTCTTTATTTTCTCCTTTTCCAGGTTGCCTTGCCTTCCAGGGACATTCTCTTGTGTCCTTATTCCCCCACACCCAAAATCCCATTTTCCTCTACTTCTCACTCAGTGTACTCTCTCATCCTAAATACTGAATGCCATAAACAGTCATCTCTGTTCATTGACTCTCCTTTCTCAGTTCTTTATTTCCCAACCCACAGCAGTTTGGACTTGGCTATCACACTGTCTCTGAATCTTCTCTACCAGTTGTCAAAATGATCACATATTACTAAGATCAGCTTCTTCTTTCTTCAGTCCACCTTACTTGGCTTCTCCATAGCCTGGACCACTACTTATCTCACTCCCTTCTGAATTCCTGTGAACACTCCCTTGATGACTTTGCTTCTTAAGCCAACTCCTAAATATTGGTATCTTCCCAGGTTCTTTATCTAGGATTGCTACATTTTTTTTCCCTTTGGACAACATCCATCTACACCTAAATGGCTAACTCATAAATTCAATGCAGAGAACTCCCAGATCTACATCTCCAGCCCTGGTTTCCCTTGATCCCAGATCAGAATTTCTAATAGTGGTCAAGACATCGTCATAGGAATAGCTGACCAAAAACTCAAACTACTAACAACCAATACTAATTCTATTTCTTCACATTACTGATATCTGAATCCTACCTCATTCTTACTTCCACTGCATTAATTTGAAGCTTCATCACCTCTTGCCTCTTGTAATATTATTTCTTGCAACTACAGATGCTCCCTTCCCTATGTTGGGTTGCATCCCAATAAACCCATTGTAAGTTGAAAATACTGAGTTGAAAATGCACTTAGTACACTTAACTACAGAACATCATAGCTTAGCACAGCCTACCTTAAGTGTGCTCAGAACACTTAATTTACAATATAGTGGTGCAAAAGGCATCTCACACAAATATTACTTTATAATAAAGTTGTTGAATATCTCATGTATGTTATTAAACACTACAAGTGAAAAACAACGGTTGTATGGACAGTCGAAATATGTTTTCTACTGAATGTGTATGACTTTTACACCATTGTAAAGTCAAAAAATCTTAAGTAAAGCCATCTGAAGTCAGTGGTTGGCTGTATTACGATAGCTTCCAAACTGGTCTTTCTGTCCTCAATATAGCCACAAGCATTACCTTACTAAAGCTTCATTAAAATCATGAACCCCTGTGGCTCAAACACTGCTGATGTTTCCAAATCTTCTACAAAAATAAGGTCCACATTTGTTAGCATGATAGAGTATTTGAGGCCACTTCATTTTAATCTTCTGCTAAAATATCCCCTTCCCCTACTCCCACCCCATACCATATTATTATTTGTCACTCTCCAAGTTTTCTGGTCTCTGGGCTTTTCACTGTTTCTATCCATCTTTCTGCTGGATTATTCATCGTGCTTCCCTAATCTCTTTCTCTACATTGAGTCTGAGACCCAGATTCAACTATGATCTCCTTAAATGGTTCCCTAACTACCCAAGTTGAATTTCATTTCTCTCTGTTCTGCACTTCTAGGACAAGTTCAGGTACTTGTTGAAAGTGTCCTAGAAGTGCAGAACAGAGAGATGAAATTCAACTGGGGAAATTAGGAAACGACTTGGACTTGAATTTTATTGTAAGTGTGCCTTTTTTCTCCATCAGATTCTTAGCTCCCTCAATATAGGAAAAGTATCTTCTTTATCATTAAATTGCTTCATGGTATCCATGTCCTGTATAAGTAGAAATCAGACAAAAATATATTTGATTTTTAAATGTTATTCATGGTAAAAATTTTAGTAACCCTGAGCAGTACCACCAAATGACCTCAGCAGATAATAACAACAGCCTGTTCACATGTGTGTAGAAGTGCTAAATGCTGGATTAAAATGTTTTGGTTAATGTACATTAAAATTTCCTTATACATAGAGTTCTTTAGTTTTTTAGGTTCATATTAGTATTGTCAATTATAGTATTTGAGTAATTGCTCAATAAATATTTGTCAAAAAATGTGAAATGAATATATGGACACAGAGTTTCATTTTCTTTACTTTTCGAAGAGTAAAAAATTATATTGCCAAGGTGAGGGTTAAAAGAAAAATTTTCAGCCTAACTAAGTTCCAGAGAAGACAGCTCTCCTTTCACACCTGACTAATAAAGTGCTGCAGGGTTTGCTTCCAAGAACTGTTTTCCTTATCCCATAAGGCAGCTACTCTCTAGAGGATGGCTTCATTTTCTCACAGCTGTCATCTTTTAACCTTATTTTTAAAATCAGATCTATGGAAAAAAAACACCTGCTCTTCCAGCAGGTGCATGGGGACAGGCTTTAGTCAGAGCCAGCAAGAGTGGCTTCCCCAGCACCATCATTTCACATAGATTAGCCATGCCTGCAGAATGTGCCTTCACCATTCAAGTACCATTTAATCCAGAGTATGCATTTCAAAGCCAGTCCAACTGTTTGTGACATCCCATATCAGCCTAATTACTAAGCTGAAAATGCAGTGTATTTTGAGTTTCTGGTTAAGTCCAAGTTGTTTTTCTTGCAGCTACATCCTGTAAGACAGCAAGGAAACATTTCATTAGCAATGAGGATGACTTTCATTTTTTCTTCTAATTTCGGCTTTTTGAAGAATTCTTCTTTGAATGAAAATGCTAGCAAAATTTGATTTCCATTTCAACTCGTTGTCACTTTGATTTATTTCTCTAAGCAACCAGTGAATGGGAACATACAGCAAACAATGAAAATTGCATCCCACTTTTTTTTTTTTAAAGATTTCTCTCTCATTTTGGCTTTGAGGAAGCTTCTCCAATAAGCAGAAAGTGTTGATGTATTGTAAGAATACTTGATTAGTTCTGAAATCACAAAAGTCACTCATGGCAAGGGAATTTTACCTATTTTAATAAGATATTTTGTTTCTATCTAGAGTGCGTGCATGTGTCTGTGTGTATATAGTATGTATATACCTATACAGAGTCAATAGATATATTCATATAAATTTATATATATTTTATGCATGTGCATATATTTATAATTCGTATGTATATATTCACACACGGAAACAAATTTATACTATCTTATATGCCAAACCAAATTTCAAATAAGTTAAAAGACAAAAGTATTTATTTGTTTTACCTTATTTTTAATTCTTCTTAGAGTCTTTATTATTCATTGAAGGTCTTTACAAATCAGAGGGGAGGTAGAACAGACTTGGAAGTTAGAAAAATCTGGGTTAAAACTCTGGTTATGTCACTTCCTGGCACTTAAATCCTGGCCTTATTACTGTCCTCTCAGACTCAGTTGTTTGATTTATGAGGCTCATCCTATTTACTGCACAGCATTTTTATGAGGATTAATTGGTAGCATATGCAAAGAATTTAACACTAGACCTAGAATACAGAGGTATCCAGAAAAGGATTGTTATTAAAGCATTATATAACATTGGAAAATACATAAATAACATGTTTGGAGTATGGATAGAGTCTCCATCCTAGTTCCATACTATCATTTCACTGTGTGAGCTTAATTCCTAGGACTGTTTGACCAAAGGTAGAGTAGCAGCTTTGCTCCAAACATAAGGATCACAGGCACTCAGGGTTGTAAAAGCTTAAAGATCATCTATCCCAGATGGCTACCCACCGTCTTCTACATAAACATCAAGTAAACTCTTCTCAGTTGAAGAATTGCCATCCAATAAGTAGTTTTATTTTAATTGGTAAGAGGTCATGGAGAAACCTAAGAATTAGGACTGATTTCTTATTTTCCAGCACCTCTATATTCCATCCAATGGCTGCTCCTATGAGCTATACCTCCAAGATACAATTGATAACAGGTACTCTTCTCAACACTTGTGCCAGCACCCCAGACAAAGCCACAATTAGCAACAGCCCCCATGTCAAATAATCTTTCTGGGTTTAATTTTGTCTCCGTATAGTCTGTTTACCCCACAGCAGCTAGAGTGATACTTGATGTGATTATTATGCATTGCATGCCTGTATCGAAGTATCTCATGTACCTCATAAACATATACACCTACTATGTATGCACAAAAATTTAAAATTTAAAAAATTAACATAAAAAATAAAAATTGAAAACATGGCATGATCTTAGTTGGAACCTCCTAATGGCTTTCCATTATGCTTTAGAATAAAATCCAAACCCTAGCCATAGCTTGCCAGGCCCTATGAGATCAAATACCTCTTCCTCTCATTCTCATTTGTCCACCTACTACTTCATTTACCTGATCTGAACACTCACTTCCTCTCTGTTCCTCAAGCCAATCTAGTTTATTTCTGACTGACCTTTCTTGATCAAGCCATTTACATTTATCCCACAATTCTAATATTTATTACATCATGTTCTATATTCTTTATTTTGTTTACTATCTTTCTCTCTGCAGAATGTAAACTCAGAGAAGGAGCCAGGTTTTCCTGCTACCCACTGCGTCCCATGTTTGTAGCAGCATCTAGAACGTAGCAGGACTTCAATATTCATTCAGTTAATGGAATAGAAATGCTTTACATTTTAATTACAAATACTTCATTAAGTCCCTCAAAGATAAGTATCTCATGTCATCCAAATATGAATCTCTGGCACACAGAAAAGGACTGTGCTCCCTCTCATGGGACAGTCTATGTGGGAAATAAGATGCAAATAAAAAAATAAACGAAGTAACTTTCAGATGGTGAGAAATATGGAGGACACAGGTGTATTACTTTCCCAGAGCTGCTGTAACAAAGTATCACAAACTGGCTAAGAACAACATGAATGTATTGCCTCAGAGTTCCTAAGACTTGAAGTCTGAAGTTAAGGTGCCAGCAGGACTACGCTGTCTCCAGAGGATCTGCTCCAGCCCTTCTCCTAGCTTTGGGTAGGAGCTTGGGGTAGCTCCTTGGCTTGTGAGAGCATGATTCCAATCTTCACATGTTGTTTTCTTTGCGTGGGCATCATAGTCGACTTTATGCACTTGTACTCTCCTCTTAATTAACTTTGTAAACATCTCAAGGTCAAAGACCATGTGAATACCTCTGGATGTATGCAGTAGTCCCTTAGTTTATTTCTTTTAACAACAACAATACTTTTATCGTTGAGCTTAAGCCTTTTAAAACCAGGCAGATTGTTTCCTTTTCTTTTCTGGGCTTTACTGCTTCTTGACTTTTGCCGTACCATAATGTTCTCATGTGGTTGTCATTCTTTCACACCTGTGTCAATAACCTAAATTATTATAAAGCAAATAATGTATTGTTCACAGTGCTGGTCCTAGATCCTAGGTCTTCCCATTTCGCTTCTTTCATTGACACCACATCCGTGTGTCAGACATACAGAATGAGAATATATAGCTAGAAGTAAATAGACTCATTTATTAGAGCAGTCAAGAATAGTAGTCATGAATTTATTATTCTTATCAGAATGGATAGATATTTGGAAATGCCATGTATTTCTACTGTTAACTAACCCCAAAGGAAGCTGGAAATAAATTTTACATTAGGAGAAATGACATTTTGTGTCACAAGATTTTCCTTAGACCTATCTGAGCAGGTAAATTTAGATACTGAGAATAGTCACAGTGGGGTACATTGAAAAATTAACTTGTCAAACATCTATAATACAGAGATTGACAAATAAAACTTCTCCAAAGGACATTCTATACCTTTGACCTTTCTTTTACCTTTTAGGTAACTAACCCGATAATGGGGTTCTATTGTGTCATAAATTTGAGCTATATTGCAGTAATCAGCCTGCCGTATGTTTCACTACCATTTCACTGCATTTAATATGCTACTGCTGATGTTTGCCTTTGTAACTCTTTGAAATGACCTTTATTAGGGAAAACAGACTAGGCAGATGGGGAAGTAAGGATTTTAAGTCACAAACTCAGCACTACGTGTCTGAGAATAGAATTCCAGGGGCAGTTTTCTTTTTTCAGGCTCTCTTGTGACAGTCTTCAGGGGACAAGCACATTATCCACAGAGCTATGCTGTGCTCCAAAGTGACTGATCCTGCACAGGCTAATTGAGATACTCAAAATCTGAAACTCAGCCAGCCTTGTCAGTTGACAGTTCTACCGGGTATCCATAAGTCTGGAAACTTAGATGATTTCTTTATGTATTTATGCATTTACAGATTGAAGGTATCATTCTATATATTTTACTATGTTTTCCAGACTTTATTTTGTCTTCTCTTGGAGTTTTGCTGGGCTTTCTAAAAAGTTGCAGAGATGTAGGCTTTCCTTAAGGAAAGTCAACTTTTTTGGTACAATTACATTTTTAAGAGTTTCTATAGTGTTTATTGAATCCTAAATTTGTGCGATCTTTCTTGAGGGCTATTTGACAGTGTGTACCAAAAGTCTTTCTTGGTGTTTTGCATCTCCTGTGAATTGGTAATTCCATCTTTAGGAGTTCATCATAAAGACATAATCACAGATATGAATAAAGACACCGGTATATAAATGTTCATAAAAGCTCTGCTCATAAGAGGAAAAGGTTTGAAACATAGGTTTTATTTCACTGCAAGGCACAGAAAACTCTATTCTCAAGGTTGCCTATTCCGGGTTTGCTTCAGTGGCTCTGTGATCTCATAGAGGAACCACTCTCTTTCTAGCCTCCTTCTCTGTCATCCTCATTTGATGGCATTTCCTAAGTTTCACTTCTCTGGGTCATAAAGTTACAGCCATAGATCAAAAAATCATGGCTGGGAGAACAAAAACAAGAAGATGGTAAATGGAGTTCTCCATTCATCCTGGGGAGGAGTGGCATTCCTCTGAAATCCTCCTATGCTATCTGACTTGCCCTTACCTCTCAATTGCCAAAAGTGGGTCACATGGCAAATTCCGGCTGCAAGGAGTCTGGGAAAGTAGGTACCTGGAAAAATAGAATTTTCATGATTGATTTGGAGCAGTTTTGAATAATTTCCTATGGGCTAAGCACAAAATCATGATTAAATTAGCAGGAAAAGGAGAGAGAATGGCTGTTGGATGGGCACTAACAATATTGGACACCCATGTGTCCCATATGTAAATATAGATGCAAGCAAACTTTTAAATGTTATAAAATATATTTAATGTCATGGAAGGCAATTATTATATTAAAATATAGGCTTTATAATGTGTACTTCAGAACATTACGTTAATAATAACAAAACCCTCCTGGACCGATTAGCAGGAAAAGAAGACATAAAGCCTTGGAATTAAAGTGATTGTTATTATTATTTTTATTAAAGTGTCCAGTGATTATCTCTGGGTAGAGGGAATTGTTGAAAATCAGAGATTATAGTGCTAGTAGATTATATTTGATCAAGTAATACTGTATGCCTGTCCCATATGTCAGCCTTTCTTCTACCCAAGTCCTCCAAGAAACAAACAAAAAAAATGTTATTAGGCTATGCGTCTGAAATCCCAGTAGGCTCGTGACCTAGGACCAGCCACAGAACTGGCTGTATTATGTTTCACCTACTCTCAAAATGTATGTGGAAGGTTCCATGTCTGATACAAATTTGTATCATCGCATGATGCTTAACAGAGACCCTTCTAATTGTCAGATTTGTCTGTACATAGGTGTATGTGAGAAAGCAAACTGTATCCTTAACCCATGCTGTAAATGTATGTATGCATGTATTTGATTGATAATCACATATATAGTTCGTGAGAAAAACTCTACACTGAATCTAGTAAAATATAACTGTTTATTTTTATTGAAGCTTTAAGAAGCCTCAATACAAGCAAGACTTAGACCACTGTGTGGTCTTTTTCATCAGCTAACCCTTGATGTAGTTAATAGTTCTCCGAAAACTAGGCTTCCTGCTCCTGCTGATAATTTCTTAGGGGTGTTGGAAAAAGCTTTGAACAAAAAAAGGCAAATATTTCATAAAAGACTGTTAAATGAAAGTGATTCCAAAACTATGGAAACAATAAGGAAGTTTGAAGCACAGCCATAAACCAGAGCACAGGGTTGATCTTGCCAAACTAATGCTCTGTACATACTGTGCATTTGCAGCTTTCATATAAATAGGATCGTTCTGGAATATGCCAAGAAGGATGCTAATCTGTTTTTTCCTATAATGGTGCATTTGTTCCTAAAAGACAAATGCAAAACTGCTTGTCTTCATTTGTTATGCATCATCACATAAATATAGACACCCTTTCTGGTTTTAATTAGTAATTCAGATAAGATAAAAATTGAGCCTAAAAATGCTGATTGGCCATTTATCATGAAGACTCTAAAAGTCACTCATGACTTCTCCTCATGGATTATATCATGTATTTCATCAGATACCACAGTCTTGGAAGAATGTAGTATATATCTGTTCTAATTAAAGATTTTACACTTGGCCTCTCTCCTTCCAGCAAATATTTAGAATTTCAAATAGCCACAAAATGTTAATTTGGTTAGATATATCTCCTTCCCTTGAAAGAAATCAGTGAGGAAATAAGATACCTAAATGAATATCATACAGCAAATGAGAAATACATAAAATTGAGAAGTGCACTAATGGCATTGCTTGTGTAATTGACCTAAAGGCAAAGTGCATAGGGCAATACATAGTTTGTGAGGTCACTCCCATACCTGACTTAAACCCCAGGTCCGCCACTTCCTAGGTGTGTGACCTCATGCAATTTATTTAGCCTCTGCTTCATTCTCCTTGTCTATAAGATTGGAATAATACCTTGCAACATTGTAATGAGAATTAAATAGGAAAATGTAAACAAAGCACGTGTGCATGCTTGGCATGTATTTTTATCATTATTGTTGCTTTCAAATATGGTCTCTCTCCTAAATTGACCTCCTGTCTTCACTTTTGTCTCTATATACTCTGTTCTCCATGCAGCATTAATAGCTACTAAAAACTTTAATCCTACCAAATTACTTTATTACTTAAAATGTGCCCATAGATGCATACTTTAGAAAGAATCCAGTCATTACCTTGCCTATGAGGCACTGAATGATCAGGTTTTTGTCTAGTTCACTTCTTCCTTCATGCCTCCTGCTCTGCTCCAAGCACAGTGGTTTTGTTTTTTGTTTTGTTTTCTTCTTTGACACAGAGTCTTGCTCTGTAGCCGGGCTGGAGTGCAGTGGCGCGGTCTTTGCTCACTGCAAGCTCCGCCTCCCAGGTTCAAGTGATTCTCCTGCCTCAGCCTCCCAAATAGCTGGGACTACAAGTGCATTCCACCATGCCCAACTAATTTTTGTATTTTTAGTAGAAGCGAGACTTCATGCAGTGGTTCATGCCTGTAATCCCAGCACTTTGGGAGGCCGAGGCCGGTGAATCACAAGATCAAGGGATCAAGATCATCCTGGCCAACATGGTGAAACCCCGTCTCTACTACAAAACACATATTCCTTTGTCTCCTTGGGATGCGTATCCCCTGATTCTTCACATGGCTGGATTCTTCATTTCATTCAAGTATCTGCTCAAATATCATATTTTCAGAGGATTCTTTCCTGGATGTGCCTATATAAAATAGTCTCTCCTCCACCCCATGTAATTATCTGCACCCTTAACTCTATTACTTCTTCATAGTGTGACCATTCCCTGATTTTATAGCATAAATTCATTTGTTATTTATTAATCTGTTCCTCCAGAATGTATGATCTATGAAGGCAGGTATTTTTTCTTTTGTTCCCGACTATATTCCTGACAATTGAATGGTCCCTGGAATGTATGAGACAGTTAACAAATATTTATTAAAAGAATAAATGAGCAAATTAATGAATGAATTGTCTTTGGTTAACTAGTTTGGTAAACATATGGGGTTACTATGATTAAGATACTTTTCTGAGGAAATCTTCCTACAGTCTATTAGTCTCCTATCAACAGTCCCCCAGCATTGCAATTGAATTTGCTGTAATGAACACATTTATTACCATTTATCATTTGAGATTATAGATGTAGAAAGTGTAAGAGGGAGCAAAGATGTGCTAGGAAATGTCAAGATGAAAAAAGGAAGTGCAAATAATGTTAGATTAGGTTAACAAATAAGACAGAAGATGTCGAATAATAAAATATATGGCCTATTCAGAACACCTGAGAGAAATGATCATTTATATACCAAATAACACTACATTTAAAGAAAAAACAAAAAGTGAGACTCCAACACATTTATTAGTATAAATTTTGATTTTAACATGTCATTTTCAGGATTTGATATACAAGTAGACAAAAAATAATTAACATAGGGTGGGCTATATTAATCCAATTAACCAAGTGGGATTTTTCAAAACTCCTGTATTAATCATCTAGCTCAAATCAATTTCAAAGGCAGTAGAAGAGGCAATGTCAAGTTGGTGAATACAGTGGGGAGGAACCTAACAACTAACTCTTTCAAACCAGTGAGTATGGTCATCTCTAGCATCATCTCAAGCCACTTGGCCTCCAAGTCATCCTGGAAGAAAACAACTAGAATCTTCATAGATAAATTTTAAAATGTCATTGTCTTAGTCTGTTTGGGCTGCTTTAACAAAATACTGTAAACTGGGTGGCTCATAAATAACAGAAATTTATTTCTCGCAGTTCTGAAGGCTGGGAAATCATAGGTCAAGGCAGATTCAGTGTCTGGGAGAAGGTCTGCTTCCTAATTCATAGATGGCCCCTTCTTGCTGTGTCCTCTCATGGTGAGGGGTCTTTCTCAAGCATCATGTCTTATAACATCACTAATCCCATGGGTGAGGGAGGAGCCTTTATGTCCTAATCACCTTCTAAATATTTCACTTCCTAATATCACCTTAGGGTTGGGATTTCAACATATGAATTTTGATGGGACACAAGCATTCCAATCATAGCAGTCATCCTCATATAAACTTTGAAAGAAATAAAGATCATTGGGATGCGATATGAACAGAGTGGCTGCTTCTGCAGGGAAGAAATGGGAGTTCTCAAGCGATACCATTAAACATAAGAGAAATTCAGGTAGGAAGCATTCAAATTCTACCTTTGGAGACAGTTGAATGAGAAGTGGGGTGATAGTGCTGAAAATATTTATTAACCTGAATTTGGATGCTGGGCTGTTCCCATCAGACAGTAGCAGATAGTAAATGTGAGCAGCAATGACTGGCCCTGATAAAAGGCATATGTATTGGAAAGAAAAAAATATAACTATTCCTATGCACAGATTCCATGACGATCTAAGTGGAAATGTCCATGTAATCTACAAAAACGTTCCTAAAACTAATAAATGACCTTAAGTAGGTTACAAGATACAAGATCAACACACAAATATCAATCATATTTCTACGTACTAGCAATGAACAATTAGAAACTGAAATTTTAAAAAAATACTTATAATAGCTACAAAAATTGAAATACACAGGTATAAATCTAACAAATCTACAGGTTCTCTACACATAATACTATAAAATTCTGAGGAAAGAAATAAAAAAAATCTAAGTAAATAGGAAGGCATGTCATGCCTTTGATTGAAATACTCAAAATAGTTAAGACATTAATTTTTGCCATACTAACTGACAGATTTGACAAAATCCCAACAGGAATTTTTACTGATGTGTACTGTATAAGATGGTTGTAAAGTTAATAGAGCAAGGTAAAGAAATTAGAAAACTGAAATAGTTCTCAAAAACAAAGTTAGATGTATTACACTAATCATTTGAAGACTAAAAAACGGTAAGACAATTTGGTACTGGTGAAGGAGTAGACACAGATCAATGGAACATATCTGTTCTAATGAGCATAGTGTTCATAAATAGATCCTCACAAATGTGATCAGATTTATTTTCACATAAAATTTACCACTTTAATAATTTTAAAGTGTACAATTCAGAAGAATTTCATTTGGCAATTTTTGTTTTACAAGGTGCAAAGGGAATACTGTAGAAAATAGTCTTTTCAACAAGCAATGTTAGAATAATTTGAAATTAATATGCAACAATCTTGATTCAAACCTAATCCCTATACAAAAGGAAAAGTCAAAATTGATCATAGAACTAAATGTAAAATATAAAACTATAATAAAATTTGAAAAAAAAGAGAAATCCCATTGCTAGGATTTAGGACAAGCGTTCTCAGATGTGATATCAAAAGCAGAGTCTATGGAATTTAAAAAAGTAACAAATTGGGTTTCATTGCAATTAAAATTTTTGCTCTGTGAAATATACCGATAAGTGACTAAAAGGACAACCTTCAGACTGGGGAAAACATTTGCAAGACATATCCAACAAAACATTTGTATCTAGAATATATTAAGAATATATAAATAATTCTCAAATCTCAACAGTAAGAAATAACTCAATTTAAAAATAGACAAAAGCCTTGAAAAGACACTTCATCCAAGAGTATACACAGATGGCAAATAAGAACATTAAAAGTAGTACATACTAACTAGAAACGTATAAGAAAAGGAAATTCTTACACAGCCAAGTTGGCACATTATAAAGCCGTCGCAAAAGATAAATGCTTGAGAGGATGGATACCCCATTTTCAATGATGTAATTATTATGCATTGCATGCATATATCAGAACGTGCTCCAGAAACATATATGCCTACTGTGTATCCACAAAAATTCCAAATAAAATTTTTATTTAAAGGCCATAAAATCGATTAAGTAGTAATATATTTTTTTGTATATGAGACAATTTACTCTTCCTTTAGCCAGTCACTAGATGTTAGGGATCTTTTTAATTTTGGACTGTTCTGAATAAAATAGCCTTGGACATATTTGTACAAGTATTTTAGCAGAACTGTTTTAATTACTATCGGAAAAATATCTAGAAGTGGGATTCCTGGGTCATATGGTAAATGTAGATTTTACTTCACAAAATCAGCCAAAATATTTTGCAAACTAGCCATACCATTTTGCATTTCCAATAACAGTTCCACATTCCTGCCAATACTAGGCATTGTCCACCTTCTTGATCAGAGCCATTCTAGTCTATACATATTCTAGTTTTAATTTCCTTTTCCCTGATAGTTAATGATGTTATCTTTGCATGTACTTATTTGCTATCTGAACTTCTTTGTTGAGGGTATGTTCAAAAATTTTGCCCATTTGAATTGGATTAATAGCTTTTTAGTATTGAGTTGTGGGATTTCTTTACATTTTAGGGTTATTTTAAAAATTCTTATTTTATAATAGTTTTAGATTCGTAGAAAAGTTGCAGAGATAGCAAGAGAGTTCCCATATATCTCACACCCAGTTTCTGCTATTATAAACATCTTACTTTAGTATGGTATATTTGTCACAATCAATAAGCTGATAATGATATTAACTAAATGTATATTTCCTTAGCTTTTACTTTATGCCTTTTATCTATTTCAACTGAAGTTTCTACAATATGCTTTGTCATTATCTGTCTCCTTAGGGTCCTCTTGACTATGGTAGTTTCTTAGACTTTCCTTGTTTTTGATGACTTCACAAGTTTTGAGGAGTACCGATTAGGTATTTTCCAGTGTCCCTCAATTGGGATTTGTCTGATGTTTATATTGTGATTAGAATGGGGTTATAGATTCATCTGATAATGCCTTTATTTTCCCTTTGAATCCTGAAGGATATTTCCCTGGACATATAATTGTGGAGTTATTTGAGTTTACCCTATTTGAGGTTAGTTAAGCTTCTTGGATCTGTAGATTTATGTCTTTAGTGAAACTTGGAAAGTTTTTAGCCATATTTCTTTTAGTACTTTTTCAGTTGAAATCTCTCTTCATCTAGAACTACAATGATAAAAATATTAGCACTGTTATTATGGTTCCAAAGCTCTCTGAGACTCTGGTTTTTTTATAGGTACATAATAGGTGTACATATTTTGGAGTATATGAGGTATTTTGATACAGGCATGCAATGTGTAATAATCACATCAATGTAAATGGGATGTCTCCGACATTAACCATTTACCATTTCTTTGTGTCACAAACTTTCCAATTATACTCTTTGGTTATTTTCAAATGTACAGTAAATTATTGTTAACTGTAATCACCCTGTTGTGCTATCAAATAGTAGGTCTTATTCATTCTAACTATATTTTTGTCCCATTAATGATACCCACTTTCCCCCTTCTGCCTCCCCCACCCCACTACCCTTCCCAGTCTCTGGTAACCATAATTCTACTCTCTATCTACATAATTTCAATTGTTTTAATTTTTTAGCTCTCACAAATATGTGAGAACATGCACAGTTTGTCTTTCTGTGCCTGACTTCACTTAATGTCTTTCAGTTCCTTTCATGCTATTGGAAGTGACAGGATCTCATTAATTTTTTTGGCTGAATAGTCGTAGTTCATTGTACATATGCACATTTTTTTTTAACTTTTAAGTTCAGGGGTACAAGTGCAGGTTTGTTTCACAGGTAAACTTGTGTCATGGGGGTTTGCGTACAGATTATTTTGTCACCCAGGTATTAAGCCTAGTACCCATTAGTTATTTTTCTTGATCCTCTCCTTCCTCCCAGCAGCCACCCTCCACCCTCCAAAAGGTCCCAGTGTGTGTTGTTCCCCTCTATGTGCCCAAGTGTTCTCATCATTTGGTTCCCACTTATAAGTGAGAACATGGGGTGTTTGGTTTTCTGTTCCTGTTTTAGTTTGCTAAGGATAATGGCCTCCAGATCCATCCATGTTCCCACAAAGGACATGATCTCATTCTTTTTTTATGGCTGCATAGTATTCCATGGGGTATATTTACCACTTTTTCTTTATCCAGGCTACCATTGATGGGCATTTAGGTTGATCTCATATCTTTGCTATTGTGAACAGTGCTATATGTATCTGTTGATGAACACTTAGGTTGCCTCCAAATCTTGGCTATTGTAAATAGTGCTGCAACAAACATGAAAGTGCAGATACGGTCCAATGCACTGATTTTCTCTCTTTTGGGTATATAACCACCAGTGGGATTTCTCGATCATACAGTAGCTCTTTCTTTAGTTTTTTGAGAAACCTCCAAACTGTTCTCCATAGTGGTTGTACTAATTACATTCCCACCCACAGTGTACTAGGGTTCCTTTTCTCCACATGTTCACCAGCATTTTTTATTGCCAGTCTTTTGGATAAAAGCTATTTAAACTAGGATGAGATATCATTGTAGCTTTGATTTGCATTTCTCTGATCAGTGATGTTGAGCACTTTTTTTCATAAATCAGTTTGCCATTTGTATGTTGTCTTTTGAGAAATGTCTATTCAGATCTTTTGCCATTTTTAAATTGGATTGTCAGAAATTTTTATTTTAAGTTTGAGTTCCTTATATATTCTAGATTAGTCTCTTGTCAGATGGATAGTTTGTAAATATTTTCTGCCATTCTATGAGTTGTCTTTTCACTTTGTTGATTGTTTCCTTTGCTGTGCAGAAGGTTTCAAACTTTTTGTGATCCTGTTCGTCCATTTTTTGCTTTTGCTTATGCTTGTGGAGTATTACTGAAGAAATCTTTTGCAGATCAATGTCCTGGAGAGTTTCCCACAAATGTTTTCTTTTAGTAGTTTCACAGATTGAGGTCTTAGATTTAAGTATTAAATCAATTTTGATTTGATTTTGGTATATGGCAAGAGATGGGGATCTAGTTTCTCTAGATCTCTCCTTGTGGATATCCAGTTTTCTCAGCACCATTGGTTGAGGAGACTCTCCTTTACCCAATGTACGTTCTTAGCAACTTTGTTGAAAATGAGTTCACTGTAGATGCATAAATTTGCTTTTGGGTTCTTTATTCTGTTATATTGGTCTATGTGTCTGCTTTCATGCTAGTACCATGCTGTTTTGGTTACCTTAGCTTTACTATAATTTGAAGTCAAGTTATGTGATTCCTCCAGTTTTGTTCTTTTTGCTCAGGATAGCTTCGGATATTCTGGGACTTTTGTGGTGTCATATAAATTTTAGAATTATGTTTTTATTTCTGTGAAGAATGTAATTGGTATTTTGATAGGATTTGCATTGAATCTCTGCAGACTGCTTTGAGTAGTATGAGCATTTTAACAATAATATTTCTTATAATCCCTGAACATAGAATAACTTTCCTTTTTCATGTCCTCTTCAATTTCTTGTATTAATGTTTTATAGTTTTTATTGCAGAGATCTTTCACCTCTTTGATTAAGTCTATTCCTAGGTATTTTATTTTATTTGTAGCTAAATGGGATTACTTTCTGTGTTAGACCATTCTTGCATTGCTTTGAATGAATACCTGAGACTGGGTAATTTATAAAGAAAAGAGGTTTAATTAACACCATGCTGTATAAGCATGGTGCCAGCATCTGCTCAGCTTCTGTGGAGAACTCAGGGAGCTTTTATTTATGGCAGAATGTGAAGCAGGAGCAGACACATTACATGGCAAGAGCAGGAGCAAGAGCGAGGTGTGGGGAGCCATATAGTTTTAAACAATTAGATCTCAAAATAACTCACTATCACAAGTATAGCACCAAGCCAAGAGGGATCCATCCCCATGGATCCCCAGGATGTTGAACCATTCTTGCATCCCTATGATAAATACCACCTGGTCATGATGAATGATCCTTTTAATGTGTTGTTGAATTCAGTATGCTAGTATTTTTTCAAGGATTTTTGCTTCAGTGTTCATCAGGAATATCAGCCTATACGTTTCTTTTCTCTTACTTTTTTTTTTGTTGTTGTTCTATCCTTGTCTGGTTTTGGTATCCAGGAAATACTGACTTTGTAGAATGAGTTTGGAAGTATTCCCTCTTCCTCTATTTTTTGGAATAGTTTGAGTAGGATTGGCATTAGTTCTTTAAATGTTTGATAGAATTCAGCAGTGAAGCCATCAGGTCCCAGAGTTTTCTGTGCTGGGAGATGTTTTGTTAAGGCTTTGATCTCATTAATTTTATTGTGCTATTCAAGTCTTGGATTTCTTCATGGTTCAATCTTAGTAGGTTGTAGGTGTCTATAAATGTATCCATTTATACTAGATTTTCCAATTTTTGGCATATAGTTGCTCATAGTAGCCACTAATGGTCCTTTGAATTTTTGTGGTATCAGTTATAATGTCTCCTTTTTCATCTCTGTTTTTATTTATTTGGATCTTCTCTCTCTTTTCCTTAGTCTGGCTAAAGATTTGTCAATTTTGCTTACCTTTTCAAAAAAAAAAACCTTTTGCTTCATTTATCTTTTGTATTTTTGTTTTAATTTATTTCTGCTCTGATCTTCATTATTTCTTCTACTAATTTTGGGTTTGGCTAGCTCTTGCTTTTCTAGGTCTTTAAGATATATTATAAGCTTATCCATTTAAAGTTTTCCTAATTTTCTGATGTATGCACTTATTGCTATAAACTTTCCTCTAAGTACTGATTTTTCTATTTCCCATAGGTTTTGATATGTTGTGTTTCTATTTTAATTTGTATCTGAAAATTTTTTGATTTCCTTCTTAATGTCTTCATTGACCCACTGGTCATTCAGAAGCATATTATTTAATTTCCATTTGTTTGTTTGTATAGTTTACAAAATTCCTCTTGTTATTGATTTCTAGTTTTATTCCATTGGGTCAAAGAGGATAGTTGGGATGATTTCAATGTTTTTCAAGTATTTTAAGACTTGTTTTGTGACCTAACATGGTCTATCCTTAAGAATGATCAATGTACTGAGGAGAAGAATGTGTATTTTGCGGCTGCTGAATAAAATGTTCTGTAACTATTAGGCCTATTTGGTCTATAGTGCAGATTTAGTCCAGTGTTTCTTGGTTGATTTTCTGTCTGTATGATCTGTCCTATGCTGAAAGTGGGGTGTTGAAGTCTCCAGTTATTGTATGTAGTTTAATGTTATTTGCTTTATATAGCTGGGTACTCCAGTGTTGATCACATATCTATTTACAATTTTTATATCCTTTTGCTGAATTGACCCCTTTGTCATTACATAATGACTTTGTTTCTTTTTAAAGTTTTTGTCTTGAAATCTATTTTTGTCTGACACAAGTATAGCTATTCCTCGTCTTTTTTGGCTCCCACTGCATGGAATATCTCTTTCCATTCCTTTATTTTCAGTCTACGTGTGTCTTTATAGGTGAAATATGTTTCTTGTAGGAAGTTGATTGAGTCTTTCCCCCATACCCCTATTGAAGCACTCTGTATCTTTTGACTGGCTAGTTTAGTCAATTTGAATTCAATGTTATTATTGATTAATAAGGTGCTATTTTGTTGTTTTTCAGTTGTTTCATGGTCTTTTTTTCCTTCCTTCCTCTCTTCCTTTTTGTGAATGTGATTTTCCTCTGGTTGTATTTTATACATCTGCGGCCAGATATATTGAAGCTGCTTTGTATGTTATTCATTTCTTTACTGTTGCTGCTTTTAGGATTCTTCCTTTATCCTTGACCTTTGGGTCTGATTATTAAATGTCTTGAGATAGTCTTGTTTGAATTAAATCTGCTTGGTGTTCTCTCGCCTTCCGACACTTGAATATTGATTTTTTTTTAGATTTGGAAGGTTCTATGTGATGATGCCTTTCTACCCTAATCTTTTTCTCTACCTTTTCTTTAAAGCCAATAATTCTTAAATTTGCCATTTTGAGGCTATTGTCTAGATCTCATAGGTGTGCTTCATTCCTTTTTATTTTTTCTTTTGTCTCATCTATGTATTTTCAAGTAGTCTGTCTTCAAAGTTACTAATTCTTTCTCCTGCTTAATTCTGCTTTTGAGGGCCTCTGCATTCTTCAGTATGTCAATCGAATGTTTCAGATCCAGAATTTCTCGTTGATATTTTAAAATTATTTCAATCTCTTTGTTAAATTAATCTGATAGGATTCTGAGTTCCTTCTTTGTGTTATCTTGAATTTCCTTGAGCTTTATTAATAGAACTATTTTGAATTCTCTGTCTCAAGGGTTACACATCTCTGTCATCTTGGAATTGGTCACTGATGCTTTAGTTCATTTAGTGAGGTCATGCTTTCTTGGATGGACTTGATGTCTGTGTATGTTCATTGATATATGGAGCTGGAGCTGGGGAAGGAGTGACACAAGCACCCCTGTGGCCACCACCACTGGATCTGCCCTGAATCAGATTTGAAGCCAGCACAACAATGGGTCACATCTATGGTCCATGGTGACTGCTGCCTGGCTATCTCTAATGTTTACTCAAGACCCAAGGCTCTTCGTCAGTGGTTGGTGAATCCAACCAGGCTTGTGTCTTTCCTTCAACAATGGCAAGCTCCCCACTGGTTTAGGGCAGGTCCAGAAATACCATCCAGGAACCAGGATCTGAAGTCAGGAATCTAGGAATCTACTTGGTGTTCTGCTGTGGCTAAACTAGCACCCAAACCAGAAGAAAAAGCTCTTCTCATTCTTCTGTCTGCATTGCTGAAGCAGCAGTTGTCTCTCTCTGTGGCCACCACCACCCCAGGCCTACAGTGAGTATTGCTTGGCTACTTCCAATATTCATTCAATGGTGAAGAGCTCTTCAATCAGCTTGTGGTAAATGCTCCTGGGCTTGGGTCTCTCCGTTCAAGGTAGTGTGCCCTCTTCTGGCCCAAGGTGGGTCCAGAAAAGCCATCCAGGGGCCAATGCCTGGAATCAGAGACCCCAGTAGCCTATTTGGTGCTCTTTCCCTGTGGCCAAGCTGGTATCCAAGCTGCAAGACAAAATCTCCTTTACAATTCCCTCTCCTTTTCTCAAGTGGAAGATTCTCTCTTTGTGGCCATCACAGCTGGGAATGTGCTGAGTCACACCAGCATGGCACTGAATCTCACTGAAGGCCCACAGCAACCAAGTGCTCTTTAGTCAGCAGGTGAGGAATCCTGCGGACTGGGTACTTCCTTTAAAGGCAGCAGGTTCTGTTCTGTCCCAGGGCATGTATAGAAAATGTCATCTTGGAGCTAGGGCCTCGAATGGAGGCCTCAGGACTCTGCCTAGTTCCCTATCCTACTGTGCCTGAGCTGGTACATGTCCAAGTTGCAAAACAAAGTCCTCTCTCTTTACTCTTCCCTCTTTTCCCCTCAAGCAGAGGGAAGGAGTCTCTCCTGGGGCTAGGAGCTGTGCTGTTTGGGGTTGGGGAAGGGGTGATGTAAGCACTCCCCTGGCTGCCCTCACTGGTGTCTTACTAGGTAATGTACATCCCAAGTTCACTGGCTTTGAGCCCAGCATAAAACCAGGACTAGCCCAGGAATTGTAGTCCTTGTGGCCTAGACTGCCTTTCAAGTTTATTTAGAACCCCAGACCACTTTAGCCTGCAGTGACGGGGACTAACTGGAACTCAGATTTCAACCACTGGGATCGACAGTTCTCCTCTGGCTGGGGCTACTCTAAATTCTCCCTCTGTCAGTACTGGCTCAATACTGCCTTGCATTGCTTTCCACTGTGCCTGGCAGCAGTGAGTTCCAATGCAAAGTCCCATAACCATTGTGCCGTTGCTCCCTGAAGCCTGTAAATTCTCTCTGTGCCATGTGGCCACTGCCAGGGGTTGGGGGAGGGGTGGTATAGCCAATTCAAGACTGTCTTTTCTACCTTCTTCATGGCTATGGTGTTAAAATGAGGTACTGCAATTGCTCACCTGATTTTTTGTTCTTATGAAGGTGCTTTCCTGTGTGGATAGTTGTTCAATTTGGTGTTCCTGTGGGAGTGGGGAGGGGGGCGGGGCAGGGTAATAGCTAAGGGGTTCTATTCTGCCATCTTGCTCTGCCTCCTCCCATTTAAAAAATAATCTATTTTCTCTCTTTTGTTCACATTGCATAAATTCATTTATCTTCATGCTGATTTTATCTCTTGTCACTCCCATCCTACTATTCATCAAATTTTTAAATGATGTTGGTACTTTTCAGTTTGTAGTTTCCATTGGTTCTTTTTTATAATTTTATTACTTTCCCCCAATTTTTTATTTTTGAGTGCACTTCACAAGATTTTTCTGATTACTTTTTAAAGCATTGTTTATGACGTCTTCTTTGACATCCTTGTCAGATAATTCCAACAATTGAATCATCTCCTGGGTTTTGGTATGAGTAATAATTTTCTTAACTGTATTCTAGACATTTTGGATATTGTGAGATCCTATTTTACCTTCTTGTCTTTAGTAGGCAGTCCTCATGTGGAGGTGTAACACTAGGGCTAATTGGGTATGTGTTTTCAACTTTTTACCCATTGATACCATAGAAAAGGATGGGAGAGACAAAGTGTGACTTACTCCCACCTCCTACCTTTATTGATCATGAGTGGGAGCAGAATCTTAGTTATTCTCCCTGGCCCCCAAAGGGGGGTGAGGTGGAAAGCCTGATGTTGCCTACTCCCACTAGCAGTGTTAAGTTTATTGCTGCTGGGTGGCAGTGAAATCTCTGTTGATGAAATATCCCACCCCTATACTACCCTAGTTGGAGAAATGGAATACATCCTTGTTTAGCCCAGCAACGTTAGAAGATAAGCTTCCTCCTTGGGCTCACCACCACCACCTGGCATGGGAATCGGAGTACTGCCTGCTTCTGCTGGATTAAACAATGGACAGGAATATTAACTTCCCACTTTGCCACCCTGAAACCTGTGGAAGTAGGAGTGAATTTTTTTCATTGTTTGACTGAAGTTAGGTAGATACTAAAGGTTTGTTATCATTGGACCACCCTTTTGCCGGCCCATTGGCTGGAAGAATGACTTTACTGGAAGCTTTTTTTTTTTTTTAACTGTGCCTGTTGGCTTTCAGGGTTGGAGACTTCTGCAGTGTTCTGTCCACAGACACTTGGATGACAATAAGGAAACTGAAAGACTCATTGCATTGTTTCTCAAGTCTCCAGATCTCTGGGCTGTCCAACTTTTTCCCCGCCTTTCAGAGTCCTCCTTTCCTTGACATTACATCATATCTAGGGTGTTTTGAGTTGTACCAACTTATTTTTTATAAAGCCACCAAAGCAATTCAACGGAACAATACAGTGAAAATTCAACCATTTTCAACAAATGGTTTTTGAATAACTGAATACATATGAAAAAAAAACCTCAACCTCCATGTTTCACCATACACAAATTTTTGTTTGAGAAAAATCACAGAACTAAAAATAAAAGCTAGTATGTAGAGCTTATAGAAGAAACCAGGGGAATATCCTTGTGCCTGGGGTTAGGAAACATTTCTCAGGCAGAGCTCTGAAAGCAATTACCAGAGAAGAAAAAAAAAAAAAAGGGTAAGCTATGCTTAATCAAAATTTAAACTTCTATTCATCAAAATACAACTTTAAGAATCTTAACAAATACTTACATAGAATATATCTGAAAATATTTATATTCAGAACAAACAATTCCTACAACTTAATAGGAAGACAACCCAATTTTAATAATATATAAAGGATTTGCATATTCAATCCTCTTAAATAGTTGTGGGAAAAAAAAGATTTGGATAGATACATGACAAAGGATGATACCATAAGCATATGCAAACATACTTCACTAGTTTTCAGAAAATTTGATATGAAAGCCATGAGACATCATTCCAAGTCCACTAGAATAGCTAAGGTTAAAAAGGCCATCAGTATCAAACTTCAGTAAGACTGGAGAACAACTATGACCCTTAGTAGTGAGAGAGTAAAATGGTAAAAGAAGTGTGGAAATAGTTTTGACAGTTGGTATAAAGTTAAATATATACCTATTCTGCAATCCAACAATTTCACTCTAGGCATTTACTTAAGAAAAAAACATATCTGGGTAAATACTTGTATAATAATGTTTACAGCCACTTTATTCATAGTAGCCATACAAGTAGAAACCATATAAATATTTATCAATAGTAAAATCAAATTTGTATGTAATCAAACAAAGGAATACTTCTCAATTCCAAAGGAATACACAAGGAAACATCTCATAGACATTATGCTAAAGGAAAAGTCAAACATAAAGACAACATCATGTGTGATTTCATTTATATAAAACCCTAGGACAGGTACAGCTAATCTGTGGTGAAACAAATCAGAAAAGTGGTTGCCTTTGGTGGGGAGAAAATAGGCGGGAAGAGTATGAAAGGATTTTTTGAGGTAATGGAAATGTTACATATTTTGGTGGGAGTATGAATTACTCAGGTATATGCCGTTTTCAAAATTCCTAGATTTGTACACTTAAGGTGTGTACATTTCAATATAGGTTTTACTTTAAAAAAACTGTAAACAAATATTGAAATTTAAAAAATTAAAATGCTAGGACAACAAGTTGGAAGTTCCTGTTTAAACTCATGGAGGAAAGTTTAGGGGAAAAGAATATGCTGCTAATTTTAGTAATGGAAAAAAATATCAATCAAATGCCCTCAAAAATTGTCCAGGAAGAAAATGTGAATATATCCAGAAGAGATATATGCTGAGAGAGACAAGTATTTACAAAAGTACTTGTATAAAGATGGTCCTCCTTTCCCAACCTAGGGCACTCAGTTTGGCCATTCTGGTTGCCAGTGATGATCAAAGTTGGAAGGAGGAAAATTGATTGGACATTGAAGGTGGGTTGGTTCAACAAAAGAAGGAATACCCCAGCCCCAGAAGCTATTTCCTCCAGAGCCACTTTCAAATATATTTCATGTGTTCATTTTCATTTGGACATACAAAAGTCAAATCTTGCTCACTATTTATGCCAGAGTTTTCTCTTTATTATATTGTATAACAATAAAAAAAAAAAGAATTTTTGCTGACACCTACAGTTTCTTGATTAGGTGAAATAATTTCCTAGATCAAAGGGCTGTTAAATATTTCACTGGAATAATGAAGAAATTACTGGACTATCCACTTTCTAAAGTAGGGTAGATACTTAGCTATGATGCTACCTTATGCTTTGAGATGGGCTAGGTAATTTCCCAAAGAGCATTTTAGTTCTGGGATTCCTCAGTGTTTTTAAAGAATCTGTTTCCAATTATCATTTGTTATGATAAACAGCACCTTGACCCCTCCCTTACATATAATTCAGCAGATTTTGTCAGTACTTTAGGACATCAATGCAAAGATTCATTGTCATGATGTCAATTAAGAGTAAATACCATATTATAAAAGCTGTGGTAAATATTTCAAGGATGGTCTACTTCCTTACATTAGTCATTAAGGTTATATACATTTCCCTCTAGTTCAAGTCAAAAACTGAATTTTTAGTACATAATCATAATAACGATGAAATTGTGGACATGGAATACAGTTTTATCCTCTAAGTAACCTATTGGCAAAATTTGCCCTCTAGATGTGCTGCTAGCAAGTTAAAGAGAAGTATGGCCTGTCCCTGAGGTTTTTGTGTTTGTCTTGTTTTGCATTTATTTGTTCTTGCACAGAACTAGATTTCATTAATGGTAATAATACAGCATTAGATGATGTTGAAGTTCAATTTTCCATCATATTCCCATTAACCATGGCAGTTCTAGTTAATTCCACGTTCTCATGAAGTATACTGCTCTTACAAATATAAGCTTAATTTGAACTATTATAACATTGCTAACATTATAATACTGCTAATAATTATAATGGAAACTGCTATAACCTCTTATAATTGTTACGTTATGGTTAGCATGCTGAACCACAATCACCTGCTAGATCATGAATAATAAAATATTAGATTGTATGTATAGCTATTATTTTGCCTTTGAGAGAAGCAATTTTGTAATCTATGAAGTTTATTTGAATGTGTACTTTAGCAGCAATGTACTGCACAATGGGCTTTAAATGCCATTATCTCTAGGACCTTCAGGAATATTGTAAATTCTAGAGCATTCTTAAATACAATATTTTATTTTTAATATACAAAAATAAACTTTTTATGATAGAGCATCCTTTCTCAGAGGGATCTAAACTAGAGGAGCTGATTTCATATCAAGACTGTGGTCTGGCCCTAAGACTGCTTTAGAAAGTGCTGGAGGCTGTGAAAGAAAGATATAAAAACCAGGCTTCACTAAGTTCTAAAACTGACATTTTCTTCACCTGCCAGGAGCATCAACTTCTCCCTCTTGTGACTTTGGTTTTCATCATGAGTAAAGGCAGTGGTTTTTCTTGTCAGTAATAGAAGAACACTGTTTATAGGAGTTCTTCCTCTTAGATATTTTGTTTTGAATGCTAGAAAATGAGTTGTCTATTCCAGGTTTCAGGCATAAAAGTAGCTGCTAGAGGAAATTACTAGCAAAAAGTTTTGTTTCCTGTGTAGCAAATTCATATTCCTATCCATTTATATTTAAACTTGTGGTACGATAGTCAATTGGTAATTGTTTAAATGATTGCAAGCAACTAGACTTTTTTAGTTATAATGCACTTAAATGTACAATAACTATGGCAATGATACAAGCTAAGTACAGTAGAAATGAAATAAGATTAACTTTATTTACAATCACATTGAAGCTCCAAGTAGAATTAGAATGATGGATTATAAACCCTCTATTTATCAGCTTTCTTTGACATTGTAGAACAGATTTCTGAGCTGTTAAAGGGCAGGCCCACGTAATGGGAGTGGTTCACTACCAAAGAGGACCTCAGGAAAAAAAAAAAAAAAAAAGCTTCCTCAGAGCTTATGTTCCACCATTGTTCCCCTGAAGAAGTCTAGAAAATAACCCAAACTTCCTTTTTGGGGGCAAAAAGAAGACATCCTGTCTGTAAAAATAGTATATGGTCTTAACATGACTTCCCAATCGAGTCAACAAATGCTCCTCGAATGCTGCTATTCTATGTTATGCACAATGCCAAAACCTGACCCCAAATTTAAATAAGCCTCAACTGTTGGCCTCAAAGATTTCAGTCAATTAAGGGAGGTGAAACCTTTAGAACTAACTATAAAACAAAAGTGGTGACCATGTTTGAAAAAGCAAAAAACATGGGATGTATTTATGGCATCCCAAATTACCTCATCATTTTTCATTTATGTAAAGGCTTTTTCCTTCTTCATATGGTTTTTATATTAACTGGAGAATTTATAAACTGCTAGAGAAAAAAAATTAAGACATAGTTACACAAAACTAGCAACATCTCATTTGCCAATAACAAACCCAGGTAATTTTAGTTCCTGATCAATTATGCAAAAGGAAATTGATAGAAAGTAGTATGAAGCAAAGATATGAATAATGCCAAGTAGCTCAAGGAGATGAGAATGGAACAGGTTATTCATACTTCAAATGGGAATGCTAGCAATGATGGCGTTGGGATCTTGCCATTTCCTTTAGAGCTAGAGATTAAGATGATTTTAAAAAGTACCAGAAGTATAAATTACTTGTATACAGATTTCTCCTTTTTATCCTGTATTGGATAAAAGGAAAACTAAGCCAACTGAAAGTGAGTGTTTTAGAATCTCAGACTCTCTTTTATCTTTTATCTGGTCTTGTCATGGTTGGCTGTTCCTAGCCACATTCTTTCAAACTGTTGACTGGGGCAGCTTCTCTAGACCCGTTTTCTGAAGTCTGATATGACCTTTTTATTTTTTAATAAATTGATTTATCAGGAGCCATCCTAAATTAAGCATAAGAATAGAATGCTACATAAATTATAGAATTCTTAATGGACACCCAGGGGAATGCCATTTGGAATAATCAAAAGTAGAATTTCCTATAATCCATTTTATAGATGAATTATGAAGAGGACTTAAGCTGGTTTTGTTTCAACTGTGACTTGAAACAGACATTTATTCCCTTGGATGATTCAGGGTTGCTGTTCAAGTCAGAAATTTTAAAAGTATAAACATTCTGGAAAACTTTAAGATAAAAGTCCTTGAATCTTACAAGATACTTTGTCCAAAATGTACAACATATCTTGTCCATTATGTACAAAATACACTATCCATAATACATAGATAACTGATGCCAAATTCAACATTGCTTTGCATATGTCAACAATACAGCAAGTGTTATCTTTTCATTTATGAAAAAATAGGCTTTAAAAAAATAATTACAAGAAAAACCTAATAGATCTGTTCCTCTATTGGGTTATCTAGTGTCCTCTCAAAATTCATGTTCACTGGAACATCAGAATGTGAACTTATTTGGAAATAGGGTTTTTGCAGATGTAATTAGTTAGCATGAGGTCATATTGACTTAGGGTGGGTCCTTAATCCAATGACTGGTGTCCTTATAATAGAAGAGGACAGGGGAAAATGTCATGTGAAGACGTAGAAGAGACTAGAGCACCCACCAGAAACTAGAGAAGATGCCTCCATCACATTCTCCCTCAGGGCCTCTAGAAGGAACCAACCCTGCTGATACCTTATTTTGAACTTCTAGCCTCCAAAAAGGTAAAATAATAAAATTAGTTTGTTCTAAGCCACCCAGTTTTTGCATAGTAATTGTTATGTCAGCCATAGAAAACTAATAAGGTTCCCAATTATTTTTATTAACCCAAATTCCCCAAACCTCATTAATATCTGGGTAGGTAAATGGTCACACAATAACTCAAATTTAATTGGATCTTGCTCATACTTTCTGATGCAAGATACCCAGGCCCTTTGAAAATATTTTAAATATCTCACATATTTCAATATTTGAGGCCTTTCTCGAAATTAAGTGTTTTGGGGTATCCCCAGGGAGAATTTCCAGGTATTCACAAATAAGTCTGTTTCTAGTAGACTTGCCATGACTCTTGTAGGTGCCACCTTCTGCGTGGTACTGTCACTGGAAAGCTGAAGAATACATGATGCTACATTTTCAAGGGTATCTGTGATAAAAAGAGATGTCAGCGTTTCAAGCCCTTCTGTGTCTCAATGGAGATAAAGGGGTCCTAAACCATTATGGAATTTATCAAAACCGCCTTTTTCAATGTTTAATTATGCCCTTCTCTCTCCCTGCAAAGTAGGCAAAATGCTATAAAGCAAACAGGGAAAATTCAAATACTATCCATCACACTGAACCTATCACTGCCCTCTCCAGCAATTAAAAAATTGAATCTGGGTCAGCTTATCTTTCTCTCTTGGGATGAGTTTCCTTAAGTTTTCAATCTCCTTGCCAATGGACCTTGGTCAGTCCCCCTGCCAGTTCAGCCATGTGTGAATTGTAGCAGTGAATGAGATGAAATCCTCACAATATGTTTGGGTGACTTTAGGGTAAATTTAACTTTTTCTTTCCTCAAAAGAAAGGGCGTGTGTTTGTTTTTAGAATACTGTGTTATTTTCTGTATTTTCTTCTAAATCTCCTGAGATTCTCTAGAGAATCTGATATAATCCTCCAGTTTTCCATACTTGCCCTTGTTTGTTCAGGGAGGTGAAAAAAGCTGATCAAAGAGGAAAAATATAGTTCTGTTCTGGGGCTTTGGGTGGGGAGTAGCAGCCACTATTCTAAAAGCAAATATTGCCCCAGATCCAAGCTCAGGTGCTGAGTGTCCCTCATTCACATCAGCTGCTCCACTGCTAGTCCACCAGTAAACCTGAACTCTGTGATGACTAACCAGGAAAATATCTCCTGCATAATAGTCTTCCTGAGTTGTTTGCTTATTATGCAGCACTAGACATGGTGGAAAAAATACTAAAACGATCACATTTTGGTACTGATCAAGTACCGTAAGGTTTTAACAACTCAATGTTAGTATTATAGCAGTAGGGAAGAGTGGCCTATGTGTGGTCACAGTGCATACATAGGGGACAGGACGAAAAGCTTCAGTGTACACTGGAGGAAGCTCTAAGGCTTGGACTCTGCTTTTACATTCCCTACAAGATTTGGCTCTGATTCTTTGTCTACTTTAAACCTCAGGCTTGGTGTAATAACTGCCATCATGTGCATTTGTTTTAGACCTAGGTCACCCCAGGGTTTGAGTCTAATTTTTTTCCTAATGAGCCTACATAGTTCTTCCAGAAGTTCATGGTACAGGGGCTCTCCTTGTCCATACCTGAAGATGAAGCCCGCTTGAAAGATTTTGAGATGTGCATTTTACTTCTGCCATTATCCTCGTCTCTTCATCTGCTCTCACCCTCCTGTGTTTACCTAATTTCTATAAACCTGAATTTTTACTTTCTCTCTAGCCCCTTGGAATCATGGAGAAGAACTACTTGACTCTGTTTTCCTTTTTCTCCAGGACATGCCGTGCTGTGTAGCTCCTCCAGGCTCCACATAGTGCAAACGGGCAGCAATGTCATGCACAACATTTAGGCTTGGCCATGGTTCCTAAGGCCCAGGTCCCCGATAATTATGAAATAGAGAAAATTTAGGAAAAATGGTAAATCAGAAATGAGCAAAATAAGAAATTTGGAGAAATGAGAACATTTTATAATGCACTGTTTCCTAATGACTTAGATTTTTATCTATTGTCTTGCTAATTGGATAGACAAATCTTAAATGTAGGAGATCAAAGGGAGTAAGGCATATTTAATAGTATCTTATTCCCTGGCCACACACTGGTTTTCCATATGTTCAGGAATCCAATAGCTCAATACAGGATATAATTAATTTCTCTGAAGCAAAGCAAATGATAACACTTAGATAATTACTCTTCACAACTATTTTTATAATTTACTTTCTAAGAACTGCCTGAAGAGAGCAGTTTATTGAACTAATGGAATAAACAATGAAAGGCAGTGAGGGTCAAAGCAAGGATTAATATTCTACTGAAATACGCCTGGCGCATAAACCAGAATACAAGATTCTTTCTTCCTACTTGTTGAGCAAGGGTGGTTGACTTTGTCATAGCACTATAGAAATTATCCCATCCCAACTGAATTCAATTTTTTTTTATTTCTTGTGGTCTGCCTGCTGGGCTCTGCTTCTGTGGCCAATACTGTATGTCAGTCCATTGTTGGACATTAACCTTGGCAAATGAAATGAGAAAAGACTTAGGAGACTTGGATTCTACTATGTATCTCTTTGTGGTGGCTCTGTACTAGGCCAACTTAACTAAGCTTAAGTATGTTCTCTAGATCACACTTTCTTGTGTAAATCTGGTTTTGCGTAGGCCATGGAAGATATTTTCTACAATATTGGAAAGACAGAAATAAAGCAACTCTGAAGGCTTGTGCAGGGCACCCATCTGGCTCATGCGCAAGTGTACATGCAATGACATGTCAAAGGCACTGACTTCTGAAGATCCATAGTATTGAGGCTGAATATGTTCAGAGACAGATACAAGTTCCAGTTTGTCCTTATAGGTTTCAGTTGACCTATGTGTCTTGGTCCATCTTTGTAGGTTCAAGATGGTCCTTGCTCTCATCCATATCCAGTTTTCCTTCCTGACTGCCAGTCTGGCTGACCAGTTAGAATCA
This sequence comes from Hylobates moloch, assembly GCF_009828535.3. NCBI lineage: Eukaryota > Metazoa > Chordata > Mammalia > Primates > Hylobatidae > Hylobates > Hylobates moloch. The sequence goes on from NW_026652291.1 coordinate 42,917,336, forward strand.
AAGTAGACAACAGAAACAACAGCTTGTGTAGATGCTTCCATAGCTCCCAAAATTGCATACAGTTGAAACTATACTAAACTGCACAGTCTATATAATTTGTAGCAGTTCTGCTTCTATGATATAACCTTGATTTGTATATTACCTAGTTAGGTAAATGTAGATATGCCTTAATTTCTAGGGTAAGGGTATACAATTGCTTTTAATTCTTCTCAATTCCTTTGTGATGATCAATAAACAAATTTCATATTGAAATTTGTTAAGGATTGGAAACATACAGATAAAAATATGTGTGAACAGACACAAGTATATACATTCTTATATACAAATTGGCACAGTTAGGGAGCTTGGCTTTATCTAGGAATAAATATAATTACCACTTTAATCGAAGCTCTTGAAGGCTCAAGTATACTATAAGACTTCTAAACAAGTGCCCTGAGCAATTTCCTTGACATAAGTAAATAATATTGTAGATTATTAAGAAAGATAATGGAAAACTATGGCGATATTTAGAAATACAAAAGATTATTCAATTGAGAGAAGGCTATCTTTTTTTGAAGTCAAATTTTGCTCTGTGACCTAATTACATTCAAGTTTTGATGACATTAAAAGACAGTGATTCTTTCTGAGTTCTTCTTTCAGGACTTCCTGAAAGACAATCAAGGTCCAAAGCTTGTCTCATCTCTCACCTATCCTGAATGGAGCAAATAACATCTTTGCACTTGCTTAAAAAACATGATGGGCACATATAGAAGGTGCTTTTCACATGGGATGTGATTTATACTGAGTAATGCTTGCTGAAGAAATGAATAATGACTCAGTCAGATCATGGACTGAACATATTGATCTTACCTGCCTTCTGATAAGTTTTCTTCTCCATTCCCAGATAGAAACTTTACCATTTTTCTTTTCTTTCTTTTTTCTTAAAAATTTGTTTTAATGTACCTTGGGTGTAAACTAAGTGTACCTGGTCTAGTGTACCTGGTGTTTGGGCAGAGACTATAGACAAATGAATAAACTAGTGCTGTGATGAACAAAATGGACAGAAGCCTAAGAGAAGCTGGTAATAATGTATTTTTATGTAATTACAACTATTAAGATTGATCAGTGTCTTCTGTTTGATAATACTGAGATCAGAGGCCAAACTACACAACATTGTAGACCATATGAGCTGAAGAATTTGAGTATGAACCAAGAGTATTTTAGACTCAGATAACTTTTAAGAGATGAAGTTTACTCAGAATGCCAGTTCCTCTGATTCTAACTACTTAGAGAGTGAGAGAGAAAGTCAGGGTCATAGAAGACTTTAGTTATCCCTTAAATGAAATGCATAGGCAGATCTGCTTCTGATCAACTGCATTAGGTTATTAACCGGGAAAAGAAATGTGTGCTAATAAAAAGTCAAGGCAAGAATCTTCATTTTAAATGTATACTCTACAATGTGTATACATTTATATATATATAATGTGTATATATGTACACACACATATACATATATGTACTCACAAATATAGATATATATGTATAATATAACCTGAAACTCTGGTCAGCTTTTTAAATAAGGCTGATTAGGAAAAAAAACCCAAAATTTTGTCTTGATGACCTAGTGTGGTTGTAAATGTTTGTATTTGCATGTTGATGTTGTGTACTTCCTTAAGCAGAAATAAGACCAAGATCATGGAAAATTTCATAGTCCTCAAGATTGTACTTATAGCCTGTTAATATTAAGTAGCCGCAATTTCCCCCTCTTAACCATGATAATGAACACGTGACTCCATTGAGCTATTTGAGCTGAGTGATATAATGAAGTGTCTTCAATTTCAGGTCCTTTATGTGGGGGTAAAGAAGTCACTTGTGCGGTGGGAAAACTCTTCAGAGCAGAAGGTCAGTGTTGTTCACTCAAAGGTCATATCATTTAATATAACTGATCTTAAATAGCTTGTATTTTAACAGGCAATGGTCAGACACAGGGACTAACTGAGCAGAACGGACAAAATGTAGAAGAGAAGAAAGAGGCTCGGCCAGCCCCTAGAAGTTGCAACTCGCTCTTGTTCCAGCTCCAACCATTGTCTGACAGCAGCTTCATAGAGACCACGAGTCAGACCTACCCAGTTTAGTCTCTTTGAAATTTCTTATCCCTGAAATTATGACATACTAACATGATTGTTGATGTTTTAAACCACTAAGTCTAGGGGTGATTTGGTACACAGCATTAAACAACCAGAATGGTCATAAAGAAATCAAATAATGGTAATGAGGAAATCAAATAATTTTATTTGTTGCTCACTAAAATGCAAAAGTAATAACAGCATATTTAAGAGAATATCAATTTTATTATACCTATCTTAAATTAGACATGGTAATTATCTAATTTTTTTATTTTTCACAAATTCCCAACTAGAAATACTGTGAGCTTTCCCTTCTCTTTTTTAATCTAAAAGTTATACATCTTTATTGGCACCTTGGTAGAAATGTGCAAACCATGAGAGATATGCATATATGTATTTTTTAAAGTAGGTTTTATTTTTTTGAGCAGCTTTTGGTTCACAGAAAAATTAAAAGGTACAGAGATTTCCCATGTACCCCCTGGCCACCCCTCTCCCCCAGTATATAACTTCTTTTATTATCATCATACTATTCCCTCCCCCCAGCATAGTGATGCATTCATTACAATCAATGGACCTACATTGACACATCATTATCACCCAAAGTCCCTAGTTTACATGAGGGTTCACTCTTGGTGTTACACATTCTGTGGGTTTGGACAAATGTGTAATGTTATGTATCCACCGTTACAGTATCATACAGAGTAGTTTCACTGTCCTAAAAGTTCTCTGTGTTCTGCCTATTCATCACTTCTTACTCTAACCCCTGGCACCACTGGTTTTTCTACTGTCTCATGGTTTTGCCTTTTCCAGAATGTCATATGGTTGGAATAATAAAGCATGTTGCCTTTTCACATGGCTTTTACTTAGTAAGATACATTGAATATTCCTCCATGTCTTTCTATGGTTTGATAGTTCATTTTTTTTAGCAATAATATTCCAGTGTTTGTATGTATCACAGCTTATTCATTCACCTACTGAAAAACTTCTTGGTTGTTTCCAAGTTTTGACTATTATGAATAAAGCTGCTTAGAGCTTATAGCTTTGTGATTAGTTGACCAAAATTTTCAATTTTTGGGGTAAATACCAAGGAACACAATTGCTGAATCATGTGATAAGATGTTTAGTTATGTTTAGTTTTGTAGGAACTCTCAAACTGTCTTTCACTGTGGCTGTACTATTTTGTATTCCCACCAGTGGTGGATGAGAGTTCCTGTTGTTCCACACTGTCAACAGAATTTGGTATTTTCAATGTTCTGGATTTTGGCCATTTTTTAATAATTTTTAAGTTCAGGGGTCCATAGGTTTGTTACATAGGTAAACTTGTGTCATGGGGGTTTGTTGTACAGATTAATCACCCAGCTATTAAGTAGTCTAGTACCCATTAGTTATGTTTTCCGATCTTCTCCCTCCATCCTCTGATAAGCCCAAGTGTGTGTTGTTGTTCTGTATGTGTCCATGTGTTCTCATCATTTAGCTCCCACTAATAAGCGAGAACATGTGGTATTTGGTTTTCTGTTACTGCATTAGTTTACTACAGATAATAGCCTCCAGCTCCATCCATGTCCCTGCAAAGGACATGATCTCATTCTTTTTTATGGCTGCATAATATTCTATTGTGTATATGTACTACATTGTCTTTATCCAGTCTATTATGGATGGGCATAAAGGTTGATTCCATGTCTTTGCTGTTGTGAATAGTACTACAATGAACATGCAGGTGCATGTGTCTTTATGATAGAATGATTTATATTCTACTGGGTATATATCCAGTAATGAGATTGCTCAGTTGAATGATATTTCTGTCTTTAGATCTTGGAGGAATTGCCACACTGTCTTCCACAACAGTTGAACTAATTTACACTTCCACCAACGTGTATAAGCGCTCCTTTTTCTCAACAACCTCACCTGCATACGTTATGTTTTTGGATTTTTTTTATTATTAAAGTTCTAGGGTACATGTTCACAATGTGCAGATTTGTTACATATGTATACATGTGCCATGTTGGTGTGCTGCACCCATTAAATCATCATTTACATTAGGGTATATCTCCTAATGCTATCCCTCCCCCTCTTCCCACCCCACAATAGGCCCCAGTGTGTGATGTTCCCCTTCCTGTGTCCAAGGGTTCTCGTTCAATTCCCACCTATGAATGAGAACATGCAGTGTTTGGTTTTTTGTTCTTGCAATAGTTTGCTGAGAATGATGGTTTCCAGCTTCATCCATGTCCCTACAAAGGACATGAACTCATCATTTTTATGGCTGCATAGTATTCCATAGTGTATATGTGCCACATTTTCTTAATCCAGTCTATCATTGATAGACATTTGGATTGGTTCCAAGTCTTTGCTATTGTGAATAGTGCAATAAACATACGTGTGCATGTGTCTTTATAGCAGCATGATTTATAGTCCTTTGGGTATATACCCAGTAATGGGATGGCTGGGTCAAATGGTATTTCTAGTTCTAGATCCTTGAGGAATCGCCACACTGTCTTCCACAATGGTTGAACTAGTTTACAGTCCCACCAACAGTGTAAAAGTGTTCCTATTTCTCCACATCCTCTCCAGCACCTGTTGTTTCCTGACTTTTTAATGATGGCCATTCTAACTGGTATGAGATGGTATCTCATTGTGGTTTTGCTTTGCATTTCTCTGATGGCCAGTGATGATGAGCATTTTTTCATGTGTCTTTTGGCTGCATAAATGTCTTCTTTTGAGAAGTGTCTGTTCATATCCTTTGCCCACTTTTTGATGGGGTTGTTTTTTTCTTGTAAATCTGTTGGAGTTCATTGTAGATTCTGAATATTAGCCCTTTGTCAGATGAGTAGATTGCAAAAATTTTCTCCCATTCTGTATGTTGCCTGTTCATTCTGATGGTAGTTTCTTTTGCTGTGCAGAAGCTCTTTAGTTTAATTAGATCCCATTTGTCAATTTTGGCTTTTGTTGCCATTGCTTTTGGTGTTTTAGACATGAAGTCCTTGCCCATGCCTATGTCCTGAATGGCATTGCCTAGGTTTTCTTCTAAGGTTTTTATGATTTTAGGTCTAACATTTAAGTCTTTAATCCATCTTGAATTAATTTTTCTAAAAGGTGTAAGGAAGGGATCCAGTTTCAGTTTTCTACATATGGCTAGCCAGTTTTCCCAGCACCATTTGTTAAATAGGGAATCCTTTCCCCATTTCTTGTTTTTGTCACGTTTGTCAAAGATCAGATGGTTGTAGATGTGTAGTATTATTTCTGAGGACTCTGTTCTGTTCCATTGGTCTATATCTCTGTTTTGGTACCCGTATCATGCTGTTTTGGTTACTGTAGCCTTGTAGTATAGTTTGAAGTCAGGTAGTGTGATGCCTCAAGCTTTGTTCTTTTGGCTTAGGATTGACTTGGCAAGGCAGGCTCTTTTTTGGTTCCATATGAACTTTAAAGTAGTTTTTTCCAATTCTGTGAAGAAAGTCATTGGTAGCTTGATGGGGATGGCATTGAGTGTATAAATTCCCTTGGGCAGTATGGCCCTTTTCATGATATTGATTCTTCTTATCCATGAGCATGGAATGTTCTTCCATTTGTTTGTGTCCTCTTTTATTTTGTTGAGCAGTGGTTTGTAGTTCTCCTTGAAGAGGTCCTTCACTACCCTTGTAAGTTGGATTCCTAGGTATTTTATTCTCTTTGAAGCAATTGTGAATGGGAGTTCACTCATGATTTGGCTCTCTGTTTGTCTGTTATTGGTTTATAAGAATGCTTGTGATTTTTGCACATCTATTTTGTATTCTGAGACTTTGCTGAAGTTGCTTATCAGCTTAAGGAGATTTTGGGCTGAGACAATGGGGTTTTCTAGATATACAAACAGGGAAAATTTGACTTCCTCTTCTCCTAATTGAATACCCTTTATTTCTTTCTCTCACCTGATTGCCCTGGACAGAACTTCCAACACTATGTTGAATAGGAGTGGTGGTGAAAGAGGGCATTCCTGTCTTATGCCAGTTTTCAAAGGGAATGCTTCCAGTTTTTGCCCATTCAGTATGATATTGGCTGTGGGTTTGTCATGAATAACTCTTATTATTTTGAGATATGTCCTATCAATACCTAATTTATTGAGAGTTTTTAGCATGAAGCGCTGCTGAATTTTGTCAAAGGCCTTTTCTGCATCTATTGAAACTATCATGTGGTTTTTGTCTTTGGTTCTGTTTATAGGCTGGATTATGTTTATTGATTTGTGTATGTTGAACCAGCCTTGCATCCCAGGGATGAAGCCCACTTGATCATGGTGGATAATATTTTTGATGTGCTGCTGGATTCGGTTTGCCAGTATTTTATTGAGGATTTTTACATTGATGTTCGTCAGGGATATTGGTCTAAAATTATCTTTTTTTGTTGTGTCTCTGCCAGGCTTTGGTATCAGGATGATGCTGGCCTCATAAAATGAGTTAGGGAGGATTCCCTCGTTTTCTATTGATTGGAATAGTTTTAGAAGGAATGGTACCAACTCCTCCTTGTACCTCTGGTAGCATTCGGCTGTGAATCTGTCTGGTCCTGGACGTTTTTTGGTTTGTAGGCTATTAATTATTGCCTCAATTTCCGAGCCTGTTATTGGTCTATTCAGGGATTAAACTTCTTCGTGATTTAGTCTCGGGAGGGTGTATGTGTCCAGGAATTTATCCATTTCTTCTAGATTTTCTAGTTTATTTGTGTAGAGGTGTTTATAGTATTCTCTGATGGTAGTTTTTATTTCTGTGGGATCGGTGGTGATATCCCTTTTATCATTTTTATTGCGTCCATTGATTCTTCTCTCTTTTCTTCTTTATTAGTCTTGCTAGCAGTCAGTCTATCAATTTTGTTGATCTTTTCAAAAAACCAGCTCTTGGATTCATTGATTTTTTTGAAGGGTTTTTTGTCACTATCTCTTTCAGTTCTGCTCTGGTCTTAGTTATTTCTTGCCTTCTGATAGCTTTTGAATGTGTTTGTTCTTGCTTCTCTAGTTCTTTTAATTGTGATGTTAGGGTGTCAACTTTAGATCTTTCCTGCTTTCTCTTGTGGGTATTTAGTGCTATAAATTTCCCTCTACACACTGCTTTAAATGTGTCCCAGAGATTCTGGTATGTTGTGTCTTTGTTCTCATTGGTTTCAAAGAACATCTTTATTTCTGCCTTCATTTCGTTATGTACCCAGTAGTCATTCAGGAGCAGGTTGTTCAGTTTCCATGTAGTTGAGCGGTTTTGAGTGAGTTTCTTAATCCTGAGTTCTAGTTTGATTGCACTGTGGTCTGAGAGACAGTTTGTTATAATTTCTTTTACATTTGCTGAGGAGTGCTTTACTCCAACTATGTGGTCAATTTTTGAATAAGTGTGTTGTGGTGCTCAGACGAATGTATATTCTGTTGATTTGGGGTGGAGAGTTCTGTAGATGTCTATTAGGTCTGCTTGGTGCGGAGCTGAGTTCAATTCCTGGATATCCTTATTAACTTTCTGTCTCATTGATCTGTCTAATGTTGACAGTGGGGTGTTAAAGCCTCCCATTATTATTGTCTGAGAGTCTGGGTCTCTTTGTAGGTCTCTAAGGACTCGCTTTATGAATCGGGGTGCTCCTGTATTAGGTGCATATATATTTAGGATAGTTAGCTCTTCTTGTTGAATTGATCCCTCTACCATTATGTAATGGCTATCTTTGTTGGTTTAAAGTCTGTTTTATCACAGACTAGGATTGCAACCTCTGCCTTTTTTTGTTTTCCATTTGCTTGGTAGAGCTTCCTCCATCCCTTTATTTTGAGCCTATGTGTGTCTCTGCATGTGAGATGGGTCTCCTGAATACAGCACACTGATGGGTCTTGACTCTATCCAATTTGCCAGTCTGTGTCTTTTAACTTGAGCATTTAGCCCATTTACATTTAAGGTTAATATTGTTATGTGTGAATTTGATCCTGTCATTATGATGTTAACTGGTTATTTTGCTTGTTAGTTGATGCAGTTTCTTCCTAGCCTCGATGGTCTTTACAATTTGGCATGTTTTTGCAGTGGCTAGTAACGGTTGTTCCTTTCCATGTTTAGTGCTTCCTTCAGGAGCTCTTTTAGGGCAGGCCTGCTGGTGACAAAATCTCTCAGCATTTGCTTGTCTGTAAAGGATTTTATTTCTCCTTCACTTATGAAGCTTAGTTTGGCTGGATATGAAATTCTAGGTTGAAAATTCTTTTCTTTAAGAATGTTGAATATCGGCCCCCACTCTCTTCTGGCTTGTAGAGTTTCTGCCGAGAGATCAACTGTTAGTCCGATGGGCTTCCTTTTATTGGTAACCCGACCTTTCTCTCTGGCTGCCCTTAATATTTTTTCCTTCATTTCAACTTTGGTGGATCTGACAACTATGTGTCTTGGAGTTGCTCTTCTCGAGGAGTATCTTTGTGGCATTCTCTGTATTTCCTGAATTTGAATGTTGGCCTCCCTTGCTAGATTGGGGAAGTTCTCCTGGATAATATCCTGCAGAGTGTTTTCCAACTTGGTTCCATTCTCCCCGTCACTTTCAGGTACATCAGTCAGACGTAAATTTGGTCTTTTTACATAGTCCCATATTTCTTGGAGGCTTTGTTCATTTCTTTTTACTGTTTTTTCTCTAAACTTCTCGCTTCATTTCATTCATTTGATCTTATGATCACTGATACCCTTTCTTCCAGTTGATCAAATTGACTACTGAAGCTTGTGCATTTGTCGCATAGTTCTCGTGCCATGGTTTCAGCTCCATCAGGTCATTTAAGGACTTCTCTACACCGGTTATTCTAGTTAGCCATTCGTCTAATCTTTTTTCAAGGTTTTTAGCATCTTTGCAATGGGTTCAACCTTCCTCCTTTAGCTCGGAAAGTTTGATCGGCTGAAGCCGCCTTCTCTCAACTCATCAAAGTCATTCTCCATCCAGCTTTGTTCCATTGCTGGTGAGGAGCTGCATTCCTTTGGAGGGGGAGAGGTGCCCTGATTTTTAGAATTTTCGCTTTTCTGCTCTGTTTTTCCCCCATCTCTGTAGTTTTATCTACCTTTGGTCTTTGATGATGGTGATGTACAGATGGGGTTTTGGTGTGGATGTCCTTTCTGTTTGTTAGTTTTCCTTCTAACAATCAGGACCCTCAGCTGCAGCTCTGTTGGAGTTTGCTGGAGGTCCCCTCCAGACCATGCTGTTTTCCTGGGTATCAGCAGTGGAGGCTGCAGAACGGTGAATATTGCTGAACAGCAAATGTCGCTGCCTGATTGTTCCTCAGGAAGTTTCGTCTTAGAGGGGTACCTGGCCGTGTGAAGTGTCAGTCTGCCCCTACTGGGGGATGCCTCCCAGATAGGCTACTTGGGGGTCAGGGACCCACTTGAGGAGGCAGTCTCTCCATTCTCAGACCTCAAACTCTGTGCTGGGAGAACCACTACTCTCTTCAAAGCTGTCAGACAGGGACATTTAAGTCTGCAGAGGTTTCTGCTGCCTTTTGTTTGGCTATGCCCTGCCCCCAGAGGTGGAGTCTACAGAGGCAGACAGGCCTCCTTGAGCTGCGGTGGGCTCCACCCAGTTTGAGCTTCCTGGCTGCTTTGTTTAACTACTCAAGCCTAGGCAATGGCAGGCGCCCCTCCCCCAGCCTCGCTGCCACCTTGCAGTTCGATCTCAGACTACTGTGCTAGCAATGAGCGAGGCTCTGTAGGCGTGGGACCCTCTGAGCCAGGCACTGGATATAATCTCCTGGTGTGCCATTTGCTAAGACCATTGGAAAAGCGCAGTATTAGGGTGGGAGTAACCTGATTTTCCAGATTCCGTCTGTCACAGCTTCGCTTGGCTAGGAAAAGGAATTCCCTGACCCCTTGGGCTTCCTGGGTGAGGTGATGCCTTGCCCTGCTTTGGCTCATGCTCAATGCACTGCACCCACTGTCCTGTACCCACTGTCCAACAAGCCCCAGTGAGATGAACCCAGTACCTCAGTTGGAAATGCAGAAATCACCCGTCTTCTGTGTCACTCACACTGGGAGCTGTAGACTGGAGCTGTTCCTATTCAACCATCTTGGAACTGCCCCTGGATTTTTTTTAGTAGCCATTCTGACTGGTGTGAGATAGTATCTCATTGTGGTTTTGATTTGCATTTCTCTAATAATCAGCGATGTTGAGCTTTTTTACATGTGATTGTTGGCCGCATATATGTCGTCTTCTGAAAAGTGTCTGTTCATGTCTTTTGCCCATTTTTAAATGGGGTTTTTGGCTTTTCTCTTGTAAATTAGTTTCAGTTCTTTATAGAAGCTGGATATCAGACCTTTGTCAGATGCATAGTTTGCAAAAATTTTCTCACATTTTGTACGTTGTCTGTTGATACTTTCTCTTGCTGTTTAGAAGCTCTCAAGTTTAATTGGGTTGCATTTATCAATTTTTGCTTTTGTTGCAATTGCTTTTGGCATCTTCTTCATGAAATCTTTGCCCATGCCTATGTCCTCAATGGTATTCCAAAGTTGTCTTCCAGGGTTTTTATAGTTTCTGGTTTTACAGTTAAGTCCATTTATCATGAGTTGATTTTTGTACTTGGCGTAAGGAAGGAATCCAATGTCAATCTTCTGCATATGGCTAACCAGTTATCTCAGCACCATTAATTCAATAGGGAATCCTTTCCCCATTGCTTGTTATTGCCAGGTTTTTGCAGATCACATAGTTGTTAGCTGTGTGGCCATATTTCTGGGTTCTCTATTCTGTTCCATTTGTCTGTGTGTCTGTTATTGTACCATACTATTTTGGTTATTGTAGCTCTGTAGTATAGCTTGAAGTTGGGTAGTGTGATGCTTCCAGCTTTTTTCCTTTTGCTTAGGATTTCCTTGGCTATTCAGATTCATTTTTGGTTCCTATGAATTTTCAAATAGTTTTTTTTTTCTAGTTTGACGAGTCTCAATGATAGTTTAATGGAAACAGCATCAAATCTATACATTGCTTTGGGCAGTATGGCCATTTTAACAATATCAGTTCTTCATATCCATGAGCATGGAATGTTTTTCCATTTATTTGTGTCATCTCTGATTTCTTTGAGCAGTGGTCTGCAGTTCTCCTTGTAGAGATTTTTCACTTCCAAGGTAGGTATATTCCTAGGTATTTTATTCTTTTGTGGCAATTATGAATGGGAGTTTCTTCCTGATTTGGCCCCTGACTTGGCTATTGTCAGTGTATAGAAATGCTAGTGATTGTTGTACATTGATTTTTGTTTTCTGAGACTTTGCTAAAGTTATTTATCAGCTTAAGAAACTTTTGGGCTGGAACTAGGTATGGTGTTTTCATGTTATCTGCAAACAAGGATAGTTTCACTTCTTCTCTCTTTATTTGGATGCCTTTTATTTCTTCCTCTTGCCTGATTGCCCTGGACAGAAATTCTAATACTATGTTAATAGGAGTGATGAGAGAGGACATCCTTGTCTTGTGTCAGTTTTAAAAGGGAATGCTTCCAGCTTTTGCCCATTTAGTATGACTGTCCCTCAGTTTTCAGTTTTTTGTTTTTCTGGGACTGCCTCAGTCTGTCAGTTTTCAGTTTCAGTTTTTTTGCATTTGCTGAAGAGTGTTTTACTTCCAATTGTGTGGTTGATTTTAGAGTATGTGCCATGTGGTGATGAGAAGAATGTACATTCTGTTGGTTTTGGTGGAGATTTCTGTAGATATCTATCAGGTCCCTTTGAGCCAGTGTTGAGTTCAGGTCCTGAATATGTTTGTTAATTTTCTGTCTCAATAATATGTCCAATATTTTGAGTGGGGTGTTAAAGTCTCTTATCATTATTGTGTGGTAGTCTAAGTCTCTTTGAAGGTCTCCAAGAACTTAGGAATCTGGGTGCCTCTGTGTTGGGTGCATATATATTTAAAATAATTATATCTTCTTGTTGAATTGAACCCTTTACCATTATGTAATGCCCTTCTTTGTCTTTTTTGGTTTGAAGTTTGTTTTGTCAGATAATAGGATTGCAACTTTTGCTTTTTTCTGTTTTCCATTTTCTTGGTAGACTTTTCTCCATTCCTTTATTTTGAACATATGTGTCACTGCATGTGAGATGGGTCTCTTCAAGACAGCATACCATTGGGTCTTGGTTCTTTATCCAGCTTGCCACTCTGTCTTTTAATTGGGACATTTAGCCCATTTACATTTTAGTTTTGATATGGGTGAATTTGATCATGGCATCATGATGCGGAAGGGTTATTTTGAGGACTATTTAATGTGGTTGCTTCATAGTGTCACTGGTCTGTGTACTTCAGAGTGTTTTCGTAGTGGCTAGTAATGGTCTTTCCTTTCCATATTCAGTGCCTCTTTCAGGAGCTACTGTAAGGCATGTCTGGTGGTAAAAAAATACCCTCAGCATTTGCTTGTCTGAAAAGGATCCTATTTTTCTTTTGCTTATGAAGCTTAGTTTGATTGGATGTGAAATTCTGGGTTGGAATGTCTTTAAGAATATTGTTTATTGGCCCCCAGCTCTTCTGACTTTTAGTGTTTCCACGAAGAGGCCTGCTGTTAGTCTGATGGGCTTCCCATTTCAGGTGACCTGGACTTTCTCTCTATCTGCCTTTAACATTTTTTCTTTCATTTTGATCTTGGTTAATCTGATGATTATGTATCTTGGGGATGATCTTGCAGAGTGTCTTACTGGGGTTCTCCATACTTTCTGAATATAATGTTGGCCTTTCTAGGTTAGAAGTTCTAATGAATGATACATAGGATATATTTTAGTGCACTTTTTGCTTTTGAAATTTAGAGGATTGTGATGAAATATATTTTAAAAATATTTACAAGTAGGATCCTAATAGGAGTGTCCTGAATTTCAAGTATATTGGAACTGAAATTCTGGAAAGTGAGAAATAGGCATAAAAAAGTGACTTTTACAAATGAGAGAGCTAAGGTTACAAAAGGATTGATGAGTCATGACTAATAGTTTATAAACTGTGAAAATAAAAATCAACAACCTCAGTAACTTCAAAGCTTTATATCTATCTATCCACTTCCCCAGAGGAAGAAAAGAACAGAGATCATATGGGTTCTCAGAAATACAGAGATGAAAAGAGATGCAAGTCTGGAAGGGTTGTGAGGTGGCCATGTTCTCCCTGGGGAAATAGGAAGTATGAATTTCTAGGCCAAAATGTATAGTGGCCATGCTTCCTAAAATGTGTCTGCCTCGTTTTGAAATGGTCAGATAGCAGGTGATGTTGGTTCATCTTCCTGAGAGACAAATGGGAAGAGGCAAAAGAGAATTCCGGATGTGGCATTATTTGAGCAGGAACTGTAAGACTCACCATGTTGGATGTAACTGACAGTGTCGGCAGGAGTAGGGAGAATTTACAGTATTGGAGTGGGGTTGGGCAAGAGGTCCACAGAACTAGGGTAAGTGTGATGTTTTTGAGGTTAATATAAAGAAGGGGGAAGGAGGAGAATTTCTGAAACCCTTCATACTTTCATTGTCTGCCATTGAACAGAAAAGGCACTTGCAGTAAGGTAAAAGTGGAGAAGAGGCCCTTGAGTTGTAGCAGTGAATAGAAATGTTACCTTAAAAGAAGACAAAGGGAATTGAACAATGAGAACACTTGGACACAGGGTGGGCAACGTCACACACCGGGACCTGTTGTGGGGTGGGGGAGGGGGAAGGCACAGCATTGGGAGATATACCTAATATAAATGTCAAGCTAATGGGTGCAGCACACCAACATGGCACATGTATACATGTGTAACAAACCTGCACATTGTGCACGTGTACCCTAGAACTTAAAGTATAATAATAATAAGACAAAGACAACAATATAACAAAGAAAAAGATTATTAAAGAGGAAGAAGAAAACAGATAATTACAGGAGAGGGATTACTTACAATCCTTGATAATTTTGCTGGTTTAGGAAACTCCCCTAAAATGAGCATTTGTTTTCTCCTTTCTTAACTGAACTTAGAGGAATGCACAAAAAGCCCATGGAAAAAACACAGGGGAAAGCTTGGGAAACCATCCTCTCAGATTATGGGTCCTTTAACATCAATATTCATAACTGTTCTTTAGCAACCTGACTAAAAACCAGTGAGGGAACTGGTGTGTGTGTGTATGTTTCCTTGATGGCTAGTTATTTTAGGTCTGCCATATTCTTTTTTAATATACTGTTATTCTGTCTTACCTTGGATGTATATAGCAGTTTCTGTTCAGAGATTTAAAAATATTATCTTATTTGTCCTCAATCCTTGGAATTTTATGTCAGTGTTACAACCTCCTAGTCAGGTCCCATAATTGTAAAGATGTGTACTCATATGCATTTACCCAAGGGGATTTTAGATTTAGACAATAAGAACTATCAGGTCCTATTTTTAGAGAATGCAGCATTTCTAAAAATAAGAATTCCGTTGACTGAAGGTCTCTGCATTGCTGAAAGCAGCTTTTGGAGCAGAAAGTCGATAATCCCTGAATGGAAAGGCCACGCAGTGACACGAGGACTGACATTCTCTCCTGGGAGTTGGTAAGTGGAGCAGACAGCTTCAAAGTTAAAGGCAGATTCTGATCTATCTTTCTGTAATGATGGTATAAGCAAGTGAGTCTATTACTTTTAGGATGGTGTCTAAAACTAGCTGTATATCATAATCATGTTCCAATTAGTAAGAAGGAAACTAGATTTGATGGAAAGTTTGGAGCTGAGTATCCAGGTTTTAAGTCTTACCAGCCTCCCACAACCACCTTTTTTAACAAAGGGACAGAGGTAGGAAAACATGAACCTTAGAGTTGTAACAAGGAACATGAATTGCTAGAGAATAAGATGAAGGAGGAGAGGACGTATGGCAAATGAGGATAGAAAGGTAAGCAGACTATGTATGATATGGTGAAAATTATGAGTTTTATTCTGAAGGGTAAGTTTCTAAAGCGTTTTCAGCCAGGAGGTTCTGGTCTACCCTTTGGAAGCATAGCAATTACAGTAATCCTGAAGGACAGCTAACAGACCCCCCGTCCAACCCATGAACATCCTTATACTTCTCCTACAAAATACACACAAATATCCACCTCCATTCCTTAAGTCCTTCTCTTGGTTCAGTAGGTTCAGTTCACAAAATTATTCTTCACTGACATTGTTTGGAATTCCTTTCCTCTCCCAGATTTCATTCCTTGAATAAAAACTAAACTTTGAGCCTCAGCATGCATATTGGCTCCCTCTAATGTGGGCCAGATTAGGACCATGTTCTCCTTGGAGTCACCCACTGAATGGCAGAGCCTGGGGTCTCACCACCTGTGTTGTAGCTTCCTATAGACCAGCTGTATGATTAGACCACAGTATTCAATGAGGAAACACATATTTTTCCTGTGGTGTTTTTTGTCATATTTATGGAGTTTCTGAAGGGCAATAGAAATTACAACCAAGCACAGCCCGACCTCTGTGGAGACAAATGAATTGTTGAAATTTGTCATTAATCCACCAAGATTCCCCATATTGTGGTTAAACTTGACACAGAATTTTGAATTGAAATTTACAGAACATTTTCCAAAAGGTTTTACCTGGATAGGGCACACCTCGGTGTAATTCCTTTCCAGTGGCTCAGCACTACTGGATTGAAGGATTGCTGCATCTCGTTTGGTGATTCTTTTTTTATTTCCTATTACTCTCAACTTCATACTTGAAGAACTGAGAATTACAAGTGAATTATGTTGAAGAAGACTTCAGTTTCTTTTCATTTCTGTATTCAATTTTAAAAATTCTTTCATAAACTTAATGGATATCATTAACTCAATTAACATGGCTCAAATACACTGCTCAGTCCCTGTGGAAATCAGATACAAGACCATGATTGTTTTATTACATAGAATCTGACCAAGGCAATCTTAAAATCATAGAAAAATTTAAGAAGTACAGTTATCGCAACAGTAGGAATATGTGAAAAAATTTATAGCACAACCCTGGTGAAGAAAGAAGGCATCCATGATTTTTTGATGTTGGTGTACCACCATCCAGTCTTGTAACAAGTTTTGTAAAGAGCTTGGTTGTCACATTGCTGTTATGTTACAAGTCCTGGCAGAGCTTCAGTGCTTGTTGTCCTAGTATTAACTGAAGGTAAAATGAAATATACAGATCTATGTACTACAATTCATGAGACAAAAGTGGTGTGGAGCTTTTAACAGCAAGCTACTTTTGTATTTGGAGAAAAATCATTCTAAAATGTGGCTGTGCTTCAAATATTCCAAAGGCCATAGAAATAACTGTTATAGTCAATAATACTGGGGTGCCTGATGCTGTGACCTTAGAAACAGAACTTCAGACAAGATCTAACTGGCCATTCATTTTAGCCATCATAGTGATACTGACGAGTAAGTCCAATGAAGCTTCCATGGGAGTATTAAAAAGTTTTACCATGTCACAAGCTTTACACACTTGTAATCTCTATTTGGTTACATCAACATATTTAGATACTTAGCAAAAGATTCTTGCTGTTTGGCATTTAAAATGTATATTTCCCCTATGTTTTCTGCTAGGAGTTTTATAGTTTCAGATAGTAAATCTTCTTGATTTTGGTCTTGGGAATTATTTCTGGGTATGACACAAAAAGCACAGGCAACAAAACAAAACAGGCAAGTGTGACTATGTATATGTAAAAAGCTTCTGCACAGCAAAGGAAACAAAAGAGTAAAACAGTAACTTATAAAATGGTGGAATGAGGGTTAATATTCAAACAATATAAGAAACTCCTATAACTCAATGGGAAAAAAACCCCAAATAACCCATTTTAAAAATGGGCAGAGGACCTGAATAGACATTTCTACAAAGAAGACATAATAATGACAACAGATATATGAAAAGGTGCTCAACCTCACTAATCATCAAAAAACGCATATCAAAACCATGATGTGATGTCACCAATCAGGATGGCTATTATAAAAAACAAAGAAAAGAAGTGGAGAGGATGTGGAAAAATCAGAACACTTGTACATTGTAGGTGGGAATATAAAATGGTATAGCCACTATGGAAAACAGTACAGAGATTTGTCAAAAATACAAATAAAACTAACATATGATCCAATAATCCCACTTTGGAGTATATATCCAAAGAAGTTGAAATTATGATCTTGAGGCAATATCTGCACTCCCATGTTCATTGCAGCATTATTCACAATTGTCAAAATGTGGAAACAACCCAAACATCCATTGATAGATAATAAATAAAGAAAATATGGTCCAGGTGTGCTGGCTCATGCACACACATTGTCCAGACCAGTACCATGGAGCTTTTCTCCTATGTTGTCTTCTGAGCACATTACAGTTTCAGGACTTACGTTTAAGGCATCTATCTATTTTCAGATAATTTTTGCATATGGCATAAGACAAAAGTTTAATTTCATTCTCCTGCACGTGGATATTCAGTTTGGCTAACACGGTTTATTAAAGACTGTCCTATACCAATTGTTCTTGGCATCTTTGTTGAAAATCAACTAACCATAAATACTTGAGTTTTCTAGGCTGTCTCACCTGTGCCGTTGGCTGATATATCTGTTTTTCTGGCAGTACCATGCTCTTTTGATTGCAATAGCTTCCACAATATATTTTGAAACCAGGGAGTACGAGGTCTCCAGCCTTGTTTTTGCTTAAGATTGCTTTGCATATTTGGTGTCTTGTGGTTCTATATGATTTTTAGAATTTTTTTTTAAATGACATGGAATTATGATGGAGATTGCATTGAATCTGTACATCATTTTGTGTAGTATGGGCATTTTAACAGAATTAATTCTTCCAGTCCATAAACATAGGATATCCTTCCATTTGTTTGTGTCTCCTTCAGTTTCTTTTATCAGTGTTTTATAGTTTTGAGCATAGAGGTCTTTCATGTCCTGGATAAATTTATTTCTAAGTATTTTAATTTTTTTGTTACTATTGTAAATCAGACTGTTTTCTCCATTTCTTTTCCAGATAGTTTGCTGTTAGTGTATAGAAATGCTACTGGTTTTGTATGTTGATTTGGTATCCTGAATTTTTACTGAATTCATTTATTACTTCCTGGATTGGGATGATGATTCTTCTTCTTTTTTTTTTTTTTCTTAGTTGAGGCAGAGTCTTGCTCTGTCTCCCAAGCTGGAGTGCAGTGGTGTGATCTTGGCTCACTGCAACCTCTGCCTCAGCTTCTGGAGTAGCAGGGATTACAGGCACCTGCCACCATACCCTGCTAATTTTTGTATTTTTAGTAGAGTCAGGGTTTCACCATATTGGCCAGGCTGGTCTCAAACTCCTGACCTCAAGTGGTCTGCCCACCTCAGCCTCCCAAAGTGCTGGGATAATAGGCATGAACCACTATGCCCAGCCTAGATTGGGATTTGTATTTCCTTCTCCTAATTTAGGAAGTTTTCTGCCATTATTTGTTTCTCTTTTCCTTCTGCTACCCTAATAATGTGATAATATTCTGCTTAATGGTGTCATATAAGTTTCTTAGGCTGTCTTTACTCTTTTTTCACTTTTCTCCTCAAGCAGAGATTAAGAGCCAGGTGCTCCAGCAGAGACTGTAAAATTTGGGCATTGTATATGTAGTACAAACCTCTCCTTGGGAAAAAGCTGGGGTTTCCTTCCCAAGCATAACATTGTGTGCTCAGTGTGAAGTTAGTGAGTGTATCTCCACTTTTCCTATGTGTTTTAATTTGGAAAATTTTTCATTTGTCCATTGTATGGGAGTCTTTCAACTCAATTCCAGCTTTCTCTAGGAGAGAATTGATCAGTGTGTAGGTGTTTACTTGGTGTGTCTTTGGGAGGTGGGATATTCAGGAGCCTCCTATTTCTCCATTTTGCTGACGTCCTTCATGTCTGATAATTTTTGATGATATTTATTGTGAATTTTTCTTCTTTGGGCATTGCATGTTTTTGTGTTCCTATAACTTTTCTTGAGCTTTGCTCTAGAATGTACTTAAGTAACTTGTGAACACTTTGATCTTTTCAGCCTTAAAGACTTGTTAGGTTGAAACTATAGCATTGTTTCACCTAGAGCTAATTATTACCAGTACTGAGGCAAGGTACTTCTGACTGCTTCACCTAATGCCCTACAAAACGTGATACTTTCCTGACTGGCTCCAGAAATAGGAACTACTCCTGGTTTTTCTGATAAGAAAAACCACATTCTGTTGCCTTTAATCCTTTAATTTGTTTCTTTCCCAGTCTCAGGCAATTTCCTTATCTGAATATGCTAATCAATACTCAGCTGAAAAATTGAGGGTGAACTTCAGATCTCTGTACTGCTTTTCCTTTCCGGTGGTCTTCCCTGTGAGCTGTAGCTGATTTAGTTTTCTTGATTCTCAGCTCCACTTTAATTCAAGTTCTTCAGGTAAAGTGGCCAACTATTCCTGTTATGGGATTTGGGTGGAAGGGGATTGTCAGATTCAGAACTTTGACTTTTAAGATGGAAAAGTCCAGACAAACTGGAACGAGCTGGTCATCTTACTGCAAAACTCTGCCTTGGTTCTGCCTCCTTTTGGTGGTGCAGTCTTGGGAAACTCTCTCAAAACTGTCAACTGGAGGAACTACAGGGCTCAACTACTTGTTTCCAGTGTCTTAGAAATCACTGTTCTTCATTGCTTGATAACCAGCATCTTAAACCATTCTCATATATGTTGTCTGCTTATTATATTTTCCCCCTTTAATTATTTCAAGGGGGATGATGAATCTTACTCAATTTTGGCTGGAGAAAATAATGCTCATTCGATTTTGATTCTACTCTATCATTATTCTTCCCTACCCCTTTCCTGAAAGTGCTCTAATCAAAGTTACCAGCCAGCTGTATACTTCAAAACCCAGCGGTCAGTTCTCAAGTGCCATTTTACTTTACCAGATAGCCACAGTTAATGTCTGCTTACTAATTTTCTTTAAAACACCTTTTTTCACTTGGCTACCAGGATATAATTTTCTTCATTTCCCTTTAACAAGTAAGTCTTTCTTAGTTTTCTTTGCTGGAATTGCCTCATGTTCTCAGCCTCTAAATGTTAGTCCTAGGACATCTTTTCTTGTCTCTTTATACTCATTCCCCAGGTGATTTCATCAAGCCTCATGGTTTTATGTATTTTTGTATACTAACTCGTAATTTATAACTCCAGCTCTCCAAAGCTGTATACTCAGCTGCCTACTCAAATTTTACACATGGAGAAGGCATCTGAAACTCAATATTTCCAAAACTGACTCTAAATTTTCCTCTAGTCTGTGAACATGCTGCTTTCAGATCCACATGTTTCTTAGTAAATTGCAACTCTGTTCTTTTGATTGCTTATGCTAAACCACAGCATCATCTTTGACTATTTTTTTCTATATACCTAATATATCAGCAAATCTAGGCAGTTTAGCTTCTTGCCTTCACCTGCTTCCATCCTAATTCAAGTCATTCTCTCTCACTTGGATTACTGGAAGAGCCAGTCTCTCTGCTTCAATACTCCTGAACTCCTACAACATATTTTTCAAATGGTCTCTAAATTATTAGTTTCAAAATGTGAACTAGATTGTGTTACTTCTTTGCATAAAATGCTGCAGTGCTTCCTATCCCACTTCAATTAAGATACAGTCTTTGCTTTGACCTTCAAGGGACTACATGACATGACATAACCAAATGGAACTAGGGCTACCACCATTCTTTTTAGTCGATATACAATGACCTCTTTTGCTTCAAACATGAAAACCCCACTCCTATCTTCAGATCTTTGACAACTGGAAATTGCTGTTTTCTGCCCAGGGCACAAACATAATGGGATGAGATGGCTCGCCGCGTTATTTCCTCGAAGTCTCAGCTCAAATATTACCTTATCAGAGAGGTTTTCTCTGACCACTTTTGTGACCACAGCATCTGTCATCTCCTTCTATTTTATTATACTGCATTTTCTTCATAGCACATATTACTATCTGATATGTTCAACATGCATTACTTTATTTGCTAATTGCACTGGATTGGAAGTTGAAGAGCGCATGGATTTATTTGCAGATACATTCCTAGTGCTGGCAGTGTTTGTTGAGTGAATGAATGAAATTCTAGTTAAAGACCTTTTTTCTTTTTGAGACTGGGATTTTTTTTTCATTTGTTTCTGCTTTTATTTTAGGTTCAGAGGGTATATGTACATGTTTGTCATATGAATAAGTTGCATGTTGCAGCAGTTTGGTGTACAAATTATTTTTTCATCACCAGGTAATGACCATAGTATCCGATAGGCAGTTTCTCCATCCTTGCCCTCAAGTAAGCCCCAGTGTCTATATGTTCCCTTCTTAGTATCCATTTGTACTCAATGTTTAGCTCCCACCTAAAGAAAAAATATGCAGTATTTGGTTTCTTGTCCTTGTGTTAATTTGCTTAGTATTATGTATGGCCTCTAGCTCCATCCATGATGCTGCAAAACACATGATTTTGTTGTTATTTTCTTATAGCTGCATAGTATTCCATGGTGTATATATACCATATTTGCTTTTTCCAGTTCACCATTGCTGGCATCTAGGTTGATTCCATGTGTGTCTTTGCTGTTGTGAATAGTGCAGTGATTCACATACACATGCATGTGTCTTTATGGTAGAACAATTTATACTGCTTTGGGTATATACCCAATAATGGGATTGCTGGGTTGAATGTTAGCTGTGCTTTAAGTTCTTTGAGAAATCTCCAAACTGCTTTCAACAATAGCTAACCTATTTTATATGCCCAATAGCAGTGTATAAGCATTCCCTTTTCTCTGCAACCTCATCAGTGTCTGTTATTTTTTCACTTATTACTACATTTGCATTTCTCTAATGCTTAGTGATGTTGAATATTTATTTTTATATGCTCGTTGGCCATGTGTATGTCTTTTGGGAAGTGTCAGTTCATGTCATTTGCCCATTTTTTAATGAGGTTGTTTGCTTATTGAGTTGACTTCCATATAAATGCTGAATATTAGACCTTTGCCTGATGTATAGTTTTTCAAATTTTTCTCACATTCTGTAGTTTGTCTGTCTATTCTGTTGGTAGTTTCTTTTGCTGTGCAAAAACTCTTTAATTAGGTCCCACTTGTCAACTTTCGTTTTTGTTGCAATTGCTTTTGGAGTCTTTGTCATAAAATTTTTGCCAGGGCCTCTGTCCAGAATGGTATTTTCTAGGTATTCCTGTAGGGTTTTTTTAAATACTTTTAGATGTTATATGTAAGTCTTTAATCCATCTTGAGTTGATTTTTGTGTATAGTGAAAGGAAGGAGTTCAATTTCTGTCTTCTGCATAGGGGTAGCCAGTTACCCAGCACCATTTATTGAATAGAGGGTTCATTCCCTATTCTGTTCCATTGGTCTATGTGTCTAGTTCTGTAACAGTACCATGCTGTTTTGGTTACTGTAGCCTTGTAGTATAGTTTGAAGTTGGGTAGTGTGATACTTTCAGCTTTCTTCTTTTTGCTGAGGATTGCTTTGGTTATTCAGGCTCCTGTTTGGTACCATATGAATTTTAAAATTGTGTTTCCTAATTCTGCGAGGAATAGCATTGAATGTATAAATTGCCTTGGGGAGTATGGCCATTTTAACAATATTGATTTTCCTGTCCATGAGCATGAAATGTTTGTTTTTGTTTTTCATTTGTTTGACATCTTAAAGACATTTCCGATCCATGATCTTAAATAGTGTGGCTGCTACCACATGATCCCTGATTACCAAGTATGTTTTCATGTCCTGTGTAGAAGCATTCTTCTGTGCCTCTCTTTAATACTCTTGAAAGATATCAATTAGTTAAGCCTTATGTGTGCATGTCTTTTATTGTTTGTTGGAACATTAAAAGAATCACAGCACAGAAGAGCCTTCTTCTCTTGATCTTAAGAAAAGGCTTCTTCCAACTGAGTAGACAATTGAGTTTCCAAAGGAGGAAGAAGAATGTTATTTTCAGCTATTTTCTAATGTTTTGATTAGGACAAAATGGTCTTATTCCTTCCAAAAGAGTTTTTCTCCTTGCCACATAATAAAAGCATTCTCTCAATGAGTCACCAAAAAATCACACAGAAAACATAGCCCTATTACCTTGATTCCATTCTTTTATCTCCAAAATTTTCTTTCACCTTAGATCTTGTAATCTATGAAGGATTTAGTTTAAATATTTTATTATTATTTTGGTTAATAAAAATCTTCTCCCTCGATTTTAGCCTTAAAATTTTTTACCAAGATAGTATTTTAATAAGAGTTTTCTGGGCCCAGAAGGGCATGAGTTCTTCTGTTGTAATGGACGACGTTCCTTATATCTCGCATAGAGGTGGTCTCAATAACAATGATCATAAGAGGTGACAGACTCAACTATATGTTGGCTGTTTCACATAACACTGGGAAAATTTTTGGAAAACACTTATAGGAGCTTTTTGACACAGAATCACAAACTAGTGGTTCATATGCGAATTTTAGCCCCCAGATGTGTGTGCTTGACATGTCATAGTCCCTAAAGCTGCATGTTCTATTATACCCACTGCTTCTTACAAATATGCATTGCCAACCTGGACCCTGCAGGCATTTGTGTCTGACCCAGAAGACCCACAGAACTTCAATCACTGCTGCTCTTGGTCTTTCCTCACTAGGCTTCGGATCATTTACCCTTTAGCTTTATTTTACCCACGACTAGAGTTAATGTCAGGCTGTTGACCATACATCAATTAGGAGATTCCACAGCCACTCTCTATAAACTTCAGCTAGAATGCTTCCTTCTAGCATTACAGAAGCTCTTTCTGAACAAAACTTATTTTTAGAAATGCAGCATAGTGATTTTGTTTCTAAAAGTAAAGTTTGAATATCTATTTTATTTAGAAGCCTTGGGGACATTATGGATGAGGAAATACATTCTTCAGCCAAAGGACTTGATCATATTGTCCTTACAGATGACACTGGGTATTTTGCTAGAGTAAGGATAATAAAATTAGACTTGTCATCCTTGTTTAGGAAACTGAGAAGTAAATGTGTAGCATAACAGTGCTGGCTCAGGCATTTAGATCTCAGCAAAAGGAGCAATAACAAGATTCCATTTTTTAGTAGCAGGTACCACTGGCCTTAGTGCCTATTCTGGGCAAAGCCACTACTCAAGGTCACAATCTCAAGTCTTTCTTCAATAAATGCCTTGCAATATGAGGTAACTTTAGCATCTGTTTTAGGCTTCCACATAGTTATTCTCTGTTGCATCCAAAACTCCCCACTACAAAAACTCCCCACTACAAAATGAGTCCTGTTTCAATCTTTGCTGTATCTAACTTACCTTCCAGGAAACAATCACTCAAAAAAAATCTTGATCCTCCCCTTCACACTTGACATTGCCTTGATATTGGGACTAATCTGCTGGACGAAAACACAAGAATGTATTGTTAACAAGGTTAGTTATCAGGCAGGGAAAATTTTCAGGCAAGCTACCTGCTACAGAACTAAGAGAGACCTAAGCAGGTTTGGAGCCTCAGTGTGCACGCTTTATTTATACGCTTTTAAAAAAGTCCCAGAAGTTTAACAGCATGCCTTTTGGTCATTGCCATGGCTTGGGTTACTTCCATAACAAAGAAATCTTTCTATATAAATTCTTAGTTTTCAGAGTGTAAACTTTTACGTTTATTCATGCTCTCCCACCCCATACTCAGGAACTTATTCAAGTAATATAAAATATGAAAAAGTAGCTGGAGCATAAAGGGTAATGCCCAGTTAACACAGCCCCCACACTTTATGTCACACAAAATGTGTTTTTTAGTTCATGCAGTGTGGCTCTTAAAGGAATTGTGGCCTCCACTACACTTCAAGCTTTCCATAGGCTCACAAGTTTGTGTATTATAATTCTTTGTGTCTGAACATTAGCTCACTAATCACGCCTTCCCTGTGGATGTGTGGACCACAAGGACCCATATGTATTTTGTATGTCAATTCTGAACAATGGCATTTTCCACAATATTTTATGTGAGTCTATAAGGTCCAGGCTTTTTGTGAAAAACTATTTTATCTTAAGACTTTATAGAGACAACAAGTGTTATTAGGTAAGAAAAACCGAACTCTTTATGACAGAATCCATATGACAGAATCAACCAGAAACACTCCATTAATAGACAATACAAGCTAATTTCAGATATGCATATGTAAGTGTCATTGTAGGAGTACAAATCGCACTCCCTATTTGTACAATCAATAGGGAGTGTGGGAATTCAGTGTTAACCACAAATTTCCTTTCACTAGCGCATTGATGAATGCCTACATACTGACTGGGTAAGGGAAATTACATTTTTTTCTCATTACCCTTGTTCTGGTATTTCTTTATCTTCTGCTATACTCAGAGAAATTCAAATCAGATTCATAACCTTTTTGCATTAGAAAATACATATCAGCTCTAAGATTGGTTAATCTCTGTCTTCAAGTGCTTATAGTTTAGATGTTTTAAGGACAATTTTAAAAGATCTATTCCTATTTCTGTTTGCTAATGCACAAATATGAACAAATGTACCAATTTCAGGTCATAAATCTCTCTTCTACTTGATATGTTGTACGTTTTTTGTTTCTGTCATACATTCAGAGGAATTTATAATCCTCCTGCTTCTTTTCAGAAACAGGAAAAACACTGGTGTCAGAGTTGTAAAGAGCAGGAGAGTTACTTTTTTTTTTTTTTTTTCGAGATGGAATCTTGCCCTGTTGCCCAGGCTGCAGTGCAGTGGCATGATCTCGGCTCACTGCAACCTCCGCCTCATGGATTCAAGCAATTCTCCTGCCTCGGCCTTCCAGGTAGCTGGGACTAAAGGCATGCACCACCACGCCTGGCTAATTTTTGTATTTTTAGTAGAGACGGGGTTTCACCATGTTGGCCAGGCTTGTCTTGAACTCCTGACCTCAGGTGATCTGCCAGCCTCAACCTCCCAAAGTGCTGGGATTACAGGCAGGAGCCACCGTGCCTGGCTGAGAATTACCTTCCTATGAGCATTTTTTAAAGCTCTTTGCCTTATATTTATTTCTATATATTAATTCATTCATTATTTCCTAAATTCCTTTCCTTCTCCACTTGGCCCCCAACAACCAGTGGTGGGACTTGGAATATAAAATTGTCAAATTTGTACCTCTGGAGTGCTCTACTACTCAACTATTTTGTTACAGGGATCAGAATCTACTTTCCCAGTATTTGTAGCTTCTTATATTTGTTCACACATTGTTGTAACTTAAGAAAGATGCCAGTCTTGCCTGGAAAATCCCTGACACTGTGAGAGTCAGGTAATATCCTGGAAAAAAAAAATCTTTTATAAAGATGACTAGCTGTGATATTACACCTGATCTTCTAGTTTCTTCCTAATTCTTCCTACACTCTCATCGCCTTGGAAACCCAGATAACAAGAGACGAGAGGTTTCTAGTACTTATCTAGCCTAAGAGCTTTTGCGTCCTGTATTGCACCACAATTACAACCTTGCCAAATAAGCCATAGATAGATTACTGAGTCTCCCAGTGCATGAATTAAAAACCCCAACTCTCTTATATTTTGCATATTAGGAAAGAGAAGCATGCATTCTTCACTTTTTTCTGTACATTTGTATGCAGGTAACTGGCTCTAAGAATATACAATTTCAGACCCACAAAGAGGTACTCTTAAGTGATAAACTGGAAACAAAGGGAATATTATGTGCTTATTTTATATGTATGACACATAACCTATACTATTAGGTTTTGAGGAAAGGATGAAATGTCATATCTCTAAGAGAAAATGGAAAAGGGACAAGTTCAAATGTGTCTGCTCCTGTTAAATCTCTCATTCTATTTTAGTATTAATCATCCAATTAGATTTGAATATGTTTTTGTTTCTTTGCAGTACTCATTGCTCTTTATGACTCAAATGCTCATTCTTGGTCCACTTAAAGCTTTTCTCGGAGGGAGAAACCCTTTCTAGATAGCTGGTATCTGGTAAGGCTGACTTGCAAGGACTCATAAGTAATTGTATAAAAGCAAAATCTGCTTAATTCTCAGGCTAATCTTTTAAAAACTTTTCTACTCTGAGTTTAATAGAATTGACATCATCCATCTGTATGCCAAGACTAAGGCTATACTGGTGATTTTGTGGCTGCGTCAATTATTTTCCAGAAATTTTAACGTATCAGAAAAACTCATGGTAACAGTCACTGTGTACCTCACAAGAACCTCCATATTTCAATCATCTGCCAATGAAAAGCTTTAAGCACACTATGTTCCTTGCACATCTAAAATTTATATTCTTTGCAATGAGTCACCTGTTGTCTGTCTTACAGGCATTCCCTTTGAGCACTCATCATGACTGTTCATTGACATTTCTGTGTTGGAATTAATTACTTAATTATGTTGGAATTAATTAATTAAAGTATTGAGGCGAATTTAACTTTTCCACACTATGGAAAATAGGGACTGAAAAGTAATAAATGTGGACCATCAATCGCAGGGCCACACAATATACATTTAACAGATGAACTGTGAATTGTCAAGGTTATAGTCTTACCTGGTTCTGGATAAGGAAAAGGAATATTCCCATGAGGTGAACTGCTAACGAGTAGAGAAGACTATGTATCCATGCCACAAGCTATTGTTGATTTATGTTCTTGATTTCATAAAGGCATTCATTGACACCAAACATTTTTATCTAAATAACACTTGTATCCCATCCTCCATGAAATGTGTCCAAAAAAGGCTAGCCTACTTTAATAATCAGTTTCTAAAAGAACGTGGAGACCGGTTCAGGATATGATCTGAAGGATTTATCTCCAACAGAGCTTTCTGAGGTACTGAGCCCTCCGTGTCTAAATCTGATTTACTACTTGTTCCTACCTTGAGAGCGTTGCCCTGTAATTTTCAACTGCTCTCATTTTAGCTTTGGCTTTGACTCCACTTTTCCATATGTCAGATAACTCATAAATCATCCCCCTGCCTAAATCTCTATCCATCCTTTTGCTTTCTTAGCCGGATCACCAGCAGTTGGTCCTAAGAGGTATGCTAACTGAGAATAGCATCTCTTTGCCTGCCTTACATCAACAACCTATACCCAAGCCACTATCCTGGGAAGTATCTCTGACTCTCCTAGAGCTTAAAGAAAAAAAGAATCGGAATATTTAAAACCTGGGAATTTGATTCATTTATTATCAGAAGTACATCCTTCAACTCTCTAAGGAGAATAAGCCACGTAACCTATTCTATAAGATTTCCAGTTCAAGAATGAAGTTCCCAGTCAGCCTAACTAGAAAATTAAGTGGGACTCAAGGATTTTACCTAGACTTTAGAGTGGGTTCATCTGATTACACAAATAAGCCTAAGTCGAGATCAAAAACATAAACTTCACAACAGGAGTTTTGTATTTTCTCGCTTGAATGAAATGATGTGAACAACAAATTGTGGCTCTGAGTAATTCTGAGGTACTTTGTCCTGTGGGACTCTCTGGAATCAGAGAAGAATCATGAGCTGATGTGGAGGCCTAGAAGCAATATATGCAGCCTAAAGGCAAATAAATGTTCAGCATATCTTGGAATACAGAGACCAGACAGGATGAACTTTCACAAGCTGAAGAGAGAGAGGAGGACAGGAATCTCAGTATCTGTGTGAGCAACCTAATGACCCAAAGGGACCACACAGGTCATACCTTGGAATCTGAAACCAAGAACATTAACTGAATATCAGTTTTGGTAGAAAATGTCTTGGTATTTGTCACTAGTCAGTAGTCAACTGCCTAACTGCCTTTCAGTTTTTTTGTTTTTTTTTTTTTCAGTTGTTCTTGTAATTATTTTTGCTTTTTGAGAAAAATGTTCAATACCAAAATGAATGCCCTTTGGATTTAATATGTCAAAGACTTTATAAATAAAATCATACTGATAAAGCAGGAATAACGTAGATCAGCGCCAAGGTAGCTTTTGAGAGGAGAGGATTCTAGGAAGATGGTGGAGTAGGAACCTCCAGGAATATATTGCCCCACCTAGACAACAATTGCACTGGCAGAATCTGTCTGATGTAAGTATTTGGGAACTCTGGAGTCTGCTGAAGGCTTGAAACGTCCAGGGAGAAGTCTTAGAAAGTAAATTGTAGTTAATATCTGTTCATTTTCAGCATTTATCGTGGTAGCAGACACTCATTCCCACTTCTTAGCCACATGGCAAGCAGCTGTGCTCCTGTGTTCCTGGAACAGTTTGCAAACAGCTTGCTTGAGCGAAGGTGGTAAAAAGGAACCTGTCTTTGAAATACCTACAATCTGTGCTCTGGTTCCTGATTGCTGCTTCTGCTGACACAGGGATAGACAAAGAGATGCTCCTGCATTGTTGTAAATTCCTATCCTAGCTGAAGTGACTTCTAGGAGAGTGAAACAGCTGACACCTTTTTCCACCTACCTTCATTTTTCTTTTTTCCTTTTGGGAGCCAGAAATTGAAGAAAATGACATTGAATACAACTGCACATGTGGGGAAAATTAAAAAGCAACCATGCATACCCATGGAAAGGCTCAAAAACGGCCTCCAGAAACAATGTAAATGACAGCAAACCCAGGATAGGGGCAGAATGTGATTTCCAGAGATTTTTAGATTTAAATGTATAATTTTCAACAAAAAATTCACAAAGCATATGATATGGTTTGGCTCTGTTTCCCCCAAGCAAATCTCATTTCTAAGCCTGGTGGAAGGTGACTGAGCTGTGGGAGCAGACTTCCTCTTTGCTATTCTCACGATATCTGGTTGTTTGATAAGTGTGGCATATCCTCCCAACTCCCTCTCCTCCTTGCTTCTCCTTCCACCATGATTGCAAGTTTCCTGAGGTCTCCCCAGCCATGCAGAACTGTAAGTCAATTAAACCTTCTTTTCTTTATTAATTACCCAGTCTCAGGTAGTTTTTTATAGCAGTGGGAAAATGAACTAATATACAAAATTGGTACCAGGAGAGTGGGACACTGCTATAAACATAAAATGTGGAAGCAACTTTGGAACAGTTTGGAGGGCTCAGAAGAAGACAGAAAGATGAGGGAAAGTTTGACACTTCCTAGAGACTTGTTGAATGGTTTTGACTAAGAGGCTGATAGTGATATGGAAAATGAAGTGCAGGCTGGGGAAGTCTCAAATGGAGATGAGAAACTTATTGGGAACTGGAGTAAAGGTCACCCTTGCTATGCCTTAGCAGCATTTTGCCCCTGCCCTAGTATCTGTGGAACTTTGAACTTGAGAGAGATGACTTTGGGTATCTGACAGAAGAAATTTCCAAGCAGCAAAGCATTCAAAAGGTAACCTGGCTTTCTCTAAAAGCATATGCTCATATGTGTTCACAAGAGAGGGTCTGAAATTTGAACTTATGTTTAAAAGGGAAGCAGAGCATAAGGTTTGGAATATTTGCAGGATGACCATGTAGTAGAAAGGAAAAACCCATTTTCTAAGAAGAAATTCAACCTGGCTGCAGAAATTTGCATAAGTAATGAGCCAAATGTTAATAGCCAAGACAATGGAAAAAATGTCTGCAGGGCATTTCAGAGAGCTTCATGGCAGCCCCTCCCACACAGGCCTCAAGGCCTAGGAGGAAAAAATGGTTTTGTGGGCTGGGCCTAGGACCCTGCTGCTCCAGTTCCATCCATGGCCAAAAGGGGCCAATGGACAGCTTGGGGCATGGCTTCAGAGGGTGTAAGCCCCAAGCCTTGGCAGGTTAGATGTGCTGTGGGGCCTGCAGGTTCACAGAAGGCAAGAATTAAGGTTTATGAACCTCTGCCTAGATTTGAGAGGATGAATGAAAACATGTGAACGTCCAGGCAGAAGTCTGCTGCAGGGGCAGAGCCCTCATGGAGAACCTGTGCTAGGGCAGTGCAGAAGAGAAATGGGGTGTCAGAGACCTCAAAGAGTCTCCACTGGGACACTGCCTAGTGGAGCTGTGAGAAGATGGCCACAGTCCTCCAAACCCCAGAATGGTAGATCAACAGCCTGTACTATAAACCTGAAAAAGCTGCAGGCACTCAACACTAGCCTGTGAAAGCACCCATGGGGGCTGTACCCTGCAGAGCCATAGCTGCCCAATGCCTTGGATGTGAGCTGTGGAGTCGAAGATTATTTTGGAGCTTGAAGATATAATACCTGCCCTGTTGGATTTTGGACTTGGATGGGGCCTGTAGCCCCTTTGTTTGGGCCAATTTCTCCCATTTGGAATGGGAACATTTACGCAATACCTGTACCCCCATTGTATCTTGGAAGTAGCTGGTTTTTTGTTTTATAGGCTCAGAGGTGGAAGGGACTTGCCTTGTCTCAGATGAGACTTTGCACTTTTGAGTTAATGCTGGAATGAATTAAGACTTTGGGGGACTCGTGGGAAGGAATGATTGGTTTTGAAATGTGAAAGGAACATGAGATTTGGGAGGGACAAGGGTGGAGTGATATGGTTTGGCTGTGTCCTCAACGAAATCTCATCTCAAATTAGAATCGCCACATGTTGGGGGAGTGGCCTAGAGGAAGGTGACTGGGAATGAACGTTCCCCTTGCTGTTCTTGTGCTAGAGTTCTCATGATATCTGGTTGTTTGTTAAGTGTCTGGCACTACCCCTGTCTGCCCCCTCTCTCCTGCTGCCTTGTGAAGTAGGTCCTTGCTTCTCCTTCAACTTCCTCCATGATTCTATGTTTCCCGAGGCCTCCTCAGCCATGTGGAACTGTGAGTCAATCAGTCTCAGGTAGTTCTTTATACCTGAGACTATAAAACTCAGGTAGTTCTTTATAGCAGCATGAAAACAGACTAATATAGCATAAATTCACAAAGCATACAAAGAAATAGGAAAGTATGGCCAGTTCAAAGCCAAAAAAAAAGATCAAGAGAAACTGTCCCTGAAAGACTTGATGGCAAATATATTAGACAAAGACTATACATATATATATAAAATATATATACATATATATAAAATATATATACATATATATACAAAATATATAAAATATATATACATATATGCACATATATATACAAAACATATATACATATATACAAAATATATATACATATATATACACACATATATATAATATATTTGCCAAAAAATAAAGTACACACTGATGTATGATAAATGTATACAATGTAGAATTAGTGAATTAAGCTAATTAGCATAACTATTACCTTAGATATTTGTCATCTATTCCTCCTAACAGAAACTTTGTACCATGTGACCAACATTTCTGCAGTCCCTAAAGTGAGTCATTTGTAGACACAATATAGTTGGATCATGTGTTTTTAATCCATTCTGCTAATCTCTGTGTTTTGATGGGAGTGTTTAATCCATTTATATTTAAAGTAATTACTACTGAGGGACTAACTAGTATCATTTTGCTCTTTGTTTTCCATATGCTTTATAGTCTTTCCCTCTGATTTCTTGCCTTTCTATATTCTTTTCCATTTAGTTTGTTTTGTAGTAATATATTTAAATTCCTTACTCATCTTCTTTGGGGTATATTTTATATCTATTTTCTTTGTGGTTACCATGAAGATGGGTTTATACCAACCTAACTTTAAAACATACAAATCCTCTGCTCCTTTATAGCTGTGTCCCCATCCCTTTTAGTTGATGTCACAAAACTACATGTTTATACATTGGGTGTGCAGAAACAAACTATTAAGTTTTTTAAGTGTATTTGTCTCTTAAGTTATATAAAACCAAATCTGGCATTGCAAACAAAAGTTACAGTTAATACTAGATTTTAGACTAATAATCATTCTAAAAAATGTATTCATTTAAAAAAACATCTAGAAAACAAAAGTGGAGTTATAAGCTCCGGTACAATAATGCTACCTTTTGTAATTATCCATATTTACCTTTCTTGAGAATTTTATTTGTTCATATGGCTTTAAGTTACCATCTACACTCTTTTCATTTAACTCTAAGGACTCCTTAGAATATTCTTTTTGCAGGGTAGGTCTAATGATAACAAAATTTCTCAGATTTTGTTTCTTTGAGAATGTGATCTCCCTCACTTTTAAAGGACAGTTTTGGCAGATGCAAAGTTTTTAATGAGAAACCTGCTGATCACGTTATTGAGAATACCTTGGATGTGATAAGTTGCTTCCTTCTTTCTACTTTCAAGATTCACTTTTTGTTTTGTCTTTCAAAAGTTAGATTATAATGTATCTTGGTGTGAGTCAACCTAGGCAATGCCATTCAGGACATAGGCATGGGCAATGACTTCATGACTACAACACCAAAAGCAATGGCAACAAAAGCCAAAATTGACAAATGGGATCTAATTAAACTAAAAAGCTTCTGCACAGCAAAATAAACTATCAGAGTGAGCAGGCAACCTACAGAATGGCAGAAAATTTTTGCAATCTACCCATCTGACAAAGGGCTAATATCCAGAATCTACAAAGAACTCAAACAAATTTACAAGAAAAAACCCCATCAACAAGTGGGTGAAGGATATGAACAGACACTTCTCAGAAGAAGACATTTTTGCAGCCAACAGACACATGAAAAAATGCTCATCATCACTGGCCATCAGAGAAATGCAAATCAAAACCACAATGAGATACCATCTCACACCAGTTAGAATGGTGATCATTAAAAAGTCAGGAAACAACAGGTGCTGGAGAGGATGTGGAGAAAAAGGAACACTTTTACACTGTAAACTAGTTCATCCATTGTGTAAGACAGTGTGGCGATTCCTCAAGGATCTAGAACTAGAAATACCATTTGATCCAGCCATCCCATTACTGGGTATATACCCAAAGGATTATAAATCATGCTGCTATAAAGACATACACACACATATGTTTATTGTGGCACTATTCACAATAGCAAAGACTTGGAACCAACCCAAATGTCCATCAATGATTGATAGACTGGGTTTTTGAAAATGTGGCACATATACACCATGGAATACTATGCAGCCATAAAAAAGGACAAGTTCATGTCCTTTGTAGGGACATGGATGAAGCTGGAAACCATCATTCTCAGCAAAGTATCGCAAGGACAGAAAACCAAACACCGCATGTTCTCACTCATAGGTGGGAATTGAACAATGAGAACACTTGGACACAGGAAGGGGAACATCACACACCAGGGCCTGTCGTGCGATGGGGGGCTAGGGGAGGGATAGCATTAGGATAAATATCTAATGTAAATGATGAGTTAATGGGTGCAGCACACCAATATGGCACATGTATACATATGTAATAAACCTGCACATTGGGCACATGCACCCTAGAACTTAAAGTATAATAAAAGAAAAAAACAAAGCTGAATAACAGGACCGATTGATGAGAGTGTAGATAGATGTAGATAGATGCATCTCTTCTGGAGAGCATGCCAGTCATACTCGGTCAACCTAAGTATTCCATAGCTCTGAGCAACCATTCCACTGCGGGTGTATATCTTAAAGTCTCTGAGAGGTCCGCATGGGGATGAATACAAGAAGATGCACTGCATTGTTGTTTGTGGTACCAGTGAGTTTGAGGTAAGTGAAATGTGAATGCATACCATGGAGTACTGTGCGGTCGTTAACAGCAACAGACTAAACACAAACATAGTGATTTGAATGGGCCCCGAAACCACACTATGCTGACTGTACAAAAAAACTAGAGAAACCTATAACATACTCTTTCTGTGAACTAAATACATGCATACATGTCACAATATGTGAAGAATTTGTGCAAATACACATACACATTAAATATGTTAGAATATTTGTCTGTAGTAAGGAAGGAGGAGAAAGGAAGTGAGTCATGAGTATAAGAGGGAATAAATAAATAAAACAAGAGAGGGATCTTGCATGGACCAATGATGATAATGACCCATTAATGAGCTTGTAAGAATGAATAGCTCAAACTTCTGTACCTGAGTTTTCAAATAAATAAATAAAATATGATTTTGTCCTTTTTTTAAAAAAAAGCAACAAAACAAGCTTGGTTCTTTGACGAGATCAACAAAATTTACAAACCTTTATCTAGATGTCTAAGAAAAAAGACTAAAATTACTAAAATTGAGAAGGAAATTGGAGCCATTTCTAACAGTTCTACAGAAACAAAAAGGACTATGAGCATCATAAAAATTTTATGTTTACAAATTAAATAACCTAGATGAAATAGGCAGCTTTCTAGAAACACAAAACTTGCCAAGACTAGATGCTGACAGGGATGCAGTGAACAGGGAACACTTCCACACTGCTGGTAGGAATGTAAACTAGTACAGTCACCATGGAAAACTGTGTGGAGATTCCCTGAGGAACTAAAAGTAGAACTACCATTGGATCCAGCAATCCCACTACTGGGTATATACCCAGAGGAAAAGAAGTCATTATTTGAAAAAGATACTTGCACACGTGTGTTTATAGCAGCACAATTGCAAAATCATGGAACCAATTAAAATGCCCTTCAATCAATGAATGGTTAAAGAAACTGTGGTATACATATATGATGTAATACTACACAGCCATAAAAAGAAATGAATTAACAGCATTCGCCGTGCCCTGAATGAGATTGGAGATGATTATTCTAAGTGAAGTAACTCAGGAAGGGAAAACCAAACATTGTATGTTCTCACTGATGTGTGGGAGCTAAGCTATGAGGACACCAAGGCATAAGAATGATACAATGGACATTGGGAAACTGGAAGGGAAAAGTGGGAGAGGGGCAAGGGATAAAAGACTACAAATATAGTGCAGACCAAAATCTCACAAATCATGTAACCAAATACCACCTGCACCCCAATCACGTATGGAAAAATAAAGTTTTGATAGACCTAAAATTAATAAGATTAATTGAAATCTCCTGACAGTTAAAAAAAAGCCTTAATATCAATCCTTTTAAAACTTTTCCTGGTCAGGTGTGGTGGCTCACACCTGAAATCCCTGCACTTTGAGAAGCTGAGGCAGGAGGATTGCTTGAGCCCAGGAGTTCAAGACCAGCCTGGGCAACATGGTGAGACCCTCGCTCTACAAAAAAATACAGAAAATAGCTGGGAGTAGTGGTGCATGCCTGTAGTCCCAGCTACCCCGGAGGCTGAGGTAAGAGAACGATTTGAGGCTGCAGTGAGCTTGATCATGCCGTTGCACTCCAGCCCGGGTGACAGAGTGAAACCCTGTTTCAAAAAGAAAAAAATCATGAAGTGATTTTTGTACATTGATTTTGTATCCTGAGACTTTGCTGAAGTTGCTAATCAGCTTAAGGAGATTTTGGGCTGAGACAATGGGATTTTCTAGATATACAATCATGTCATCTGCAAACAGGGACAGTTTGACTTCCTCTTTTCCTAATTGAATACCCTTTATTTCCTTCTCCTGCCTGATTGCTCTGGCCAGAACTTCCAGCACTATGTTGAATAGGAGCGGTGAGAGAGGGCATCCCTGTCTTGTGCCAGTTTTCTTTTCCAAAAAAGTTAGTTAGAGGAGAAAACACTTCCTCACTCATTCTATAAGGCCAGCATTATCAAAGCTGGACAGAAAGATACTACAAAAAAGTAAAGTACAAACCAATATCTTTGATGGAAAAAATCCTTAAAAATGGATTATATACCATGATCAATGAGATTTATTTCTTGAATGCAAGACTGATTCAACATAAAAAATTCCGTCATTGTAATACAACAGATTAAGAAATGAAAGAATAAAAACCACATGATTATCTCAATTGATACAGCAAAAGCATGTTAAAAAATTCAACATCCTTCTTTTATGATTAAAACACTCAACAAACTATAATAAGAAAGAAACTGCCTCCACATAACAAATTATACATAAAAAATCCACAGCAAACATCATACTCAATGGAGAAAGAATGAAAGTTTTCCTTCTAAGATCAGGACCAAGGCAAAGATGATCACTAGCACACTACTCTTTGACATAGTTCTGAAGTTGTAGCCAGAGCAATTAGTAATTAAAAATAAAAACCAAAGGCCTCCAAATTATAAAAGAGTAAGTAAAATTACCTCTGTTTGCAGATGAGATAATCTTACATATGGAAAACCCTAAAGATTCCACCAAAAAACTGAGAACAAACAAATTCAGTGAAATAGCAGGCTGATACAAGCTAATATACAAAAATCATGCTAACAATGAACAATCTGAAAAGGTAATTATAAAAATAATCATATTAATCCAGTCTATTGTTGTTGGACATTTGGGTTGGTTCCAAGTCTTCGCTATTGTGAATAGTGCCGCAATAAACATACGTGTGCATGTGTCTTTATAGCAGCATGATTTATACTCCTTTGAGTATATACCCAGTAATGGGATGGCTGGGTCAAATGGTATTTCTAGTTCTAGATCCCTGAGGAATCGCCACACTGACTTCCACAATGGTTGAACTAGTTTACAGTCCCACCAACAGTGTAAAAGTGTTCCTATTTCTCCACATCCTCTCCAGCACCTGTTGTTTCCTGATTTGTTAATGATGGCCATTCTAACTGGTGTGAGATGGTATCTCACTGTGGTTTTGATTTGCATTTCTCTGATGGCCAGTGATGATGAGCATTTCTTCATGTGTTTTCTGGCTGCATAAATGTCTTCTTTTGAGAAGTGTCTGTTCATGTCCTTTGCCCACTTTTTGATGGGGTTGTTTGTTTTTTTCTTGTAAATTTGTTTGAGTTCATTGTAGATTCTGGATATTAGCCCTTTGTCAGATGAGTAGGTTGCAAAAATTTTCTCCCATTCTATAGGTTGCCTGTTCACTCTGATGGTAGTTTCTTTTGCTGTGCAGAAGCTCTTTAGTTTAATGAGATCCCATTTGTCAATTTTGGCTTTTGTTGCCATTGCTTTTGGTGTTTTAGACATGAAGTCCTTGCCCACACCTATGGCCTGAATGGTATTGCCTAGGTTTTCTTGTAGGATTTTAATGGTTTTAGGTCTAACATTTAAGTCTTTACTCCATCTTGAATTAATTTTTGTATAAGGTGTAAGGAAGGGATCCAGTTTCAGCTTTCTACATATAGCTAGCCAGTTTTCCCAGCACCATTTATTAAATAGGGAATCCTTTCCCCATTTCTTGTTTTTGTCAGGTTTGTCAAAGATCAAATGGTTGTAGATATGCGGCATCGTTTCTGAGGGCTCTGTTCTGTGGCACATATACACCATGGAATACTATGCAGCCATAAAAAATGATGAGTTCATGTCCTTTGTAGGGACATGGATGAAACTGGAAAACATCATTCTCAGTAAACTATCGCAAGGACAAAAAACCAAACACCGCATGTTCTCACTCATAGGTGGGAATTGAACAATGAGAACTCATGGACACAGGAAGGGGAACATCACATTCCGGGTACTGTTGTGGGGTGGGGGGAGGGGGGGGGGACAGCATTAGGAGATATACCTAATGCTAAATGACGAGCTAATGGGTGCAGGAAATCAACATGGCACATGGATACATATGTAACAAACCTGCACATTGTGCACATGTACCCTAAAACCTAAAGTATAATAAAAAAAAAAAGAAAAAAAAATAATCATATTTACCATAGCATTAAAAGAATATAAATCTTAGGGTTTCACTTAAGGAGGTGAAATACATGCCATAATAAAACTGTAAAACATTACTGAAATAAAGAAGATTTAAATAGAAACACACCCTGTGTTCATGGAAGGACTTAATATTGTTAATATGTCAGTATCACCCAAACCAATCTATAGATTCAGTGCAATTTCTATCAAAATCCAGTGTTTTCTTTTTGTAGAAATAGATAAACCCATTCTAAAATTTATATGGAATTTTAAGGAAGCCCAAAGACACAAAACAATGTTGGGAAAAAAAAAGCTGGAGGACTCACACTTTCTGATTTCAAAACTTAATTTAAAGCTACAGTGTAGTACTGGCATAAAAACAGACATGTAGACCACTGGAATAGAATAGAGAGCCCAGAAATAAACCCTCACACATATGGTCAAATGATTTTTTGGTAAGGGTGTTAAGACCAAATGCAAAAAGAACAGTCTTTCAAGCAATGGTCTGGAAAAATTAGATATCCATATATAAAAAGGATAAAGTTGTACATGAACTTAATACTATATGTAGAAATTAACTCAAAATCGATCAAACACCTAAATCTGTAAAATTATTAGAAGAAAACATGAACACATTATATTTGGCAATTATTTCTCAGGTATGACACCAAAGGCACAGTTAACAAAATAAAAAGATAAATTTGATATCATGAAAAATTTTAAATATGCATTAAAAGACAAAATCAATAGAGTAAAAAGGTGAACCACAGAATGAAAGAAAACATTTGCAAATCATATCTAACAAGGGATTAACATTCAGAATATATAGAGAAATCACCAAAGTTAACAGCCACAAAAGCAAAGGACTTGAATAGACATTGCTCCAAAGAAAATGCAAAAAAACAGATTTAAAGATGTTCGACATCATTAATCATTAGGGAATTGCAAATCAAAACTATAACATGATACCATCTGACACTCATTAGGATGGCTACTACCAAAACCAAAGAGAATAACAAATGTTTGTTAGGATGTGGAGAAATTGGAACACTTTTGCAAGAAATATAGAATAGAAAACAGTATGGCAGTTTCACAAAAAAATTAAAAATAGGATTACCATATGATCCAGCAATTCTACTTCAGGGAATTTACCCAAAAGACCTGAGAAAAGGATCCCAAAGAGATTTCTACACCCATGTTTATAACAGCATTATTCACAGTAGCTACAACATGAAAGTATCTTAAGCATCCATCAATAGATGAATGGATAAGCAAAATTGGCATATACATATGATGGAATGTTATTCAGCCTTAAAAAGGAATTTCTGACAATATGCTTCGATATGAATAGACCTTGAAGTCTTGATGCTAAGTAAGCAAACCAGTCACAAAAAGACAAATGCTGTATCATTCCACCTGTATGATATATTTAGAGTAGTCAAAATCATAGAGACAAAGTAGAATGCTGGTTTCCAGGGGACTGGGGGAAGGAGCAGGTATTGTTTAATACGTATAGAATAGCAGTTTTATAAGATAAAAAGAATTATGGAATGGAATGTTGGTGACAGTTTCAAAGTTATGAATGTATATAGTAACACTGAACTATACAATTAAAATTGGTTACCATGGTAAATTTGTTATATGAATTTTGCCATAATTAAAAATATTTGGGACTGGGCACACTGGCTCAGGCCTGTAATCCCAGCACTTTAGGAGGCTGAGGCAGGTTGAGCACCTGAGGTCAGAAATTCAAGATCAGCCTGGTCGATATGGCAAAACCCCATCTCTACTAAAAACACAAAAATTAGCCAGGTGTGGGGGCAGACACCTGTAATCCCAGCCACTTGGGAGGCTGAGGCAGGAGAATTGCTTGAACCCAGGAGGTGGAGGTTACAGTGAGCTGAGATCCCACCACTTCAACCTGGATAACAAAAGTGAGATGCTGT
Source organism: Hylobates moloch (assembly GCF_009828535.3). NCBI lineage: Eukaryota > Metazoa > Chordata > Mammalia > Primates > Hylobatidae > Hylobates > Hylobates moloch. Next base: position 42,957,677 of record NW_026652291.1, read on the forward strand.
CTCAACTATATATATATATAATTTGTCTCAAATAGATATATATACACGCATTTGTCTCAAACATGTATATGTATGTACACGCATTTGTCTGAAACATATATAGTGTGTGTGTGTATACGCATTTGTCTCAGATGTGTGTGTGTGTGTACGCATTTGTCTCAGATGTGTGTGTACGCATTTGTCTCAGATGTACGTGTTTGTGTGTACGCATTTGTCTCAGATGTACGTGTGTGTGTACCCATTTGTCTCAGATGTACATGTGTGTACGCATTTGTCTCAGATGTACGTGTGTGTGTGTGTGTACGCATTTGTCTCAGATGTACGTGTGTGTGTACGCATTTGTCTCAAATATATATGTGTGGGTGTGTGTGTATTTGTCTCATATATATATATACACACATGTTTGTATTTGTCTCATATATATACACACGTATGTATTTGTTTCAAATATATATAGAGAGACATGTATGTATTTGTCTCATATATATACACACATGTATTTGTCTCAAATATATATATACACATGTATGTATTTGTCTCAAATATATATACACGCATTTGTCTCATATATATACATGCATTTGTCTCAAATATATATATACACGCATTTGTCTAACATATATATGAATGTACACACATTTGTCTCAAATATATGTATATATACACGCATTTGTCTGAAACATATGTGTATGTATGTACACGCATTTGTCTCAAATATGTGTGTGTATACACATTTGTCTCAGATGTGTGTGTGTGCGTATGCATTTGTCTCAGATGTACGTGTGTGTGGGTGTGTATACGCATTTGTCTCAAATATATATATGTGTGGGTGTGTATGTGTATTTGTCTCAAATATATGTATATACACACGTATGTGTCTCAAATATATGTATATACACACATGTATGTATTTGTCTCAAATATATATATACACACGTATGTATTTGTCTCAAATATATATATACACACATTTGTCTCAAACATATATATGTATATGTATGTACATGCATTTCTCTGAAACATACGTATATATACACATTTGTCTCAAAGATATGTATGTATGTACACGCATTTGTCTGAAACATATATATGTATATGTACACGCATTTGTCTCAAGCATATATAATGTGTGTGTGTATACGCATTTGTCTCAAATATGTGTGTGTGTATGCATTTGTCTCAGATGTACGTATGTCTCAGATGTACGTGTGTGTGTATGCATTTGTCTCAGATGTACGTGTGTGTGTATGCATTTGTCTCAAATATATATATGTGTGGGTATATTTGTCTCAAATATATATATGTGTGTATGTGTATTTGTCTCAAATATATATGTTTGTGTGTATGTGTCTCAAATATATGCACACATGTATGTGTCTCAAATATATATATACACACGTATGTATTTGTCTCAAATATATACAGAGAGACATGTATGTATTTGTCTCAAATATATATATACACACACGTATGTATTTGTCTCAAATATATATAGAGAGACATGTATGTATTTGTCTCATATATATACACACATGTATTTGTCTCAAATATATATATATACACATATGTATGTATTTGTCTCATATATATACACGCATTTGTCTCATTATATATATACACGCATTTGTCTCAAATATATATATACACGCATTTGTATATATATACACGCATTTGTCTCAAATATATATATACACGCATTTGTCTCAAATATGTGTGTGTGCGTATGCATTTGTCTCAGATGTGTGTGTGTGTGTATGCATTTGTCTCAGATGTATGTGTGTGTACGCATTTGTCTCAGATGTACGTGAGTGTGTATGTACGCATTTGTCTCAGATGTATGTGTATGTGGGTGTGTATATGCATTTGTCTCAAATATATATATATGTGTGATTGTGTATGGGTATTTGTCTCAAATATATATAGAGAGACATGTGTGTATTTGTCTCAAATATATACACGCATTTGTCTCAAACATATATATGTACACGCATTTGTCTCAAATATATGTATATATATACACGTATTTGTCCGAAACATATATATGTATATGTACACGCATTTGTCTCAGATGTACGTGTGTGTGGGTGTGTATACGCATTTGTCTCAAATATATATATGTGTGGTTGAGTATGTGTATTTGTCTCATATATATGTGTGGGGGTGTATGTGTATTTGTCTCAAATATATAATATATATGTGTGGGGGTGTATGTGTATTTGTCTCAAATATATATGTGTGTGTGTATATGTGTCTCAAATATATGTATATACACACCTGTGTCTCAAATATATATATATACACACACATGTATGTGTGTCTCAAATATATGTATATACACACCTGTGTCTCAAATATATATATATATACACACACATGTATGTATTTGTCTCAAATATATATACACACCTATGTATTTATCTCAAATATATATACACACATTTGTCTCAAACATATATATATGTATATGTATGTACACGCATTTGTCTCAAATATATGTATATATATATGCATTTGTCTCAAAGATATATATGTATGTACACGCATTTGTCTGAAACATATATATATCTATACGCATCTGTCTCAAACATATATAATGTGTGTGTGTATACGCATTTGTCTCAAGTGTGTGTGTATACGCATTTGTCTCAAATGTGTGTGTGTATGCATTTGTCTCAGATGTACGTGTGTGTGTATTTGTCTCAAATATATATGTGTATGTGTATTTGTCTGAAATATATATATACACACATATGTATTTGTCTCAAATATATATATATACACACGTATGTATTTGTCTCATATATATATACACACGTGTTTGTCTCAAATATATATATACACGTATGTATTTGTCGCATATATATACATGGATTTGTCTCATATATATACACATACACACACGTATGTATTTGTCTCAAATATATATATATACACACGTATGTATTTGTCTCAAATATATATATACACGCATTTGTCTCAAACATATATGTATGTATATGTATGTACACACATTTGTCTGAAACATGTATATATATATACGCATTTGTCTCAAAGATATATAATGTGTGTGTGTGTACGCATTTGTCTCAGATGTACATATGTCTCAGATGTACGTGGGTATGTGTATTTGTCTCAAATATATATGTTTGTGTGTGTGTATGTGTATTTGTCTCAAATATAGATATACACACGTATGTGTCTCAAATATATTTATATACACACATGTATTTGTTATTTCTCTCAAATATATATAGACATGTATTTGTCTCATATATATACACACATGTATTTGTCTCATATATATACACGTATGTATTTGTCTCAAATATATACATACACACATGTATGTATTTGTCTCATTATACACGCATTTGTCTCAAATATATATACATGCATTTGTCTCTAACATATATATGTATATGTATGTACATGCATTTGTCTCAAATATATGTATGTATATATACACGCCTTTGTCTGAAACATATATGTATATGTATGTACACGCATTTGTCTCAAATAGATGTGTGTATATGCATTTGTCTCAGATGTACGTAGGTGTGTGTGTGTATACACATTTGTCTCAAATATATATATGTGTGGTTGTGTATGTGTATTTGTCTCATATATATGTGTGGGTGTGTATGTGTATTTGTCTCAAATATATATGTGTTTGTGTATGTGTATTTCTCAAATATATGTATATACACCCATGTATTTGTCTCAAATATATACATACACATGTATGTATTTTTCTCAAATATATATATACATGCATTTGTCTGAAACATATGTATGTACATGTACACGCATTTGTCTCAAACATATATAATGTATGTGTGTGTGTACGCATTTGTCTCAGATGTACATTTGTGTGTGTGTACACATTTGTCTCAGATGTATGTGTGTGTGGGTGTGTATATGCATTTGTCTCAAATATATATGTTTGTGTGTGTATGTGTATTTGTCTCAAATATAGATATACACACATGTATGTGTCTCAAATATATACACACGTATGTATTTGTCTCAAATATATATATATACACACATGTATGTGTCTCATATATATAGACATGTATGTATTTGTCTCATATAGATACACACATGTATTTGTCTCAAATATATATATACACACATGTGTCTCAAATATATATATACATGCATTTGTCTCAAATATATATACATGCATTTGTCTCAAATATATATACCCACATTTGTCTGAAACATATATATGTATATGTATGTACACGCATTTGTCTCAAATATACGTATATATACACACATTTGTCTGAAACATATATATATATATGTATGTACACGCATTTGTCTCAAATATGTGTGTGTGTGTACGCATTTGTCTCAGATGTCTCAGATGTACATGTGTGTGTGTGTACGCGTTTGTCTCAGATGTATGTGTGTGGGTGTGTATATGCATTTGTCTCAAATATATATGTGTGGTTGTGTATTTGTCTCAAATATATAATATATATGTGTGGGTGTGTATGTGTATTAATATATATATACACACATTTGTCTGAAACATATATATGTATATGTACACGCATTTGTCTCAAACATATATAATGTATGTGTGTGTGTATGTATTTGAAATATATATATACACACACACGTGTTTGTCTCAAATATATATATATACCACATGTATGTGTTTGCCTCATATATATACACACATGTATTTGTCACATATATATACACGTGTATTTGTCTCAAATATATATATACACGTATGTATTTGTCTCAAATAGATATATACATACACGTATGTATGTCTCAAATATATATATACACATGTATTTATTTGTCTCATATATAGAGAGAGACATGTATGTATTTGTCTCATATATATAGACACATTTATGTATTTGTCTCATATATATACCCACGTATGTATTTGTCTCAAATATATATATATAATGTGTTTGTCTCATATATATGTGTCTCAAATATATATATATATATAGATATGAAAAATACGCTATGACAACATTACAGCTGAACTCAGTGTAAGGGCTAATAGCACTAGAATTACTGTCATAATGATTTGAAAATCAAATGTTTTGAAAAGTGTAGTTAATTGACTTGTATAAACAGCTTTTAAGAAAGGTCATACAACTCAATAGGGCACTAGAAATGTTTCAAGTTGAATTCATCAAGAAGAATTTTGACTTATAGTAACTCTAAACATATTTAGTTGATAGTGTAAATAACTTTCTTAAGTGCTTAGGTCCTCGTGCATTGCAAAGAACTTCTTATATAGGTTTATCCAAATTTTAAAAATAATGGTGGCACATGACTTTCTCCACACACCTATATGATCTCAACATCATTAACAGTTTCTTTTTTTCTCCTATGTAGAAAAGCCCTAGAAGTAATACAAGTGGCTTTTGTTGAGATGGATTCTTGCTCTGTTGCCCAGGCTGGAGTGCACTGGCATGATCTCAGCTCACTGCGACCTCTGCCTTCCGGGTTCAAGCAATTCTCCTGCCTCAGCCTCCCGAGTAGCTGGGATTACATGCACTGATTACATGGCTAACTTTGGTAATTTTAGTAGAGACGGGGTTTTACCATGTTGGCCAGACTGGTCTCCAGCTCCTGACCTTGTGATCTGCCCACCTCAGCTTCCGAAAGTGCTGGGATTACAGGCGTCAGACACCGCACCTGGCCATTAAGTGATTGTTTTGAATGAGCTTTTCACTTTAGCCAGATACCTTAATGTAAAACAGGCATTAGAGTCACATAACACATTGCTTATTGCTTTCCAGAAGAGCTGGGTCCTTGCAAAATGGTGTGTTTGGTACACTATTGGTTTCTCTTTTTACAGTAGATGTTATTTGAGGGAGGGGAGACATGGTTCTGCTCTTACAGAAATCGTGCTGATTAGGAGCTCCTGTTCAATTTATCTACCTTTACAAATTAAGTGTGGTAATGTTTAGTACAGTGGAGTATAACACGTAGTTCTTAAATACTAAGGGAACTCAGAAGTTTGTTCAGATGATTAACTATAACAATATTGTTCACTTATCTAATCCTCTGCAGACTATAATATAATATGGAGGGTATTACATTTAACAACCCTCCTTATGATCTTAAAGAGAAAGTTGTCTAACTTAAGTACTTTAAGTTATTGCATTACATTTGTTTTGTTCTTTAGTAGTTTCAGTTTTAGCTTTAGTAATCTCCTTTTCAGTTTTCCCATGACGCTGGAAACTACATTGCACAGACGTTTTCTCTCCCAAGTACTCAACAAATAAGCGTATATTTAGCAACTGCACCATTCTCTTTAGCATTTCACTTCACCAGTTGAAGACCACCTTATCTGAATTGTGAAATGGAGAGGAAGTGACTGAAAAATCGTATGAGACAAATCACAAAAAAACAGCAGGCAATTACAAGAGACATCTAGGAACAGGTAGTCAAATGCTTCATTTCATCCTAGGAACTTTTTAGTGTGCTAAGAGCAAGTGGCTAACTTGAAGAACAGATAACCTAATCTTAGCTTACTGTATTCAAGCACTCATGGGTGGTGGTGGGGGATATACTTACTATCCAGAATGGGGCAAATTGCAATCACAAGCGTTATTACAATTGAAAAGTTTGCATTTCTAACATTTCCACTATCTTTAATTTTTTCTTCTTTTGTTTTGACAATCCCTGTTAAATATTAGAAGTTAATACTTACACCAATTTAAATAACTATTTTATAGTAATAAATATTTTTAAATATTCATAAGTAAACATCAATACATATATTTAAGAGGGAATGTCAAAGCAAGAAATTGTAAAGCCTAGTATTACTAGATCATCTCTCATGAAACTCGGGCTGGTTGATCTAATTTACTGCTAGAATTTCAAGTTACTGAACATCTCAAATCTTTTACTTTAAAATACAGCTATGTCCTTAACTTCAAACCATCTGCTGAACATGTAGATACCCTTGGAAATTGCAAGTGTAAGAATGAAATGTTCTAAACCTTGGAGTGGAAGGCTTCAGCTGGGAGTCATTCCAATGGTCTACAGAGAGATGGTCAACATCAGAACAAGAGTAATAGCAGTGAGGATGTAAAGGAGAATATGAATGAAAAAATGTGCACCAGACTGAAATCTTACGACTTCGAAAATTCTCTTCTATTGGAAAAATGGAGAGGAAGAGGAAAGGGTCTATGATGACACACAAGTTTCTGACTTGGCAACCTGTACAGGTATAGGAAGTATCTTTTCTCTTTATATAAGATGATAGAATAACTAATGAGAATAATTTCAGAGTTTGGGACTGAGATGTGTTGAGAACCTCCAGGTAAATATATCAGTTAAGGACTAGCATATGGGGCTTGAAGTCTAGGAGTGAATTCCAGGCATGAATTGAAAGCATGATCTTGGGAGATATAACCCTGTGAGAGCATGTGGAAACATAATGAATAGAAAATATAATACAGAATCCCTTGTTTTTTATTCCTTTGTAGTGATCATCTAGTTTGTTTTCAATTTGTTGCAACTGCCTATAATTTCAAAATATATAGTCCATTTTTATATACGATTAGTAAAATGAATTAAAAATGATTTACATCAGACTTAGATGAGGTACCTCTTCTACCAGTCTTTTATAGTCATTCAATATGGCCTTATAAGAAAAATGAGGTCATGTATGTACATACAGTTTAAATTGCTAGGTGGGGTTTATGATCTAATTTCTGCCTATCAATTGCCTGGTTCAAATTTTACCAGGCCACTAGAATTAACATTCCCTTTATATCCAGGGATTCAAATAAATCATTAATACCATCAGTCAAATAAATCATTAATACCATCAGCAAACTTACTCAGGCATCTTCAGTATTACTGCCAAGGCACTTACCCACGCTAAGTAAGTCCCTTAGCGTCCCTTACCTGCAGAGAGACAATGGCACGAGTTGAGTTAAATGCAAAGGAGGCTGCCTAAAAGATCTGAATGCATTCTTGTTCGGACATGTAATCAATGTTTTTTTATGCTGTCTCTAAAATGGATAAACAGATGTGGGTATCCCAGTAGCACTGCCTTTGTTTCTTCTATAAAATCATTAAGAGCACTATTATCTATGATAGCGTATCACTGCTCTTGAATAAATAGGCCTATTCAGGGCAATAAAAATAATCAGCATTTTTCTCATAACCATGCATGCCCATGTTGCCCACCTTGCATTGAGCATTAGCTTCTATGGTGAGAAAAATGAGATTTATGGGCCCTGATAGTTTCCTCTAAGGTTTGTGAATACACCAGGGATAATTAATACCCAATTTGATGAACTGTGGACAATAAGGATTTGACACTTTTCAAAAGAGAATTTGCAAATATCCTAGGTAATTTACTTTAATGTTTTGCCTCTTCCAGATCTGTGGATTTAGTATCTTACTTGCCTTATCTTCTAACATTTGGATAAAGCTGACCATTTCTTCCTATTGACTACTCTGATTCCTTATATACAATTCTGATATTGTAAGTAGCACACATATTATAACTGTTTTCTTTTCACTTTCCTCCTCTAGATTATGAATAGCTTAAAGAAGGGACCATGTCTTTCTTTTCAGTTCCCCAGCATAGAGAACGCAGCATAGAATAGATGATAAATAGCTGTTTGTTAAAATAAAAGTGAAATACATGTTTCATGAAAAACTGAAAATAAAATTTATATTAGTAAAAGCTTACGTTAGATATTATCTCAGAAAAAATGGAACAGGTAGAAAAGTAAAACATGTTCAAACCTCAGAATAGGAGCCAGTTCTAAAATATTTTATTGTTCATATTAATGTCGTTTGAGGAAATCATTGTGTTGCAAAGTGGTAAAAAGGAGTTTTTAAACATATTAAACTATATTTTCTTCTGTTTTTGGTCTTTAGTGTTCAGAAGTGTAAGTAAAGGGGAGCTGGAGGAATATCGGTATTTTATTCTGATATATGTAAAAATACTTTTAATCAACTGATTTTTGGACATAACTGAGCCAATTTTTCCAACAAAAACCGCCTATGCAAAAGAACCCCAAATTGCTGTGTTTTGGATGGCGAAAGAATGTGCTGAGATGTTGATTCCCTGGGCCATCAAGCTGGTGCATCCTCGGTGTGATTGATAAATATTTATTTCTACAGAGTCCAAGACCTGAGAGTGGTTTTGTGGCATAAGAGTAAGTCATGATGTTGACATAAAACATTTTCTTGTAAAACATGTTATAAAAACTAAATTGTATTGTCCATTTGTGTATGAAAAGAGAAAAACTTTAAAAATCTTTTCTGGGCATCATGTTTAGGCACAAAATTGGGAGTATTTGTTTTGCATGCATTTTATCTTCTTAATTATCTACTTACATGAAGTCATTTATACAACAGGTATTAGTGGAACTGGAGATTGATATCAGTACAATGGTCAAACAGCAGGTATAGAACTGTTATTTCAAGCAACACCTCAAGAAAGGCAGATATGTGTGCAGGACAGAGCTCTGGGTGACCTTGGACTGACCCGGTTCTCTCCCCCTTTCTCATGTGAAGTTCTCAAACATAAACATAGAATGTGCTGGCAGTGCAGCTTGCCGAGATAAGAAGGAACAGCCTCTATTCCTGCCCCTCCTGGAACAAGATGTCCTTCAACATTTTAGCTTGGCAAATTATGTTATCCCTGGGATATAAAACTCAAGGTACACTGTTTTCAGCTGCAGTGCAGGTGGGGCACACATAAGATGCCAGACACCCTTGGCAGGTTTTCTGAGGCTCAGAAAAGCTCATCATGAATTCTAGGTCTCTGCTTCCCCTTACCGCCTATCTGTGAATAATAAAATTGCTTCACATAACTTGTATGAGTATTATGTCTCACCTGACTCATACAAAAGTGATAAAAATTGCAGATCCAAATGCAGTGGACTGAAGTGTTAAGACTTCTCTTTCTGGTGATGGGCCTAGTGATGGTCTTTGCTATTCTCCATGCAGTGGGAGTTTTTCCCAGCGGTTGGTAACCAGTGCACAGTTCACCTGCTTCACAATGCAGAGGAGGGGAAGCTGAAGGTTGAAGAACAAGAGGAGGTCATATTCAAGCAGAGGTCAAGCACTGGGAAACTAGGACACCTTGCAGTAGTATATAAATTTGAGGTTAGGACCCAATTATAGATTGGAAAATCAAAGATTTAATTCAGAGATCAGGGAGCTTGTTTTTAGTAACCAGTTAGCAGGAAGGAGTCAGAAGTCTAGAAGAAAATTAAGTGTGCCTGAAACAAAGAAGAGGCATAAGGTCCAGAATTCAGACCCAGAGAACATGTCATAATGCTCAAAGTGCTGGCATAATCCAAAGGCAATGATGTTTTCTTCACACTTTCTGCCACGACAGGGAGAAGTCTCAGCAGGAGAAGGATCAAGGTTCACTCTTATATCCTACTGTTTATTTAATTTGGTTCATCTTTAACCTCATTCTCTAATACTCATTTTCTTTATCTCTCTGGGGTAGCCTCTTTGGACCACTAGACTTTGAAGATGTCAAGCATTCACCTTTGCTGCTGCCTGCAAAACCTCACCCCTAGACAGTTGCACTGTTCATTTTCACATGGCCTCTGTTCCAACACCACCTCCTCAGTGATGTCTTTGCTAACAACCCTATGTAAAATAGAACCAACACATTAGTCTTCAGCCCTTACTTGTTTGATTTCCATTCATAGACCTTATCCCTATAATACTGCATTGAATCTTTATTTGCAAACAGAAGCTCTATATAATGGAGAATTTGTCTATTCTCCACCTATTCCCAGGAATATTCTTCTGGAAAGAAGAATAACACATTTATTTTTTAAAACAAATAAATTAATAAACATTTTAAGTGGAAGCTACAGCTAGCTGGAAAAAAGAATTACAGATAATTGTGTGAGCTCATCAAGAGTCTGTTCATAAGTAGGACAGCCATTTGCCAGAGTTGAGAGAAGCAGTCTCATTATACGATTATAGTTTTAACAAGTTCTTGATAGTGCCCCTGTTTACACACAAACTGTCATTGATACTAGAATACTCTAAGCAAAATATTTGGGAAAGCTTGCATGAGATAGGAGCAAGTAATAGGTGAGTTTTGACAACGTTATCACCTGAACACTTGTTTTGATTGGTTCTTTATCCACTGAAACTGTGCATGCCTCTATTAAAGGCCAATCTGTAAAGCAACAGCTACGAACTCAAATGCTTCAGGAGCCAGCCAGATGATTAAAATGTGTGGCATGGGCATCTGTGAAGACTCTGTATGAAAAGCTAGATTTCTATGTCCTATGTTCTATGCTGTGCCATTTGTGTTGTCATGTTAAAACGCAGGCCCGGCCAGGCATGTGCGTGTGATCCCAGCTACGTGGGCGGTTGAGGCAGGATAATCCATTTGAACCCCGAGAGGTGGAGGTTGCAGTGAACCAAGATCGGGCCATTGCACTCCAGCCTGGACGACAGAGTGAGACTCCGTCTCAAAACACAAAATGCAAGCCCAATAGTGTCATTCTTCCACATTCTAAAGAAAAATTATAAATCTAGATTTTATGTAAATTTTTAAAATGTTGACAACTAATCCAAACATTGTCAAATATCATGTCAGCAAAACAAATAACATCTTCTGCCAAGACACTGTCTGTGAGCTTCTCTTAAGCTCAAAATATTGTAAAATGTATTGGAGGTTCACTTCTCATGGCTATGAATGAGGAACTAGCCTAAAAAGAATTTAAATTTCTTTAGGATTTTCTGACAGGGTATGGTACCTCATGCCTGTAGTCACAGCTACTCAGGAGGCTGAGGCAGGAGAATCACTTGAACCTAGGAGGTGGAAGTTTCAGTGAGTCAAGATTGCACCACGGCACTCCAGCCTGGGCAATATAGCAAGACTCTAGATCCAAAAAATATATAAAATAAAAAATGATTTTCTTATACTTACAGGCAACACAGAAATTTTTACCACTTTCTTATTTTGTTTTGTTTCAATAAATTGTGAGAGAATTTGGCCAGAAGCTTCTCTGCACATTCATGGAATATTGAACAGAAGAAAAATTCAAAAAGCCATCTCAAGAGAGAAAATATAATAGATTTGGGATGTAGATGAAATATTGAAGAAAAAGAGGAGCTAGAAAAGAAGAAAATAGATCAAGATGAAGCAACTATATAGGGAAAACAAATAAATTATTCAAATGCTAGTACTTTAAAAAGTTGCAATTTAAAATATAATCATATGGTTTCCTAGTGGAAATAGAAGACTAAGTTATGGGAAACCAATTTGCTAAATTATAAGACTCCATGAAGAGACCATTATCACTCTTATAAAATATACATTAATTATATGGAATCTGGTAGTTGCTCTAAAAGGTGAATAGTACAGGAACTGTCTTCTTTAAAAATTAAGAGTCACATTCAAACTCTACCAATTTTCTTATCTGCTAGCTTAAGAGAAGCCAGGTTGATATCTAAACATATATCAATATAACATGTAATAGAATCTTTATACTCTAAAATTATGGCAGATTTGGACATTATCAACCAATAGGGGAAAAATGAGATAAATTACAATAAAATATCATTGTATTAAATGGCATTTATGTAAATGTTAATTGCCTTGTAAACTGAATTACCTGATGTCAAAGAGATTCACACTGTCTGCTTTAAGGTGAGAGTTTGTGAAAAGGAGCTTCTGCCTTGGCTAATTAGGATGGTAATCTCAGAGGATAGAGTTGTGATGAGTGAGACTTGGGGTTAGAGAGAATCCTAGGAAGATGAGGTATTCAAATTGTTAGAAGAACATTAAGACATAAGGAGGAGAGAAGAAAGACAAAAAGGACAATGGAGAGGGGAAAAAACCCGAAAGAATAATGGCCAGGGATGCTAAAGAAGAAAACACATAATGGAGAATTAGCCAGAATGTAAGACAAGAACAACTAGAGTCATGGGGGAATATAGAACATTTTATTCCTATATTTTGGAGACATCAGTGTGCTTTTGTTTATCTTATGACTGGAGAACAGTTTTGAACAGAGGTCAAAATCAGTGAACCAAACTCTGTACAAAGCTGCAGAGAATGTGCTCCTAACCTAAAAAGAGAAATCTGGAGAAACAATAGAATTATAGAGATAATATCACAAGGTAACCAACTATCTGAAATTTGACAAGGGACAAACTCTTCCCAGAATAAAACAGGACCCAAAAACTGTTTCATCTGTGACTAAAGACATTTAAGTCTACTGTCACTTGTAAGCTTCTGCCCAGAAGGGTAATGTGGGTGGTTCAGAATAATAATTGCTGTCAAGTCAGGAAGCTGTACAGAATAGCCTTCGTGGAGCAAGCCTATAGTGGTGATTGGTAGCTACAAGGAGGGGTTGTCAGACATGAAGTCCTGCTTGCATCTTTTAAGGAAAATGCCTTAAGCAACTGGAAGACTGGCAAAAGGCCACTTGGATACACAGGCAAAGCCACTGCGTGAGGAGTAAAAAATTCTTTACTCCTAAAAGAGATAAGAAATAATTCTGAATATAAAATCCTAGAATACCATGTGGAGATCTCCTAGTGAAATTAAAGAGTCAGGTAACTCCCAAGAAAGACCAGTGGCAAATTGTTGCAGACAAGGAAATGGGGAAGAAATATTGAGAAAATCCCATTACCAAGGTTCAGGCATATTGAGATTTTCTGTGACAAAGGCTGGACTAGAACAGTAACGAAACATCCTTATCCCTAAAGGGGACAAGCATAGCACAGAGTACCAACTAATAGCTGCTTATCATTAAGAGGGAAACAAGAACACACAGAAGCCTGCTTGCAGTGGCATTCAGTGATGGCTAAAAGCTAGGGGTAGATAACTGACAGCTGCTAGCCCACCACTAGAAGAATTTGAAGCCTATGATCTATGTAAGTAATCACAACAAAAGCAAAATTCAAAAGCAGCTCAAAAATCAATATTAATCATCTGATAGAAGAAAAGATGCTCAGATCTTCAAGTGTAAATTCTGCTTGCCTCAGTCTTAAGTGCCATACTCTTTACCCAGCATTCAGTAATTATCCAGCGTTATAAGACACACCAAAAGCAAGAAATAAAATTTATCATCAAAAGTCAAAACAATCAAAAGATCCAGATGCAGAGATGGCCCAGGTATTGAAACTATTAGGTAGGGTATTTAATTATAAAATAATTATGAAAATGTAATAGATATAGTAAAAAAAAGGTAAAATATATAAACTGATAGCAAACATCAGCAGAGAGAAAAACTGTAAATATCAAATGAAAATGGTAAAAATAAAAAATGACACAAGAGATGAAGAAATCCCTTGGTGGCCTCATCGGTTAACTTGAGATGGTTAAAAATAGTCAATATGAAAATAGGTAAATAGATGTTACCCAAACTTAAAAAGAAGTAAAAGAGTGAAAATAATATACAGGGCATTCAAGAAGTTTGAGACAGACAGTCTCAAAGGAACTAACCTAGGTATATTTGAATTCCTAGAATACACAGAAGAAACTGGCAGAAGAAATCGTTGAATATTCAACAACCAAAAATAATGAAATACATCAAAACACATATCCAACAACCTCACCTCAAAATTATTCAAGCTGGAAGATGAAATCTCTATTCAGTCAGAATTTCCTCCAAGTTGAAGATAAAATAAAAACATTTTTCAGATAAACAAAACTAAGAGAATTCATTGCCAGAAGATTTGTACTATAAACAATCTTCAGGCAGAAAGAATATAACAGTCACAAATTTTAATCAACACAATGAGACTTTCCAGAAATGCTAAGAATGAGGACTATTATAAGAGATAATTATTTCTTATTTTTAATCACTCAGATAAGTTACTAGATAAAAGCAATGATAGTAACAATGTATTATAGGTTTCACAACATATAAAGAGAAAATTCATTAAAAGGTAGAGAGGGAGGTATTGGAAATATTATGAAAGCTTATGGTATTCATGAAGTAGTATAATATTTTTAAGGTAGACCGTAAAACACTAGGAAAAACACTAAACATTTCAAAATGTATAAAATTAATGAAGATAAAGTACAATAAAAATGTAAGTGAATCCAAAAGTGGGAAGAAAATTTAACAAAGCAACAATTACTAAATGGGACAAATAGGGCACAAATAGGAAACTTAAATGCAAATCCTTCAATAATTTTAATGTGTCAAAACATATTAAAGGGCAGAGACTGTTAAATTGAATTAAGAAAGCAAGACTCTTTCACAATGTACTTTTACAAGAAACACTTTAGATGGTTTAAAAAGAAACCATAAATATAACTTTTAAACCATGTAGATGGTTTTAAAAAGGATAGAAAACATAGGCCAAAAATCCCACTAATACAAAAGAATTTTACAACCTATATTAATAGCAAATGATGTAGACTTCTGAGCAAAGAAAAGTGCCAGAGATAAATAGGGACATTACATAATAATGAAGGGACCAAATAATCAAGACATAAGGTAAATATGGATCAAACAACAGACTGTCAAGTGGACATCTGTGAAGACTGTGTATGAAAAGCTAGATTTCTATGTCCTATGTTCTATGCTGTGCCATACAGCTAAAATACATACCACTAAAACTGACAGAACTGAAAAAGAGACAATTTCACAATTGGAGTTGGAAATTTTCATACTTCTCTCAGTATTTGACAAAACTAGCAGATGTAACATCATCTTATAAAAAGAAAGAATACTGGTCTTCCATAAACTCTTTTAGAAAATAGAGGACAACAGAACACTTCCAAACTCATCAGAAGTCAGTATTTACCCTGATGTCAAAGACAGACAAAGCCATCACAAAAAATAATAAAAACCAATATCCCTCATGAAAATAGATACAAAAATTCTAAAGACTACTTTAGCAAACTAAATCTAGCAACATCAAAGCTATTGTATACTGTGATCACATAGAATTAATCCCAAGAGAGCAAGACTGGTTTTACATCCAAAAATACCTTATTTTAATAAAATATAAACTCAAATGATCACTTCAACAGGCATAAAGCATTAGACAAAATCCATCACCTATTAATGATTAAAAACTTTTAACATAGTAGAAACTTACAAAAAATTCCTCATCTTGATAAAAAGAATGTACAGAAAAATCCTACAGATGATATACTTAATGGTGAAATGCTGAATGCTTTCCCATTCACATCGGGTGAAATAAAATGAAGATGCTTGCTCTCATTTCTTCTTTTCAACCTTGTACTGGCATCGTAGCCAGTGCAATAATGCAAGCAAAGGATTGGGTAGGAAGAAATAAAACTGTTTTAATTCACAAGTGATAATATTTTCTAACAAGAAAAACACAGAATTTATGAAAAGATATTTAACAAGTATTTTCACTGGATTTGAGGACACAGTTCACATACAAAACATCAATTATATTTCTATATACTAGCAATGAATTGGAGACTGAATTTAACAACAGTACCATCTTGAAAGACTACATACTGGATGATTACATTTATATGACATTCTAGAGAAGGCAAAACAATAGAGAAATCAATGGTATTCAAGGGCTTGCTGGAGGTTGTAGAAGAGGGGCAAGGGAACTTTTGGGAATGGTAGAAATATTATTTATCTTGATTGTGATTATACATGACTATAAAAGTTTATCAAAGATTTGCATGCTACATACTGCAAAATGAAGACACATCAATGGAGATCTATGACCTATACATTGACGAGAAGACAGAGTATGGCCACAATGCCAATCTATAAATAATTGTACACGGTCCTAGTTTTTGTAGATAGTGATGACAGCAAAAAAAGATTGGGAATAACCAAAACAAATTTTGAAAAAGAACACAGTTGAAGATTTTACACTATTTGATTTCAACTGACCATAAAGCTAAAGTAATTAAGAAAGCATGGCATTTGCAAAAGAATACATATATAAATTAATTGGATGGACTGGGGAGTCCAGAATTAATCCCAGCCATACATATCACTTAGGTAGTTTAATATAAAAGTGATAGGCTTGTCAATAAATGGTGCTATGCTATTTGGACACTCATATACAGGAACACTGACCTCAACACATATCTCATACCATGTGCCAAAAAAAAACCCCAAATAAATATAAATCTAAATATAAAACCTAATGGTATAATGCTTTTAAAATCGAAGTGAGAAAATCTTTGTTACATAGAGTTAGAGAAAGATTAAGACCCTAAGAGGATAAACCACAAAAATATGACAAATTGGACTTTATCATAATCTAAAACATCCATTCTTTGAATTAATATGCCACAGCCATAGAGAAAACAAAACACATATCTGTTAAAAAATGTGCATACTATTTGAATATAGCCAAGTCGTCTACCAAAGAAGAAATACAGATGGTAAATATGCACATGAGCTCAACACCAGTAGACATTAATAAAATGCATATTAAAGTCACAAAGAGCTCCTTACTAATCTAATAGCATAGCTAGAAAAATACAAAACAAAGCCTGACATACCAAATGCTGGTGATGATGTGAAGCAACTACAACTCTCATGCATTACTGATAAAAATTCAATATGGCACTGTCACCTTGGGAAACAGCTTGGGAGTTTCTTATATTTAAACATATACTTAAGATACAGCAATCCTACTCCTAGTATTTATCTAGAGAAGGGAAGATCTATGTCCACCAAAAATCCTACCTATGAATTACATAGAAGCTTTATTCATAATCACAAACAATCTGAAATCTATCCATTGGTGAAGTGATAATTTATGATGTATCCATACAGTGGAATACTACTCAGTAATAAGAATGAATCAACTGTTGATACATGCAATATTATGCATGAATTTTAAAACCATTATGCTGAGCGAAACAAGTCAAATTCTATCTGCCGTATGATTCAATTTATGTGATATTCCAGGGAAAGCAAAACAATAGAGGAGGAAATCAGTCGTATTCAAGGGCTTGTTGGAGGTGATAGGAGGGAGACAAGGGAAATGTAGGGATGATGGAAATACTCTTTTATCTTGATTGTGGTAATACATGACTATAAAAGTTTATCAATTTTATAAAACTACTCAAAATGGGTGAATTTTACTATATGTAAACTATACAGCAATAAACAGAACTGAGTCTATGGATGAGCCCATTTCTTCAAGCACAGAAAAAGATTATATTAAAGAAATAAAAGCTTGGCCTTGGCTTTTGGGAAAAGTAAGAGAGACTCACAAGAGAAAGATTATGGCCGGAGATGGATCTAAACTAGGAAGAAGTATTTGGCTCTTTGTCTCAGCAAAGCTAGTGGACATAATGCAGATTTGAGCTGTAACTTACTTCAAGGGCTTATCATTGCGGAAAGCACTCAGAGAACAATTCCATATTTGACAGATCTTCAGTGAAGGGAAGGAGTAAGAGGTTGCAGGCAAAGACCTTGATTTGCATTTTTGGAAGGAAAGTCTCCCTCATTCGTCCTTCAGCTTATCTAAGTCCATTGAACAGAAAGGTTCTTCTGTTCATTCACTTCCAAGACATAGGGCATGCTAGTTTCCTGGGGCTGCTATAACAAAGTGCCACAAGTAGATGGTTTAAACAACAAAGTTATTGTCTCACAGTTCTGAAGGCTAAAAATCGAAAATCAAGGTGTTGGCAGGCTGTATTCCCTCTAAAACCTATAGAGGAATCCTTTCTTGCCTCTTCCCAGCTTCTGCTGTTTTGCTGGAAATCTTTGGTGTTCCTGGCTTGCAGCTGCATAACTGCAAAGCAATCTGCCTTTGTCATTTAATGGTTCTCCCTGTCTGCCTGTGTTTTCACGTGGCTTCTTTATAAAGATACCAGTCATATTGGCTTTATAAAGATATCAGTCATATTGGCTTAGGGGCCCACTGTACTTCCAGTATAACCTCAACTTAATTAATTATATTTGTAGCAAGCCTTTTTCCAAATGTCATTCTGAGGTATTGGCAGCAGGAGTGCGGGAGGGTTAGGACCTCTCTCTTTCCATCTCCCTCCATATATATATAGAGACATAGATATAAATATATCTATTTGATGTGTTTAATAGCTCTGTGGGTAGATTAAGCACTGAGATCTTCTATTCTGCTATCTCGCTGACATTCCTCCTTAAAATTAATAAATTCTAAGGAGAAATTGAAAAAATTGACAAACTTCCAGGCAAAAAAATGTTATTTACAAAGAAAAACCACAAGGCATCAGATTTCTTGTTAGTACTTGATGGTTTACAACTTTCTATTTCCTGAGTGTTGTATGACCAGGACTACCTCCCACTGCAACATACTTAAATCTATAAAATTAATTTTCTGGAAATGAGATTGTGTCACTTTATCGTCTGGTACCTATAACTTTACTATATTTATTATAGCTTTTTAATAATTAGGATTTAAGCAAATATTTATTCCCAACTCCAAACAGAATATGTTAGCGTGAAATCAAGCATTGAAGGAATGTATCAGCACATACTCCATCTGAGAGAAATGCTTAGAAAGCAACATATGTCAGAAATAGACACGTGGTGTTAAGCAAAGAGCACTGCAATGCCTATGAAGTCAAATCAATATGTACTTAGTAAGCTATCTAGAAATGTGTGACCTAAGTACCAAAGGATACTTAAGGATTCCTTAAGTATAAGAAACCCACTATCAAGTAAATATTGTTAATACAGCAGAGCATTTGGTAGAGAGGGTAGGTGTGGTTGGAAAAAGGAGACCAAGTAAAACAATCCCAAATGTCTCGTGTTTCAAGGAGGAGGAGAATGGATATAAAAATATTTGAAAAGTTTCAGTCTATTAGCAGGAAAATATTGATTGTGGATAGCATGGATATCTTGATTTCATGTAATCATAAAGCAATGTGTTTTTAATAATGGATATTGAGATTAGGAACACAATAATTAAAACATTTATTGGAGTTATAAAATTAATAAATGGAAAAGAAAATGAGTAGCAATTTGATCAAGCCGGAAAAAGTAAAGACAAGATAAACCAACACAAAATGAATAACAACCATTAATAAATCATTCTTCAGTAAGTATCTAGTCATCAAGAGTCCTGGTAAATAGGACTAATTCTCCTGGCAATAACAACTAAGTAGAGTCAAGCCAGAAAAAATGAGGAAAAGATAAACCATAAACCAACATAAAATGAATAACAACCATTAATAAATAACAATTCATCAGTACAGTGTCTAGCCATTGACAGTCCTAGTAAATAGGACTAATTTCCCTGGTAATAACCACTAAGGAGGCTTGACAAAAGCACCTTTCAAAAAGTTCAGTGACCTTACAGGAGACTCACAAATTATCAAGATGAGAACAGAAAAAGGACTATTGCTCAGAGGTGAGCCAGAATTATTTTTGCTTCAGGGGCACACACTCAAATGTAAGTCCTGGCTAAGGACCAGAGGTATACAATGCATGTGTCTCAGTCCTGAGCCTCTACTTCCCGTGTACCCCAAACATGGATACTTTTGCCCTGAGACCATTTTCTAACTTTTTGAAAGTCACTGAGAGTCTTAATTGCTCTATGGGGCAGAAAGAATGAGGTTTGTAGTTTGGTGCCTACCAAAGACAAAGACATCAGTATAACGGTCCTGCTCTGAACTGGTACCCTGGAGAACTATTTTCTGAAATGACGGTACAGTCTATGCTCTGGCTAGTATTCTAGTTAAACCATAAAACCCTCAGCCCGCTACTGCCCTCATATGTCTTATAACAAAAGACAAAATTCTCCCTTGAAGAAGCTAACACCATTCCCAGATTTGAAATTATTTCTAAAAATATTTTTCTAACGATATACCCAGAAAACATTACAAATTATATATGATGATTAAACAAAATTAGCCAGAAACTAGAGAAGGAGATGCAAAGGCACTCCAGATAATGGAATTTTCAGACACAGGCTAACAATAACGATCTCTATTTCAAAGATAATAATCAAACTTGAAAAAAATTAGCAAAGGAACTGAAAATTATGACAAATAACATTAAAGCATCAAAAAAGAAATTGTAGAAATAACTGAAATTAAGAACAAATGATTGAGCATTTAACAAGAGATGTGACAAGATGCAGATAAATTTGTGAACTAAAAGGTAAAAAGAAACTACCCAAAATTAAATATTAGAAAAAAAGATAAAAAGGCCAGGCACGGTGGCTCACGCTTGGAATCCCAGCACTTTGGGAGGCCGAGGCGGGCGGATTATGAGGTCAGGAGATTGAGACCATCCTGGCTAACATGGTAAAACCCCGTCTCTACTAAAAATACAAAAAATTAGCCGGGCGTGGTGATGGGCACCTGTAGTCCCAGCTACTCAGGAGGCTGAGGCAGGAGAATGGCGTGAACCCGGGAGGCAGAGCTTGCAGTGAGCCGAGATCGCCACTGCACTCCAGCCTGGGTGACAGAGCGAGACTGTCTCAAAAAAAAAAAAGATAAAAAATACAGGAGGGAACTTGACATTCCTGTTACAGTTAGAAGATCTAAAAGGCATTGAAATGGAGTCCCAGAGGATGAGAGAGAATGCAGAAGCAATATGTGAAGAGAAAATGGCCAGGGATTTCTAATAACTAATTAATTCATCAATTCACAGATTCAAGGAGGATATATTTAAATATATGATGTGTTTGTGTGTGTTTTAAAAATACACAAAGACATAATAAACTTGATAAAACCCAAGACAATTAGGAGTCTTAAAAGTAGTGGAACAAAAGATAAGTTGCCCTAAAAAAAAATGACAAACAGCTGACTTCTCTCTACTATCATTTGAAGCTAGGAGACAATTAAGAGATATCTTTAAGCTGATAGAAAGTAACTGATAAGCTAGAATTCTCTACCCTACTAGAGTACACATAGATAATGAAGGAAAAATATAGATATTTTTGGATCAAAAAAACAAAATCCAGAGCATGTGTCAGCAGCAGACCCAAACTGAAAGAAATTATCAGGCAGAAGAAAAATGATCACAAATGAAAACTTTGTTATAATAGATGACTTCCAAAAACTTACTTGTATAGGTATAAATTTAAATCTTACTACAGTTAAAGATAAACACGATAAATTATGACCAGAAAATTTTCATTGGATAAAGTAAAATTTAAAAAACACATTTAAACATTGTTTTTGAATATCGCATTTGATTTAGGGATTTTTAAAATAAAAATCTGACAGTTACAACTGATGTGAACTACAGACAATGAAAATATTTAGGGGAAGAGGTGAGTCTCTACTGATAACAACCATCTTTGCTCTAGTTCCTCCTGTTCTGAACTATTTTGGGGGAGAAGAAGGAAGTTTAAGAGATGCTTTTCCAAAATAGCTCCCTCTAGCCAACTTTCCATGAAACTTACCTTCAGCTAAATATACCTATTTGATTTTGAGTTTGAATGTAGTATGTTCAGGATATTACAAATGAGGGAACCTTCAGAACATCTGTTTTACCAATATCATTTCAAAGGGACTAAAAACTGGATATCTTTCAAAAATCACACAATGCAACATACCTTTCCAACATTCTATATTAGAATATCTGAAGATGGGGTCCATAAATCAATGTTTCTAAAAATCTTCAAGTATTTCTTATCAATCCAGCACTAGATTGTGAACAAGTATTTGGGAACCACAGTTCCAGATGCATTTCTAACAATTTACAATTCTGAAGCTCTTACTAGTTTAGAATGGTTCCACTGATTTTCATCCAATTTAACAAACATGTATTAAGCATATTTTACATGCCAAGATTAGTGC
Organism: Hylobates moloch; assembly: GCF_009828535.3. Lineage (NCBI taxonomy): Eukaryota > Metazoa > Chordata > Mammalia > Primates > Hylobatidae > Hylobates > Hylobates moloch. The sequence continues at coordinate 42,980,391 of NW_026652291.1, forward strand.
TTGTTAGGGGCTTAAAAGAAGCAGCAAACAAGATTATTGCCCCAAAGGAGCTTTCAGCTTAATCGAAAGAAAGATTTATAGGTTGATTACATACCTATAAAGGTTATGATGAGTGAAAGCATGGAATAGGAGAAAGTAGGGGAAGAGATGGAGTCAAGAATATATGGAGGAGATAGCACCTGATAAATCTTGAAGGGTGAATGTGTGATCAGTTGAATGAGAAGGAGAGATCAGGGAGAACTGTAAAAGATGAAATTTCAAGACACCGAGAGCAATATTAAAAACATGCTATTTTTAAAAAAATTATACTACTTTATAGGCCCATAAATTTGGGAGTGAGCCAACTTACTCCAATAAAGATCCTGAGATATTCCATCTTGAATCAAGCATTCACCCATACCAAGGATTCATGAAACTCTGTGCATTTAGCTATACATGGTGAATTTAAACTTTGGAGCCTTTTCAACTGTAGTCTTTTGTTTAACTACTCTCTTCCTATCTATCTGGAAACCATTCTCTCTTGATTACAGCCAATATGAAGACCCAGAGACATTTTTAAGCCCAATAGGTAATGAAAGGATACAAATAATGATGGTGATAATGATGCTAAAAACCACTGCACACATGAACAATATTGCCAACTTCTGCCACTCTGACTAGAGCCTGGATCGAAGACCCGGATGGATGGGAGGAACTTGAAAAGGAATTGGAATGGGACCCGACAGAGTCTAAATCTGACAAGTCTCAAACAAACACTGAAGGAAGTCAAAAACAGGACATTAACAATTTTCAGTCTACAGGCTAAATGATTTATGTGTTTATGAAGTTCTCTCTTATAGTGGTTAGAATGAAGCTATGACACCAGAGACTTGCGTTTTCAGTGCTACAGAGGAGGTCGTTGCTGTTGCTATGGTTTCCATGATGTGGATGCTATAAACCCATGGAGCTGCACCAGTATACGATTATGCAACTCTGCTGCAGCATGTCAAAATTACTTTTTGCTGTGTTTTACTTTGAGCACTAGAAAACTGTAAACTGACAAACAAATCACAGGAATTATAAAATAACTTCCACTATTCTTATATTCATATTATAATTTTTTACCTACATTAGGAGAGAGCTAAAGAACTTAATATTCCACTAAGGTAGGTGTTTTCACATGTTCTACATCTTCCTTGATTCAATTTCAATCTTTGGCCCACTTCAGGGTGCACAAATTTTAATAGCAAGGAAAATGTTAGCAATATTTCATGTTCTGTTGGAATCTGACCAAATACGATTCTTCATTGTAACACTGACAGATTTGAGTATATTTTGTTCTTCCTAATAGAAATAATGGTATAATAAATGGGAACTTTATATCAGTATTAGGTTTACCAATAATTCATTAGAGTTTAATATTATGATAAGAGCAACAGTGCTAGTTTCCATTATTTTTCTGAATGCTTAAATAAGTATAACATTTGTGTTGTCTGTTACTGCCTCATTTCGTTTGCCATAAAAGTGACCCTTGGAAGAATAAAACAGATCCACATAACAAAAGCTCAGAATTGCTGGTAGTATTAATCACTGTTTAGTATTGTGACTCTTATTCGAAGTAAATAGCCCAGCTGTTTAGCCAAATGTATTTAACCTAGACCAAATAATTTTTAAATACATGTTATGGTTTCTTTTTAGAGTCTCTATTGTATTCATAGTCATGCTATTTCTAGCATCAGTATTATTTCTTTGCAACTGACCAATAACATTAATCCTTCAATGACCTTTGTGTACTTTAATTCAATGAACATTCTTTAAAAAACTGCTGTGAAACTCATATGTTGGGTTCTCTGGAGCACACACACTCATGTCAATATACTATACCCTCAAAAGAGTTTATGACCTAGTTAGAAAAAAAAATGCTTAACTCTTCAATACAAAGTTAAATATCATTCAATGTTTAAAACATTGTGTGTTGTAATATATTATCCAGTCTTGTGCATTGTAAACTTGGTTAGAGTAATGCTGTGTTTAGAAAGTACCTGGAGTACTGAGAAGAAAAGGCAATGATTTGGGAACTCATGGGTCAGTGATACCAGCCCTATGAACTCTTCATTGACCCATAAACCTCCAAATTATGCCAGAGAAAAAAGGTCTTTCAGTCAATCCTAAGCTCATATTATTATTTTTTATTTTGGATAAAATGTGTGCTACAGTGCTTGAGTTTTCTATCTGTTGGTCATCTGTCTTCTGAAGCCAGTATGACTCACCTCTGACCCTAAAGCCTTAGCAGGGCCATAGGTCACTTTATAATATGCTCTCAGACGGTTGGCCTTTTTCTGGCCCTGTGGCTTTCATTCTGCATGTACTATGTACTATGCAACATATAGAGGTGTATTTCTCTACAGGTGGGAGTAACTAAGCTGCAATAAGGCACACAATCCAACCTCCTAATGATCTCTTTTCTATTAAAAACATGTTGTTAAATGTAATACTTGTGAAAATAGAAATATGACTTATCCTTCCTTGGTACAATTTTATACTATTTGATGAATCAATAAACAAGAAAACTCCACTTAGAAAGACCTGAAACCTCAATCCTATGTACATTCTTAAGATGGCATTACACATGGAAATGATCTAAAATGCCTGAAGTATTATTTCATTCAGATTTTTCGGCACACATGATCTATTCCATCATCAATAAATGAGAGAAAGTTCTATGATGCCTAACGTCAGGTCTAAGACCCTACAAAGTCTCTGGTTTTGTCTTCCAAGAAGTGCTGTGTCAGTAAAAATCTCCAATTTTGGCCGCATTGTTCTTCATGCATAACTGACTTTTATGGAAATTACAGAAAGTTTAGTAAGTGTGGATCAGAGTGCACATCCTGAGCTGGTATGGCCTCATTGTGCCAGCAGGACATGCTGGGAAATCTGAATAATTTGGATTGTCAGAATTCCTGGAGTATCTACTTTCTGGGTTCCTTTGGCAGCTAGAGGGAAAAATAAGAGCCAGAGTTGGGAAAGTATTTTAATGGATTCATATTTATGCCATTACATAATGATCAATTTGTTATTTATTGCTTAACCAGAGCAATAATTAGGAAAACCTAGAATTTCTACGAGCCTCATCAGAAGATATATTAAATAATGCGCTGGGATAACCTTTCTGTACTCATAGGAGGCTTCAACCCTCCTACATACGTATTTAAAATAAACTGAAGTCATTAGTTACATAAGCATCGATCTGAAAATGCTGTAGACCCCGTCATGTGTCCTTAGCATGGCACTAGTGATTCCTGTGTTTCCTGCTATCAAGGGGCCTACTATCTCATTGGGTAGTTAGTACTGGATTTGAATTTTTATAGCATCTGTGATGAATGTTTATACCAAACAGAAGGAAGTCAATGAGTTAAAGGTAAAAGAAAAGACTCAGTGATGAAGATGCCATCCTAAGTTATGCAGACCCCCAAAATGTACTCAACCTACACAGAAGACCCAGAACTTAGAAACTTTTTTTTCAAAAATAGACATCCAAAAATTGGAATAATGGCAATTAACATTATTTAAGAGTCAGTATTGTAAATCAATTAACACTGAATTCAATAGCCATCTGCTGAGATGGAACTTCCATTGCTACAAGCTACCGGACCTCTCTGTGCTTGAGATTCTTCACTCTGCATGTGAATATTAACTGAATTATAATATGTAAACTGCACAGTATAGTTTCTGGCCCAGATAAATTGTTTTTATTGTTAGTTGAACACTTACTTTGTGCCCGTCCTGATTTTAAGCAATTTACATGTTTTATTTCAGTCAACAGTTTCAAAGACCCTATGAGGTTTACATGAGAAACCAGAATATAGAAATAAAGCAGTTTTCCAAAAAGCTTAATTTAACTTTATTAAGTAACAATTTGGCCTAAGGCAGTTTGACCGTGGAGTCGATGCTTTTAACCAGTGTACCATGCTGCCCAAGCTTTCTGACCTACATCACTTCTCCTTATTGAGTACCACTCTTTCCTAAGGAAAATGTAGCTACAAAATATAAAACAATTAGTTCTTACAGATGCAATTGTCATTGGTGGTGTGCTTTTCCAAATTTCAGTTTCATGTGAAGACACAATTTAAAACAGTTAACAAAATCAGAGAACATATATGCAGTACTGGAAGTATATCTGTGATAATTGTATCTAAACACACAGGTAAAATTAGGGTTTTTTTCAGATATAGAACATTCTCAACCAGTCCCCCTCATCCCATTATATGTCTCCTTCCCCCACAAACACACAAGTTTACTTTCTCACATTCCAACAATAGAATGGAATGTTTAAAATGTATTTTGCATAAAGGTTGGGGATGGCCTAGAATTCAACCAATAAATGCTCATACAACATTAGATTTGTGCCACTTCATAGTTGCTCCCCTATTCCAAGTCATAAAAATAACTTCAGATATGAACTTCAAAATGTATGCTATTAGTAAGAAACTGCTGTAATTATAGAGTATCTTAGAGGACAACTTGATGCGGATCCTTTATATCGTCCCAAGAGTATTTCTTCAAAATAAATTTTATGTAATCACTTGAATAGCCTTTTAGTTATATCCGAGAATACAAAGACAACCAAGTTTTTAAACTATAATGTTCCAAAGAATAGACAGTAATTCTATTTTGCAAGCTATAATATTCCTCCTTTTTAAAATAAATAGATAACTGAGATTACTAAGCACTCAGACTTCGAATTTAGTTATGGTAAGAAGTCTGGAGTATTAGATAAATTTGCTTCAATGTAAATCAGATGAATAGAACCTTTGAACCAGTTTGTGGACAGGATAGTATTATCAGTCTATGTAATTTCAATTATTTTGGAATTGCATAAGACATTTTTTACTTTTAGCTAATCTTTCCTGTTACATTATATTGGGCCAAAGACACTGAAGCTAGCTGATGTGGAGTTAAAGATACAAACCTGACAAAAGCTAGCCAGTTGAGTCACACCATGCTTATGGAAAATCAAGGAACTCACCAACCCTTCCTTTTACTGACTCATGCTCTAGTTTCTCATTTCGTGATGATAACCCAAAGCCAAAGAGAGTAGTTAATTATGTTACTGACATTAAAAATTGAATCAAAGGAGACTTTGAGAAAGTAATTGTGACACTCCTGTACCAGGAGAATAAATCAGTACTCATGCTTAATTAAAATATAACATATGTATGTTACTGCAAACCTAAATTAAATGCTTTTCATAAAACTAAATTTAAGCCATTATTTGTTACTCCAAGGCATACCTTTGCAATCAGTTTATAAGATATCCTATAATTCTCACCATCATTCTAATAGCAGGAACTGAGACATGTGTCTGTGGTTTCTATTTTTGCTTAAGCAACAGAAACTTAAAAAATTTAAAACTTTTTAATGATATCATTACAATATAAATTAAAATAATAGCTAACATTTGTAGAGCTTACTCCATGCCAGAGATCGTTCTAAGAACCTCCAATCTTTGAGATACATGCCATTATTATTCCCATTTCCCAGAAGAAAAACTAAGAAGTAACTTGCCGAAGAGCATAAAATTAGTACACTGCAATGTGCCTCCTGAAATAGTGTCTTATCCACTCTGATAAACTCACAGGACTACTGTCTTTTTTATACTTTACCTTGAGTCCAAACATCAAAGTGGCTAAACTCAGCTTCCAAGGGGAATACCCATCCAAGTTTATGGCTGCCTCAATTCCATTGGTCTTCATCTCAACTATCTACCATTTCAGCTGTCTTCCCTTTTGGGTACACCCTAGGCCTACTGTCCCCTAAAACCCCTCTACATCTAAAAATCCTAGAACATTTCTGAATCACAATCTCTCGATTTTTCTCACTCTGTTATTTATATTATACAAGTTCTTTAGCCAGTCCTGAATTTTTGGCATGCTCCTATTTATTTGCTTTTCAGTCACTGAATTTTCTTTCCTTGTTCATTCTATTCCTTGTGATCAATAACCTCTACTAACTTTTTACTCTTTTTCTTTCCCTTTGTTATCCCAATAAAACTTTACCTGTGGAGTAATTCAGGATTTTCTTGAATACCAAACTGATTATGCCACATGCAAGCTTAAAAGTGATTAATAGTTCCACATTTCCTTCTGGATAAAATACAAACTTGTTAACATGGCACCTAGTACGAGATCCGGCTGAATATTAACTTATTAAATAAATGAATGAAACTTCTATACAATGTTTTCTCTTTCTTGCATGCCTTGATAAGTTCACTTGTGTATTTCAATAGGAGTCCTTACTTATACTCCTAATAGTACTTTTATGATTGTCAATTTACTTGTTTGGCTTCTACACTTGGGTTTTAAATTTCTTAAAATCAAGGACAGCATCACTGATTATTTTATTTCCAGCATATAGTATGATTCCTTGTACCCAGTATGTTCTAAAGTATTGAGTATATGACTGAATAGACAGTTGTTCCTGCTAGGGATCAGAAAGTAAATTTAGGGTGTTGTGTAGGGGGTTCATTTTTTGAGTATTGATCACAATTGATTTTTGTCTAATTAGGTAGAGACTCGTATTCATCAAAATTGCAAGGGACATCAATTCTTAAGAGAAAGGTTGCCAAGTCAAGGAATTACACTTTCCAGGGGGTTAAAAATGGCTTAGAGCCATGCGTAAGGACTTTTGTGTGCAAGTAACATGATGCAGAGAATGTATAAATGAATGGAGAACAGCATGATTGTGGGCTGCTGTGTATGGCTGGAAGGATGGCACATGGCAGAGTTCTACAGACAGTTTTCCAAATAGATAATGATGTGCACAGATCTACCTGAGTGTATATAGTTTTGCAATCCTAATTGTAAAAACTTCATTGGAGAAAATAAAATATTCTTAGTTGAAACCATGGATGAGAAATCTTGGAGAAAGACAGAATATTTTTAGGAAGTCTTCTTATATGATGTATTGTGTAAAACTCCTGTGACACTCTTCAGGATATAGTAAAATTTTATGATACTCTTCACAGCTTTCAGATTCAGACAAATTTCTTTAAATGAGACACGCTGACCCACAAGAGCTCTGGAGTTTATGTGAGTTATACTTGTCTGGACAATTTAATAATAAGCATTTGAATAATTATTACAAAGGTAGTTTGAGACATCAGATTTTGTTCTTAAAACACAAATATCACCTCATTAGAAAAGCTCTACCTAAAATACTTTGATATCCACTTACCCATTCAATAAACATGTATTGAGTGACCAATACATGGAAGGCAGTATATTGAATACTTTGAGGCATCAGATGGTAGATTAGAGATAGTTGTTATATTGCTAAACAAGTTTAATAATCTAGTGGGGAAGATGGAACATGTTTATAAGCAACTACTATAATTTCAATCAGGATAGGTGCCATAAGGGATAAATAAACCAAGAAGTATGGGGAAATCAGCAGATGGAGAAAAGAAGTTCCAGATATATTGAGGAGGTTTTATGGAGATAATATCTGAGCTTTATCTTAATGAATGGCGGAATTAGGCCAGGCAGAAATGGGAAGGAAATGCCATCCAGGGCACCTGACTCATAGAATCAAACAACTTTTCACTGCAGGGAACATAAAATGGCCTACACTGAGATCTCAATAACTGCTTTTATCATCAAAGATCAACTATTCCCTCATCAACCCCAAATGAACTGATTCCAGTGTTGACTTGAATGATTTTAGTTGATGAATGATTCAATATATAGGACACAAATATTTACAGAGTTATCGGAAATCTAGACCTTATTTTATCAGACGAATGTTGAAGATACTGATTATTCAAGGTTGGAGAACTGAAAGCAGAAACCAGTTTGCCCTCAATTAGTAATATAAAAATAAATAAAACCTGCTTTAAAGAAAAAGAGAGCAGAGGGGTAAAATGGATTGGAGTGTGTTTTATCTATTTTATCTTTAAATATATAACTAGAAGAAGAATAAATCATAGAATACCTCTAGGCAAGAAAAAGAAAATGAAAATTTGTTGGTATAAAATAATTCCTCTGGCTTACAATTTCAAAGGGAAAATAAACCCTTCGGCCAATGAAAGCCAGCATATCTTGGTAAGTAGAGAAAGCATAAAGCAGCTCATATCATAAAATTTGTAACAGTGCTAGAAAGAGATTTTCACCTCAGTGGAAAGGTAAATAGACGTACACACACACTTAAGAAAAAAGAAGAGAGAGATCCCATAGCCAGTAAACAGATTGAGTATAACGACAAGGAGTGAGCACTATTTCCCATGATGTAAACGAAAATATAAATGAGATCATCATCAAACTGAAAAATATAGTGTAGTTTACACAAAGTGTTTGCATTTTGTTGGCTGATATTATTGAATTGTTCTTCATGAGAGAATTGTGCGTTTATATAGCATACATACCATTTGAAATATGTATCCATCTGCTTCAGCTGCATCAGAGTATTATATCTTTCCCAGGATGGTGACCAACTAGCAAAACATATTGACCTAACCACCTTATTCATTCTAGGCTACCCCTGTGCTGACTGCAGAGTAGTGAGGAAGGAATAGCTAGGATCCCATGATCAACCTAAGATGTCTTCAAAGCATACTAACCTTTATTTTAACTTTAAAAATCAAAGTTTATATGTATATATAGTCATAAGATGCAATAATTCTCCCTTAATTCAAGGTTTTGTTTTCTTTGGTTTTAGTTACTTTTGGTCAACCACAGTCTGAAAATATTAGACAGGAAATCACAGAAATAAGCAATTCATAAGTTCTAAATTGCATACCATTTTTAGTAGCATGATGAAATCTTGTGCCATCCCTCTCTGTCCCACCTGGGACACGATTCATCCCTTTGCCTAGCATATCCACACCATAGATGCTACTTGCCTATCAGTCACTAAGGAACCTGGTTATTAGATCAATTGCTACAGTGCAATGCTTGTACAAAAGTAACCCTTATTTTACCTAACAATGGCCCCAAACTGTAAGAGTAGCGATGCTGGCAATTGGGATACACTAAAAAGAAGCTATAAAGTGCTTTAAGTGAAAAGGTAAACATTCTCAATTTAATAAGAAAAAAATCATATGCTGAGGTTGTTAAGGTCTACAGTAAGAACGAATTTTCTCTCTCTGAAATTATAGAGGAGGAGAAATAAATTCAGGAGGAATTAGAAGGAGAAATGATGGCTACTTTTGACATCACACCTCAAACTACAAAAGTTATGGCCACAGCATGAGATGAGTGCTTAGTTAAGATAGAAAAGGCATTAAACTTGAAGGTAGAAGGCAAACAGAAATGTGTTCAATTGACAGCACTTGGGTTTGGTACTATTTATAGTTTCAGGTACCTGCTGAGGGTCTTGAAACATATTTCCTTTGGATAAAGGGAGATTACTCTGAGTCTAAGCAGTTGAAAAAGGTCTTTTGTATTCTTTGTAAACAAGTCACTCTCCAGTCTTCGCCTGAGAAAATCACAGTGCTTGTAAAAAGATGATGTGCATACTTTACAGAGAAAAGAAGGTCGATGGAGAGATCTAGAGCCATTCTGAGTTGAGCTTGCTTTCAAGTACCCCACTTTTTGAAATCAGCCTTATTGAAGTATGATTGACAAAAATAAATGCACTCCTTTTAAGTGTAAAAGTCAAGTGCCCCATGTATAGTGAAGACTTCTGAGCAATTCCTTGTAACCACTGTCTTAGTCCATTTGGGCTGCTATAGCAAAACACTATTGACTAGGTAGGTGACTTATAAACAACAGAAATTTATTTCTCACAGTTCTGTCAGCTGGGGAGTCCAAGATCAGGGTGCCAGCATGGTCAATTTCTGGTGAGAATCCACTTTCTGCTTCATAGATGACTGTCTCTTCACTTTAGTCTCTCATGGCAGAGTAGGGCAAGAGAACTCCCTGGAGCCTCTTTTATATGGGCGCTAATCCCATTCATTAGAGTGGAGCCCTCATAACCTAACCACTTCCCACATGTTCCACCTCCATATACCATCACACTGGGAATTAGGTTTCAATGCACGAATTTTGGAGGAATACAAATATTCAGTCTGTAGCAACCACTGTTCATCTATGGTTGGTGCCTTTAGGTTTATATCAGCAGAAAGGGCATGGAAGGGAACTGGAATGTACTAAACACCTAATTCTTACCTTATGGCTTCATATCTATTTTATTTTCCTAAGAAAAATCTTGTGAAAGCAGCATTATTATTTCCATTTTGAACATTAAAACAAATAGAGTGCAAGAATGCATGAATAATTTGTCCAAGTTTACCCAGATAGCACAGTGGTACAGGGCATGACTTGAATCCAGATCTGTCTAGCTTTAAAATCATTGCTTTTTATTTATGGCCTATTACTCTCTGTTGACACCAAGGCTACCACATCTACCCATAAGCATTCTCCTCAGTTCTCAAAGAGGCTAAATTCTCAAAGGGCCTAAGCAGGGAGTGAGAATGAGACAGCAGGAATTCCTTGTAAAGAGACTTAGGAAGAGGCAATACGGTAGATGACCACCATCAGAGTACCAAATGGACAAGCTTAATCTATTCCCCATGACCAATCATCCTATGTCAGAGGAAGATGAGTTACAGAAATAGGCCAAAGAAAAATATTTAAATAATATAAAACTCAGACATTTAAATATAGAGATTTGAATGTATCCATATTTAATGTGACTCAGACTTAAGAAGTAAATGTCTGCAAGGGAATTCAGATTTCTCTCTTCCTAGCTACATTTTGTATTAACTAGTATATTTTAGCAGCTTTTCAATCAATTTTATGTTACAGTGTTATAGGCTGAATTAATAACATAGTCACATGGGTAGATATTTAATTACTAATAGAATTCTGAGAATTTGGATGAAGAGACCTTGATTTTATGCTACGATTTTCTAAAACATAAAATACAATGAATTATCATTCATCTAAAATTACATAAAAAGCTGAAGCCCTGAGATGTGCTCAGTTTCCATGTTTTCTTTCCATTTTAAATTGAATGTAAACCTCAATTTTAGGTTTTCAATGAAGACAAGTGTAACACAATTTTGAGTATCTTACTGTTAGGGCATCAAACATTTCAGCCACTCCCTAGGCCCAGATAACTACGTACATTTCCAAACCAATTTCCAAACCAATACTCCTCAAGTTTGCCTGTCTTCACCTATCTGATGTAATATGGATCCTCAAAAATCAGTTCGTTTCAACATACTTCTATAATTATATAATGTCTTTCCAACTAGACTATAGCTCTATAAGGTCAGAAACCACATCTGTTTTACAGAAATAATTTACCAGACAAGCAAGCTATATTGTAAGAATATCTTGAATAACAAATTTGCACCTGAGTTTTATGTGACTGTGAAACAACTTTCAAACCAGACAATCCTAGCACTTCAAGATTGCCCAAGGACCAAGAAACTAAATAGAATTTCTGAAAGTTTATAAAATTTGGCAGGAATGAAGGAAACAGAGGAATTGATAGGAGTGGATTCCTTGTCCTTCTCAGAGGTGACCAGTCCCTCATCAGTGTTACAGGTGGACTTACTGGAGACCAGCCAGAGCACAGTGCTTTTTATCACCAACTGGGTAATTGCATCAGTGAGACCTTGGGTACGGTTACAGCAAAGAAGTTTGAAAAAAGAAGCTAGACCTCTACTAAGAATGAGCTGCCTAGGGTAAGGTCCCTTTTGTCCTTTGACACAAAGTAACTTAATTTTGTTGAATCTACAACAAAACATCCCAGCTGGGATTTGATTCAGATGTTCTTTCCATTTTAAATTGAATGTAAACCTCAATTTTAGGTTTTCCATGAAGACAAGCATAACACAATTTTGACTATCTTACTATTGGGGCATCAAACATTTCAGCCGCTCCCTAGGCCCAGTTTATTTTCAACTGGGATTTGATTCATCAAAATCCCAGCTGGGTTGTTTGATTTGCTTTGTTTGCAAAAATAGAGAAACTGATAATAAAATGTACAAGAAATGCAAGTGATCCAGTATACTCAAAACAATTTCGAAAAAAGAAAAAAGAACAGAACCCAGTTGCAGATTCAAACTTGCAAATTTCACAGTTACTACCAAGTTATAGTAATCAAGATAATATGGTACTGGCATAAAGATAGATACGTAGATCAATGGAATAGAATTGAGAGTTCAGAAATGAACCCACACATTTATGAACAGCTGATTTTTGACAAGGTTGTCAAAACAGTTCAATGGAAAAAGTAGACGATCTCTTCAACAAATATGATGGAACAACTGGATTTGCACATACAAAAGAATGGATTTGGACCCCACCTCAATCATATGAAAAATTAACTACAAATAGATAACAAATTACACTTTAAGAATAAATAACTAAAACTCCTAAAAATTAAACAGGAGCAAATCATTGTGACCCTGGGTTAGGCAATGGTTTATTAGATATGACTCAAAAAGCAAAAGTGACAAGAGAAAAATCAATGAATTGAACTTCATTAAAATTAAAACTTTTATCTAGCAACAATAAAGAAAGAAAAAAAACTGGCAGAATGGGAGAAAATATAAGTGACATATTTGACAGGGGACTTTTATCTAAAATACCTAAAAAACCTGTACACTCAGCAATATAATGACAACCCAATTAGAAAATAGGCAGTGGATTTGAAAAGACATTTCTCTAAAGATACACAAAGAATCAAAAAACACATTAAAAAGATACTTAACCTCAATAATAATTAGGAAAATGCAAATCAAACCACACTGAGATACACTAAGATGGCTAAAATATATAAAGGACAATATAAGTGTTGGCAGTTCCCATATGTTCCATAAATTCCCTTATGACCTAGCAATTCCACTCCTGAGTATATATATACCCACAATAAATGAAAACATATATCTATGTATTAACTCAAAAGTGAATGTTTGTAGTAACATTATTTATAATAGCCAAAGAGTAAAACCACCCAAAATGGTCATTAATGAACAGATGAGTAAAATGTGGTATAATCCTACATCAAAGAGTATTAAGCAATAAAAAAGTACCGACACATGTGACAGCATGGATGAACCTTGAAAACATCATGTTAAGTGAAAGAAGCCAGTCACAAAGGACCAATTATTGTATTGTATGGTTCCATTTATGTGAAATGTCCAGACGAGGCAAATCCTTACAGACAGAAAGCAGATTAGCAGTTGCCTGAGGCTGGAAGTGGGGAAGTGGGGAAGGGGAATGGGGACTGACTGCTAATGTGCACAGGGTTTCGTTTTGGAGTGTTGTTGTTGGAATGTCGAAAATGTTCTAAAATATATTGTAGCGATGGTGTACAACTCAGTATGTTCCAAAACACCAAACTGTATCTTTTTAATGGGTACGTTTTATCTTATATGAAATACATCTCAATAAAGTCCACTGAGGTATAGGGATATACCTGAAATTGATTGTAATATGCTGTTTGGGATGTTTGTTTGGACTCTGAAATAACAGTGCCTAGGTTTGAATCATGGCTCTGCCATATACTAGCTTTGTGACCTTAGGTACTTAATGTCCCTGTGCCTCAGGTTCCTATATCTTGATGTTGTGTTAAGTATCAAATGAGTTAATGTATAGAGACTCTTAAAGTAGCATGCAACACAGATTTAGTGAAACTAAGTAATTATGGTGATGTTTTTGCTAATGAGATCATCTGAAACTTCCATTAAATTCCCAAAAATGTTTGTGATTTTCATTGCTTAATGACAGCACCAGGATTTTCTTTTTCTTTCTCTTTTTTTCTTTCTTTCCTTCCTTCTTTCCTAGTTTCTTTCCTTCTTTCTTTCTTCTTTCTTTCTTTTTCTTTCTTTTGTGTGTTTTGTTTTGTATTGTTTTTCGTTAGGGACAAGGTCTCACTATGTTGCCCAGAATAGTTTTGAACTCCTGGGCTCAAGTGGTCCTCCGACCTTGGCCTCCCAAAGTGCCAGGTTTATGGGCAGGAGCCACACTGCCCGGCCCCAGGGAGTTTTCTTTAGTCATTGATGTAATAACTAAATATAGGAAACACAGTGCTCTTAATGTAAATTAAAAATCCACTTCCCTTATAGAAATAAACTAAACATGCAGCTACCCATATAACCCAGCAACTACATTTTCAAGCATTTATCCCCCCAAATGAAAACTACGTTCACACAAAAAATCTGTACGAGAATGTTTACGATAGATGTATTTGTAATATCCAAGACTTGGAATCACCCAAGATGTCCTTCAACAGGTGAAATAACTGTGGTATATTCATGCCATCAACTACCACTTGGCAATTAAAAGGAATGACCTACTGAAACACACAACAGCAGTGTCACCCAACATGAATGAATCTCTAGGGAATTATGTAGCATAAAACCACCTCAATCTCAAAAGATTAAATACTATACAATTCCTGTTATATAAAATTTTGAAATGACAACATTTTAGAGAGGACAGATCAGTGACTGACAGGGTTCGCGGATGGGAACAGAGAGTGGGTGTGCGTGGTAATTAAAGGTCAAGAGAAGGGATTTTGTGGCATGGGAACTGTTTGTTACCTTTACACTGGTAATGGATACATGAACCTATACATGTGACAAAGCTGTATAGAGCTTAATCTACACAAAAGTACAGAGGAAACTGAGGAAATCTGAATAAAATCATTGATTGTATCAATGTTAACATTATTGTATTATACCATAGTTTTTTGCAAAGAACTATCATTAGGAAAAAGTGGAAAAGTAAACAAGAAATCTATTATTTTGCAACAGCATGTGAATCTACAATTATTTTAATAAAAATTTTATTTAAAATATCTAGTTATCTTCTCCAATAAGTCTGGGTGACACTTCTGTCTACCTTTCCTGATTACAAGCTATACCTGCCTACCATCTTGTGAAAGGGAAACAAATCTCGAGACCCCAAAATTACCAAGCCAAAGGGAAAATCAAGCTGGGAACTGCACTGGGCAAAACTGTCTCCCATTCTATTCCTAAATAAGATAGCTACAAAGATTTTAAAAGCTACATACTGCCCTCACAATTTGCCCATGAGGAAATTCCCTGTGGACAAAGGAAAGACAGAGCTCAAAGTCATCCCTCCGCTCAACGTGAGACAAACGCATATCTGATCGCCTCCTTTGCCCTACTGTTTCACTAAGCCAGACTAAGGTATCAGTGATTTTCCTATAAATTGTATATTCTGTGAAAGGCTAATCAAAAACTCAAAATAATGCAACCCTTTGTCTCTTATCTACCTATGACCTGGAAGCCCCCTCCCCGCTTTGAGTTGTCCTGCCTTTCCGGATCAAACCAATGTACATCTTACATATACTGAGTGATGTTTCATGTCTCCCTAAAATGTATAAAACCAAGCTGTGCCCCGACCACCATGAACACATGTCAGGACCTCCTGAGGCGGGGTCAGGGGCACATCCCTGCCCTTGGCAAGATATACTTTCTAAATTGACTGAGATCTGTCTCAGATATAGATTGTGGTTTCACAATCTCTAGTCCTAGTCTTCATTACTTCACTTGTATTGAATCCCTTCAGCACAGGTAAGCTTTGAAAATTTTGTTTTTCTTGATAAAGTTTACTTTTCCCTGTCAAACTGTGAATCCATTTAAAGCACAGCACCATCACTTAACCTGGATTTTATGCCCATGACTTACTTTCCCTAAAGAGATACTTAAATGCTCCATTAATTATGCAAATCATGAGTATTAATTTTATCAGTCAGATATTCTAATGGCTAAAATTTGTCAGGAAGAAAAAAATTGTATGTTTTGCAAATTTAATAATTAAGCTCCACCCAGTTTGCTGTAAACAAACTCTTCTTTCTAGATATTAGCACCAAAAATAAAAAGACTGTGATCAAAGGAGGTGAGATGCAGGCTTTTTATTTTCTTTTTTCCGGAGACAGGGTCTTACTCTGTCACTCAGGCCAGAATGCAGTGGTAGGATCATGGCTGACTGTACCTTCAATCTTCCCACCTCAAGCAATACTCCTGCCTTAGCCTCCCCAATAGCTGGAAATGCAGGCGTGTACCACCTTGCCCAGGCAATTTTTTTTTTTATTTTTTGTAGAGACAGGAGTTTCACTTTATTGCCCAGCCTTGTCTTTAACTCCTGGGATCAAGTGATGCTCCTGCCTCAGCCTCCCAAAGTGCTGGCATTACAGGCGTGCACTCCTGCTCCCAGCCCTTTTTCTAATTTTAAACACCTACCAGCATTTTTTAGCTTGATACATATTTTCCAGTGATATCATTGTAAATTAAAAGTTCTTGTAATTTTAAATCACAGTGGCCATTCCAAGTACTTTTTTCCTGAATTCGTGGCAAAGTAGTGTCATTATCTCTGGAGAACTGGACATTCTTCATTCTATAATGATGATTCTGAAATGAGGTCATTATAGTGAGTCTACAAGCCTCAAAATCTGTTTTTCTGATGATTCAGAAAAAAAAAAAAGGTCTAGAGTTGACTAGTAAATACAAGAGAAATAATAACAGATCTTGATTTTAAAGTATGCTAGTCCAATAGATTTTTTCAGAAAATGTGAAAACAGTAGACCGAAATATTTATTGATAGGATGGGCCACATTCAGCTATGGGAACAGAGAGAAAATGTATCAGCTAATTGTGTTAAACCAATAAATTCTCCCCACAGAAAGGGCCTTTCATGCTGTCAGCCAACCCTATTACTAAAAGCGGTATTTAAAATTCCTGCAAGCAGTACTTTTGCATTGACAAGAAGTATGTTCTTGAAAACTGAGAGAGATACTCCTTTCTATTCAAATTATAATTTCTGTTCTATGTGGTGGATTGTGAAAACTGGAATAAGCCAAAAATTTCCTTACATTCTTCTAGTTTCATTATAGAATATTCTGAATTTTATTTTTTGAAGTATTATATTTAGCTTCTTTCCATTCTTGTTTCCACACAAAGGGAAAAATTATGCTAACTTCGTCTTTCTGGCAAGAATTTATTATTTCTCTCAATACTGCTGGAGTTTCAAACATGAGCCTAGGTGACCTATATCATAGCACTGGGTTGTTCAACATGTGCTGCTCATTGATTCATCTAAAAATTCAAAAGCAATGGCATTCTAGTCTTCTGTTGTGGTCTTTGTGTGAGTAATGCATGTTATGGCTTATTTTGGCCTATGGGGTGGGCCTGTACAACCTCCTCTGAAAATATGGCATCTGTGAGAAAAGCACGGTTCATCTCGTCCTTTTTACGGAACGACCTGGGGTCTGAAAATGACTGAATAAAGAACCCATGGAGTATATAAAATTGTTCTTTTTTATGACTTTAATAAAGTGATGAAATATAGCAGCTTCTGTCAACAGAAAATAAAGTTAGACAATGTTAGAAACTCCTATGTGGAACAAAAGAATACTCTGTCCCCAGCAGCTCTGCGAGGTTTGCCGGTGCACGCTCCCAGCATGCCAACTTGGCCTCAGCAAACTGGGGTCCTGTCAGTTTGCTCTACTTATTCAGCTTACCTTGAAGAAGATACATGAACAAAGTCGGTGTACCCCAAAATGGTGTTAAGAATTGAAATTAATAAAATCTGACACAGCCCAACAAGGACAAGAATTTGGGTCCTTATGCATGTACTTAACCTTTTGAGGCTTAAGCTCTTTAATGAATGAGGTGTTTAGTTTTCAAGTCCACCCTTCCAGGGCAATAGGGAACCAGTTTCCATCAGCAACTGATTAGAAGTTGTTTTATTATTATCATGATTATCATCATCATTTTCTTGTTTTAAATACACTATGCTAATGAATGAAACATGTCAACTGCAAATCAGGTGGTTCTGGGCTTTATTCCTCTGAAGATATGAAGTCCTGAGCATAGGAACCATGTTTATTTTATCCACCACTGTAGCCCCCATGATGCCTGAAATCTACGGAGCACACAGTGTACTGGACTTGCTGAATGTGAGTTTCTTTGTGGGGGCAGAGTATTTATTTTGTTTATTTCATTTTGTTTCTTCCTTTTCATTGATATTCATGGTTCAGACTCTCTCTGGTAGTGGTTCTCTTTTCATTACCTAAGATGTGCAAGTATTTTAAGATGAGGAAGATAAAAGTGACCCTGTCAAGTTACCGGCTTTACACTGGCAGAAATTATGTCATTTCCTTTGTCAACCCCTCTCTTCACGAGTAGTTTGGTGGTGACCTCTAGACTCTCTTTAGTTATTTTCATAAATTAAAGCAAAGAAATCATTTTGAGCCAGAATAATATAAGCATTGTGGCTGCATGAGCTGTCTAGTCCCTAGCAGAATGCTATGCATATGACATTATAATTCTGTATTTTTGAAAAGATCCTTTACTAGTGTTTTATGCCTATCCTCACCCAAATTCTTCTCAACTGGACCTGAAATTTGTTAAATTGAAGAATATGCTTGTCTCATGTTATTTTTCCATCTGGCTTTTAAAATTGCATTTGGAGGAAGGAACATCTGTTATTACACATCTCAGTCTTCAACGGTTAAATAATCAGATCACTACTGGGATGTTTTCTTTCTTGGACTCATCGTCTGTCCTGGGAACTCTTATAGCTTTTATATTCAGCTATATAAGCTGTTCTGTTGGAAGCTGCATTCTGCCAAGGGTAAATGAACTGGGTCCACAAAGTTTAGTGCTTGATTAAATTTTTTTTTTTTTTTTTTAGCTCATGAGTTATTGCAGGTTCTAAACTTAGCAAAATGCCTCTCTTGAAACCCAATATGAATATTAATATAAGACGGACTTGGAATGCCAAAGCAGTTGAGGGTGGGTCAGGTACTTTCTAGAGGCTGGAACATTTGCATATATTTCAGTTGAACTATGAAATGTCTTTACATGAATTCTTTTTGTCAGTCTTTTATTAAAAGGAAGACATATTTATATCTGTATTGGCTAAATCTCATACAGTCCATGTTGTCCAGTTTTCAGAACCATCCAACAAGTGGCTTTATATGACTCAAATTAAGTGAGAGTCAATATTGAGGAAAATATTATGTAATAGATAGGCAAATTCATTCATTCATTCAACAAATATATTTTCTGTCCTATGAGTTAGGTGCCAGGATAGAGGCCCCCTCCATGAGCTGTACTGTGAAGGGGAAAACAAACATTGTTATCACATAAATGCATAACTATGAATAGTGAGACTTATGTGGTAAAGCTTGCTAGTTGCCTATTCTCTGTCTTTCATTTCTTCCTCAGCAACAGGTCCTTACATTATCAGCAATATATTCAGCTAAAAAGCTATATGTATATAGCTTTTTTTCCGGTCACAATATTAGTACTTTTTGACTAGCCTCATGACAGTGAAGATAAAGAAAAGTCTGTAGAATTGAATGAAAGAAAAAGAGTGAAAGAAATGAAGCAAATAGTAAACAAATTATATTACATTCTGTTGCTTTTTAAAGAAATATTCATGTCTTATTTATTTTTTCCTTATAAACAGAATAACGAATTTGTTCAAGAATTTACCCTTCATCAAAGGGGATTCTATCTTTATGTCAGAAATAAATCTTTATTGGTCGAAACCAATTATTATAATTGAAACCACCTTTGCAAAATTATAACTGAGGAAATTATGACAGTGAAAGAAATCAGACCTAACCGACTCCATCTTGCTTCTAACCTTTAAGCTGTCCTTGTTCATTCCTGGGCACAGCATTCCTGGGCATAGGCCAAATTAACTTTGGGAAGGAATTATTTGTGCATATATACACACACACACACACACACACACACATATATAGACATATGTGCTCAAATAATTGCATATATATGTGTATACACACACACATATATATATACACATACATATTTGCAAAGAGGCACGGATAAAAGACTTTCTTGAAGAGATAGATGGCTGAAAGAAGTTAGCAGAAGTTCGGCCAGGCATGGTGGCTTACACCTGTAATCTCAGCACTTTGGGAGGCCAAGGCAGGCAGATCACTTGAGGTCAAGAGTTCGAAACTAGCCTGGCTGACATGGTGAAACTCTGTCTCTATTGAAAATGCAAAAATTAGCCAGGCGTTGTGGTGGGTGCCTGTAATCCCAGCTACTTGGGAGGCTGAGGCAGGAAAATCACTTGAACCCAGAAGGCGGAGGTTGCAGTGAGCCAAGATCACGCCACTAAACTCCAGCATGAGTAACAGAGTAAGACTCCATCCAAAAAAAACAGAAGTTAGCAGAAGCTATTGGTTATTGGGTGGGGTTTTTGGAAAAATTCTTTACAGGGGTAGGATTTTGCTGGGAGCTCAAAATTTAGCTTCTGACCTTACCTCTTCTCCTCCCTGTTGCCTGGAACAGAGACAACTGTGGAAGGCTAGAGCTGCAAGGGCAAGCTTGTGATAAATCATTGACCCTGAGGATGAATGTCAGCTGCTAAGGATTGTGGAGGATCTTGGCCCCCTAAAGGTTTGCTAAAAATGACTGACTTGAGGCAAATTGATTAATAGGAGAAAAGATATACAAATATATTTAACACGTATAATGGCAGTCTTCAGAATTAAGAACCAACTTTCCAAAGAGTTATAGAAATTTATATGCCATCCTGAGGCCACAATAAAGAATGCAGACTCAGAGCATGGCCAGGAACAGGTTATGTTGGTTAATCAGGTTTAGTGGCAAGACAGGTTGAGAGAGAAAGGAAGAAACTTGTCTAGCAAAGGTGGTCTTGCTATGTAGCTGGAAGCTCCCTCAGAGAGAACAGATGGTAAATGTTTCTTTTCAGACTTTTATAGATGTCAGACTCTCAATCTCTCCTGAATCTGGGAAGGGGATAGGAAGGGGAGGGGCATAGCTGTATTAATGGAGATTCTCTACAGATGCAAATTGTCCACCCCCTCCCCACCAACACACACACACACACACACACACACACACACAAACAGCTTTGCATGGTCACTTCTGCACTTCTGTTTGCTGGCTAAAGGGCAGCCATTTAATAATATGTCGAAGAAATATATTTGGGGTAAAATATATTAATTTCCTTCTGGATGATGGAACAGAGTAAAAGAAAGCCTGAGTTCTTGATGACATGGAGCTGCTATAGCTGTCCTGATTGGCTTACTTCTGACTTTTTTTATACAAGGGAAAAATAAAACTCTATTTTGTATAAGCCACTCTTATTTGTATTTTTTTCTTAGATGTAGCTAAACCTCAACTTTACTGAAGCAAATAGTTTTAAGGGCCTGTGTTGGAGTAGAGGCTGGATCTAGAATGGAGAGTCAGAGAAAGTTCTCTGTGGAAACGATGCTTGAATTGAGCTCTGACTTAGATGGGGTGGGTAAGGAGGATACAAGAAAGGAAAAGAGAGGAGTTTTTCAGAAAGAGAACATGTGCAAGACCCTCGAGATAGAACTAAGAGAATTAGGTGTGTTCCAGGAGGGAAAAAAAAAAAAAAAAGATCAGTGTGCTTGGAACACAGAAGGTTAGATTGAGAGTGATCCAAGTTGCTATTTAAGATTTCAGCTCATTGTACAGCAGATTTTTTATAATTCATAGGTCTTACACAACTGAAGCTTTATACCCATTGAACAGCAAGTTAGCAATACTGTATGGTACACTTAAAAATGTATTAATAGGAGAGATCTCATGTTAAGTATAATTGCCATGATAAAAATAAATAAGATTTAAGCATAGATATAATTATATTCCACACATACATACATGTAGGCACACACACACACACACACACAGTAGCACACCATTTTTAACGTGGAAGATACATCAGAGGAAGTAACAGTGTAGACAGGGAGACCAGTTAAGAGTCTACTACAGAAGTCGAGAGAAGAGATTTGTCAGAGGCATGTGAACCAGAGTGACACCATCTTGAATAGGGGCTGGGTAAAATATGGATGAGACCTACTGGGCTGCACTCCCAGGATATTAGGCATTCTTAGTCACAAGATGATAGGAAGTCAGCACAAAATGTAGGTCACAAAGACCTTCCTGATCAAAAAGGATGCAGTAAAGAAGCCAGCCAAAACCACCAAACCAAGGTAGTGATAAAAGTGGCCTCTGGTCATCCTCATGGCTCATTATGTTAATTATGAACTCTGGTGTTTTTCACTGCTAATTATAATTCATCAGCATGCTAAAAGAAGCTACCACCAGTGCCATGACAGTTTACAAATGCCATAGCAATGTCAGGAAGTTACTCTATGTGGTCTAAAAGTGGGAGGAACCCTCAGTTTCAGGAATTGGCCACCCCTTTCCTGGAAAACTCACAAATAAGCTACTCCTTGCTTAGCATATAATCAAGAAATAACTATAAGTGTATTCAGTCGAGCAGCTCACACCACTGCTCTGACTATAGAATAGCCATTCTTTATTCCTCTACTTTCTTAATAAACTTATGGACTTGTCCCGAATTCTTTCTTGTGCAAGATTCAAGAACCTCTCTTGGGCCTGGATTGGGGCTCCTTTCCAGTAAAAATATTGATATTTTCTGCTAGCATCATGACAGTGAAGATCAAGAAAAGTCTGTGGATTTGAATAGAAGAAGCGAAAGAAATGAAGTAAATAGTAAACTGAATTATATTACCTTCCCTGCTTTTTAAAGAAAAAACTTAAAGTATAATAATAATAAAAAAATGAGATAAAAAAGAAATATTCATGTCTTACTCATTTTTCCCTTATAAACAGAATAACAAATTTGTTCAATAATTCACTCTTCATCGAAGGGGAGTCTATCTTTATGTCAGAAGTAACTCGTGATTAGTTGAAACCAGTTATTATAATCTCAATCCTATTACTAGTGATTTGATTTAGGCATGAACAGATGAGTTAATTCTGAGCAATGAGAATTAAATAAAATTTGCCAGGAAATTTGAGAAATTTTTTTTCCTTTAGAAGAAAGAAAAAATTCACACAGAAAGAAATAGTGTCTTCTTCCTCTGGATATTTTCACATCAGAATGTGCTACCTGGAATGCCTGCAGCCACTTTGCAACCAGGAGGGGGAGCAAACCTGAGAACAAAGTTAATACATCAGAGAGATCAGGGTAGAGCGATGCAGAAAGCCTCACCTTCTATTTACCTACCTATAGACTTCTTGTTATATGAGACAATAACCTAAACTCCAATGTTTAAGCTAGTGGAATTGGGGTTTTTTGTTAATGGCAACCAATTTGATTCTACATGATCTACATTTCAAGCGTTAGTAGCTGTTAATTTTAAATTTAGCATCAACATAACACCAATCATTTCACAGAAGATAGCTTGATTATTAATATACTAAGATTAAGATTTGTAACCTGTATTTTCCACTTCTCTTTTATAATGGAGAGTAAAGTTTTCATTTACTCAATTTAAAAATTAATAATGAAAGGAGGGTGACTAATAGTTTGACATCCAAAGGTAGAAATCAAATTGACCAGTCCAAATTTAGAGAAACTGTCTGGCAGAGCAGAAGCAAACAGGGTAAGGAAAGATATTATAGAGTTAAGAAATTTTAGGAAAAAAGGGTTTGATTTTTGTTTATGACCTTGAGAAGACTGAGTATGTAACTGCCTGATGTGTTCTTCCTGCCCACTGCACAGACAAAGCCAATTCACGGATACCATGGCATTGCAATAAAGAAAAAGTTCATACTAAATGGGCAAAAACTGGAAGCATTCCCTTTGAAAACTGGCACAAGACAAGGATGCCCTCTCTCACCACTCCTACTCAACATAGTATTGGAAGTTCTGGCCAGGACAATCAGGCAAGAGAAAGAAATAAAGAGTATTCAAATAGGAAGAGAGGAAGTCAAATTGTCTCTGTTGATGACATGATTGTATATTTAGAAAACCCCACTGTCTCAGCCCAAAATATCATTAAGCTAATAAGCAACATCAGCAAAGTCTCAGGATACAAAATCAACGTGCAAAAATCACAAGCATTCCTATACACCAATAACAGACAAACAGAAAGCCAAATCATGAGTGAACTCTCATTCGCAATTGCTACAAAGAGAATAAAATACCTAGGAATCCAACTTACAAGGGTAGTGAAGGACCTCTTCAAGGAGAACTACAAACCACTGCCCAACAAAATAAGAGAGGACACAAACAAATGGAAAAACATTCCATGCTCATGGATAGAAAGAATCAATATCATGAAAATGGCCATACTACCCAAAGTAGTTTATAGATTCAATTTTATCCCCATCAAGCTACCATTGGCTTTCTTCACAGAACTGGAAAAAAACTACTTTAAATTTCATATGGAATCAAAAAAGAGCCCGCATAGCCAAGACAATCCTAAGCAAAAAGAACAAAGCTGGAGGCATCATGGTTCCTGACTTCACGCTACACTACAAGGCTACAGTAACCAAAACAGCATGGCACTGGTACCAAAACAGATATATAGACCAATGGAACAGAACAGAGTCCTCAGAAATAACACCACACATCTACAACCATCTGACCTTTGACAAACCTGATGCAAACAAGCAATGGGGAAAGGATTCCCTATTTAATAAATGGTGTTGGGAAAACTGGCTAGCCATATGCAGAAAACTGAAACTGGATTCCTTCCTTACACATTACACAAAAATTAACTCAACATGGATTAAAGGCTTAAATATAAGACCTAAAAACCATAAAAATCCTAGAAGAAGGTTGGGCGCGGTGGCTCACGCCTGTAATCCCAGCACTTTGGGAGACTGAGGTGGGTGGATCACAAGGTCAGGAGTTCTACTAAAAATACAAAAAATTAGCCGAGTAGGGTGGTGCACACCTATAATCCCAGCTACTCAGGAGGCTGAGGCAGGAGAATCACTTGAACCCAGGAGGTGGAGGTTGCAGTGACCTGAGATCGAGGCACTGCACTCCACCCTGGGCAACAGAGCAAGACTCCATCTCAAAAAAAAAAAAAAGTCTTAGAAGAAAACCCAGGCAATACCATTGAGGACAGGCATGGGCAAAAACTTCATGTCTAAAACACCAAAAGCAATGGCAACAAAGGCCAAAGTAGACAAAGAGGATCTAATTAAATTAAAGAGCTTCTGCACAGCAAAAGAAACTATCATCAGAGTAAACAGGCAACCTACAGAATGGGAGAAAAATTTTGCAACCTACTCATCTGACAAAAGGCTAATATCCAGAATCTACAAAGAACTTAAACAAATTTACAAGAAAAAAACAACCCCATCAAAAAGTGGGTGAAGGATATGAACAGATACTTCTCAAAAGAAGACATTTTATGCAGCCAACAAACATATGAAAAAAAGCAAAACAAAACCACAATAAGATACCATCCACGCCAGTTAGAATGATGATCATTAAAAAGTCAGGAAACAACAGATGCTGGAGAGGATGTGGAGAAATAGGAACACTTTTACACTGTTAGTGGGAGTGTAAATTAATTCAACCATTGTGGAAGACAGTGTGGCAATTCCTCAAGGATCTAGAACTAGAAATATCATTTGTCCCAGCAATCCCATTACTGGGTATATACCCAAAGGATTATAAATCATCCCACTATAAAGACACATGCACACGTATGTTTATTGCAGCACTATTCACAATAGCAAAGACCTGGAAGCAACCCAAATGTCCATCGATAGACTGGATAAAGAAAATGTGGCACATATACACCATAGAATACTATGCAGCCATAAAAAAGGATGAGTTCATGTCCTTTGCAGGGACATGGATGAAGCTGGAAACCATCATTCTCAGCAAACTATCACAGAACAGAAAACCAAACACTGCATGTTCTCACTCATAAGTAGGAGGTGATCAATAAGAACACATGGACACAGGGAGGGGAACATCACACACTGGGGCCTGTCAGCGGGTGGGGGGCTAGGGGAGGGATAGCATTAGGAGAAATACCTAATGTAGGTGGCGGGTTGATGGGTGCGGCAAATCACCATGGCTCACATATACCTATGTAACAAAACTGCACGTTCAGCACATGTATCCCAGAACTTGAAGTATAATAATTAAAAAGATAAAAAGGATATTAGAGGCTGGTCACGCCAGGTAGAAGATAGAGTTATTACTTAAATCTATCTCCCTGAAAATTGAGAGGCTAGGGTTTTTCAAGGATAGTTTGGTGGGTCAAGGAGTCAGCTTCTGGGTAGGGTCACGGGACCCATGGGTGGAGCCATCCCATGCAAAAACCTGAAGAGATACCCAAGAAAGCCAATCTTAGGTTGCACAATAATGATGTCATCTGCAGGAGTGATTGGGGAGTTGCAAGTCTTGTGACCACCAGAAAAACAGCTGGTAAGCATTTATGCCTACATCTTAGCAGAACTCGGGCTCTTCATTCTCCTATCATGGTGGTCTTTCATTAGCTTTACATAGGCGATTTAGTCTTGAGGAAGGGCTATTATCATTTAAACTATAAATGTCTCCCAAAGTTAGCTTGGCTCAAGCCCAGGAATAATTAAGGGCAGTTTAAAGGTTACAGGCAAGATGGGGGTTTATCAGATCAGATCTCTTTCACTGTCATAATTTTGTCACTGCTTAGATCAGATCTCTTTCACTGTCATAATTTTGTCACTGTTATAATGTTTGAAAAGGCAGTTTCAAGTACAGTTGTATTTGGCAGAGTAATGAGAAAAAGGAGGGGCATTTAGGGCACACTTGCCTAAAAAGCCACAGGGTTTAGTACTTTACTACATTTTACCTTCATTTAAAACTATTTATGCATGTATTTGCACAATAGATTAGTTTGAATAGTTTATAATGATACAGCACTGGGATTATAGTAGAAATTCAATTCTTATCTAAAGAAAATAAATGTTCATGGGGTAAACCAAAGTAAATTTAGAAGAGGTCATGTCTACGATAAAATTAGATCAAAAGATTTTATCTAGGATAAAACTAGTTTCCTGACTACTAGGAAGAAGACCCGTTTTAGGTAAGCATATCACATTGTTAACCTGCTGCATAAGCGGAATATGTTGCTGGAGATTTAGAGGAATATAAATATGAAATGCATAGTTAACTCTGCTTCACAACTTTTCTAAATATGTCCCCAGGTAAATTAAAAGGTATTTTAGTAATAGACACATAGTAAATTAGGAAGAAATACTGTACAAACGTGGAACTTTAGGTTAAAAATCACAGATGCAATCTATGCATTGACTTTTACTGTGTTCCAGAACTTACTAAAATGGCAGTAAATAAACTTTTAAGTTTGAAGTAAACCATATGTATAATTCACACAAAACAAGGCACACATCATAAGTATAAAGCTTGATGAATTTTCAACACTGAACATGTATGTGTAACCAGCAAACGGAGCAAGAAACAGAATCTTCTAAGCATCCCAAGAACTCCCTCATCCCATTGCCAATCACTATAGTCACTCCAAATGTATTCGTTACCCTGACATCAAATAACATAGATTAATTTTTCCAGGTTTTTCCTGATACGAAAGAAATCATGGAGTATGAATTCTTTTGTATCTGGCTTATTTTCCTCCATATTAATTATATTAATTATAGATCAAATGCTATAAAAATAGTATTCTTATTGCTATTTCATACTTCATTGTATAAATATACTACAGTAAAGGAAATTTTAAGAAGCATAAATTCACAAAGTTAAGGAGGATGAGAGAGGAAATTACAACAATAAATTTTAAAAGCTGTAAAGAAAAGGAAGGAGTTATAACTGAACTTGAAGACCAGAGATTTTTTGAAACATATGGTGGCAGTGAGGGAAGCCTAAAAACTAGCTACTTCATGCAGTAGAATAACCCATAATTAGAGGTGCTCAATATTTCTAAAACTTTTTGTTAGAGGTAGAGCTCAAACCAGGAACACAAGCTCTAAGTCTGTGAGAAAAGCAGTTAGAACCCCGACCCTGTCACACATATAGCTGGGCTGCTGCTCCTGTGTCTTCTCAGCAGAAGACTAGAAATTTAATCACTATCTACAATGAACCAGAGACTGGATGTGGAGACCAAAAGCACAGCTGAGTGGTTACTGCACTAAACACAGAAGATGAATTGAAATCCTATATTCTGAATGTTGAGTTATCCACTCCTCTTGTAATAAACTATTCTGAGAATGTGGGCAGTAATACCCTTCTCTGAGGATGTTAGATGATTCACCATTGGAGGTGCCAATCAGTGCAAAAGAAATGGGCTAGAGATACTGACAACTGATTCACCCTGCAAAGCAGCCAACAAATGTGTAAGTCCTGAGCAAGCACATGGGATCTCCCATCAGCTTTTGAGTGGCTGTATTAGCCCGTTCTCACATTGCTATGCGGAAATAACCTTGACTGGGTAATTTATAAGGAAAAGAGATTTAATTGACTCACAGTTACCTATGGCTGGGGAGGCATCAGGAAACTTACAATATGGCAGAAAGCAAAGTGGAAGCAGGCATCTTCACAGGACAGCAGGACGGGGTGAGTGCAGGTAGGGGAAATGCCAGATGCTTATCAAGCCATGAGATCTCCTGAGACTCACTCACTATCACAAGAACAGCATAAGGGAATCTGCCCCTGTGGTTCAGTTACCTCTACTTGGTCCCACCCTTGACATGTGGGGATTATGGGGATTACAATCTGATGTGAGATTTGGGTAGGGACACACAGAGCCAAACCATACCAGTGCCCTTCAATACAATTCACCCAATGTTTGAGAAAAGACTCTAATGTGAAAAAGATAAAAAACAAACATATGCACAAAAAGGAATTAGAGGTAATGGGCAGGGCAATGACAAAATATTTTTTAAAACACTAAAAATAAATTGAAATAAGAATAAGAGTGTAACTACCCAATGGGTTCACCTTGCCTGCTGCCTAGATAGAGCTGGTTTATCAAGACAGGGAAATTGCAAGAGAGAAAGAGTAATTCAGGTAGAGTTGGCTGTATGGGAGACCAGAGCTTTATTGTTACTCATATCAGTCTCCCCAAGCATTGGGGGATCAGTTTTTAAGGATAATTTTGTGGGTGGAAGAAGGCCAGTGAGTTGAGAGTGCTGATTGGTTGGGTCAGAGAAGAAATCATAGGGAGTTGAAGCTCTCCTCTTGTGCTGAGTCAGTTCCTGGGTAGGGGCCATAGATCAGATGAGCCAGTTTATCAATATGGGTGGTGCCAGCTGACCCATCAAGTTCAGGGTCTGCAAAATATCTCAAGCACTGATTTTAGGAGCAGTTTAGGGAGCGTGAGAATCTTGTAGCCTCCAGCTACATGACTCTTAAACCATAATTTCCAGTGTTTGGCTAATTTGTTAGTACTACAAAGGCAGTCTAGTCCCCAGGCAAGGAGGTTTGTTTTGGGAAAGGGCTGTAATTGTTTTTGTTTTAAACTATAAACTAAGTTCCTCTTAAAGTTAGTTCAGCCTTCACCCAGGAATGCACAAGGACAGCTTAGAGGTTAGAAGTAAGATAGAGTTGGTTAGGTAAGATCTCTTTCACTGCCTCAGTTATAATTTTGCAATGGCAGTTTGAAGAAGCTTTAAAATCATATATTCTGAGAAAGTATAAAAGAGCACTTAAAAGTTTCTATTAATGAGAAATTCAGCAGAAAATAATTTTAAGGAAATTTCTTAGAAATAGAAACAGCAATAAGAGGTAAAGAACAAGAGAGCAAAGATTAAACATTCAGTCCTAGATGTCCAATATTCAAATAATCAGTTTAGAAAGATAAGAGAAAGAAGATGTAGGACAGGCATAGTTCTACAAATAAATTAAATTTTCCATTATTAAATGCTACAGAGAGTGATGTCAGCAAGACAGCTCACTAGAGGTGCCTAACACTTGTCCCCCAACAAAAAAGGACCCAAATGATGAATAAACAACTACATTTCAACTATAGCGACTAAAGGAGAGTGCTGGGGAACAGCAAGGGAGTGGCAGAAACTGTGGAGCACAGAAACTCAGGATGGCCACATCCAGAAGAGAAAGAAACATCATGTATCCACGATACCCACTTCCTCCTCAGTTGAGATCAGCTTGGGACCAGGAGGGACTTCTCCTTGCAAGGAAAAGACAAGCAGAAGGCCCCTAGCAGCCTCCATCATTGTAGAGGACACTCACAGTCTTCACTACTAAAGGATCCTGCAGCCCTCACAGACCCTGAGCCCAGCTAAGGGAGCTGCATAGAATTCACATGGAGGCACTACTCCAGATGAGCCTATGTTGTGCCTTGCACCCTGTGAACCAAACTGCTACTGCACTGCAACATGTTAAAACCAGAGATACTGCTAGAGTGTGTTCTGTTCTGGGGGCCAGTAGCCATTGTATCCCTCCATCCCTGAGGCTCTGCCATCATTGCACCCCCACTTTCACACACATGGTAGGATACCATTTCCTCACTGAGCTTCTGTAGCCCCCTACCATCTTGAAATAAGCTGCATAGGAAGCATTCCACCTCCCCAATCCCAATTGCTGCTCCCCTCAACCCCAGCTACTCAAAACTAGGCCCAGCAGAGCAGCTGTGCTCCCTGGTGCTCAAACCAACCTAACGCCTGCTCCACAGGAATCAAGCATTGGCTTGAGAGTAGCTGTGACCCCGTGCACAGCCAACACAGCACCCTGCCCCTCAGGGACCATACCCTTCAGCCCAGTGAGTAAGATGTAATGGATTTACCAGAGCAGCTACATACCCTTGGCACCTGAACTAATCTGGTGCCTTGTGCTGAGGAAATTGGAGCTTCTACCCAAGGGAGCAGCTGCAACCTTGGCACATGGGGTGACCTGCCTCTCAGGGACCAAGTGCACTGGCTCAGCAGAGAATCCATGCCTGAGCCAGTGGAGCAACTGTGCCCCCTAGTGCCTGAGTCAACCTGGTGCCTCGTCCTCCTGAAATTGGAGTTCCAGATGAAGAGAGGAGCCATAACCTTGGCGTCCAACCCAGTGTGGCACTCTGCTCTCCCTGGGTACTAGGATCATGTGTGCAAGAGAGAAACTACATCCAAGTCTGCATAGCAACCTCATCCTCTAGAACCTAAACCAACCCAGGGTCCCACTTGATTCTTCCTTTCCCAGAATTGGAGCATCAGTCCAGTATAACAGCCACACCTTCCTTGTGCTTGAGCTGACATAGCACCCTGCCCCACCAAGGAAATACAGCCTTCCTGAGATGTGCTTCTTCACCCTTTGGGCCAAAGATCCACAGTACCTCACCTCCCTAGATCAGAACCAGCCTTCCAGAGTTTGAGTTGCTAAGATATCCTATCTTCTTGGGGAGTGGTGCCATCCTTACAGTGTTCTGTACCACCTAGGGCCCAAGCCACAGCTTTCCTACCATTCCTGGGTCCTTGCTGCTGCTGCAACAGGATGTACAGAGCCTGGGCCACTATTGTGTCCCACTACTCCAGGGTCCAGTCACCACTATGCAATATCTCCTTTTCCTTGTGCCCAAATTGCCACTGAGCTCTGCTGGCTCCAGGACCTGGATTGCAGTTGTGCCCTCTTCCTGGGGCCTGAACCTATGAAACACTCCTCCTTTCCTGGAGTTTTGCCAGTGCTGCAGGATCAGAGTCACAGTTACATCTCTGTCTCCTGGGGCTGAGCTACTGGAGAGTGCCTTTAGAGTCACAATCCTCAGCTTGGTGGGAGAGCTGCACCCACTGTGCCTCAGAGAGTAAACCTTCGCTCATATCGAAGGTGCTACAATGGTTCAACAGGACACTGAGTCCAGCATACCAGCTCCACAGCCACTCTGAGCACCTGTACCCTAGAACATAGTGCTCCTGAGCTGCCTATGGCCCATGTCAGACCCAACACCAATGAGGACCCCATCAGCTAAGTCTCCCACTGTGAGGAAAGAAAATAAAAGACTCCTAAAAAGTTTGCCACTATGAACTCTAACAACCAACCCTGCAACCACCACTGCCACAATCTCCTGAAGCCCAGACCACTGAGGTGCCTGCAGTCATCACTGACATTGATCACAACTGAAGAACATGTATGTAGACTATAATACTATGCCCACCTGAACCCAGAGCTAACACACTCTGTCCAACTGACATCTTAGTTCCAACTCATTTGCACATAAGTCTTTCCCTATGAAAGCCAGAAATATATAACTGAAGAGTCAACTGCTCCATCAGATGTGCAGACATCAACACAGGATCATAATAAAGAAGAAAAAGGAAGGAAACATGACACCACTAAAAGAACACAATAATTTGCAAGTAACTGAGACCAAAGAAATGGAAACTTATAAATTACCTGAAAAGGAACTTAAAATAATGATCTCAAGGAAGCTCAGCAAGATACAGGAGAATACAGGTAGATAATTCAATGAAATCAAGAAAATAATTCATATCTGAATGGGAAATTCAATAAAGAGATATATATGTCACAAAAAATAACCAGACAAAAGTCTTAAAGCTGAAGATATCAATGAATAAAATAAAAAATACAAATGAGAGCTTCAACAGCAAACTAAATAAAGAAAGGAAACCTACAAAAATGATTAGACAACATTAAGTGAATAAATTTTAACATTATAAGAGTTTCAGATGGAGAAGAGACAGAGAAATGCACAGAAAGCTTAGTTAATCAAATAATTGTTGAAAACTTCCTCAGTTTTGGGAGATATACAAACAAGCAAATCCATGAAGCTCAAATGTCCCAAGCAGGTTTAACCCAAAGAGCTCCTCTCTTAGGCATATTACAATAAAAAAGTCAAAGACAAACAGAGAATTTTTAAATCAGAAAAAGAAAAATGTCAAGAGACATACAATGAAATCCCCATTAGACTATCAGTGGATTTCTCAGCAGAAACCTTGCAAGCCAGCAGAAAACGTAATGATAGATTCAAAGTGCTCCAAGAAAAAAAAAAACTGTCAGGCAAAAATACTATACCCACCAAACCTATTTTTCAGAAATGAAAGAGAAATAAAGTATTTTACAGAGAAGCAAAAGCTGAGGGAATCCATCACCACTACACATGCCTTAGAACAAATGCTTAAGGGAGTGCTTTAATTGGGAAAAAAAGTGATAATTACTGTTATAAAAACATGAAAGTATAAAACTCACTGATAGAGGTAAATTCATAATCAAATTTGGAATACTTTAGTATTATAATGGTGGTGTGTAAATCTTTCAAATGTCTAGTATGAAGTTTAAAAGTCAAAATGGTCAAAAGTAACTATAGCTGCAGTAAGTTGGTAAGAAATATACAATATAAAAAAGTAAATGTTGAAAATAAAAATATAAATAATGGGAGGCAACAAAGTTTAGAGTACGTGTATGTGATTGAAGCTAACTAGCTAACAGCTTGAAATAGCTGTAAGATGTTTTATGTAAGCCACATGATAACTACAAAGCAAAAAACAAACAAAACAAAATGAAATGGCAGCAGATAAATGATAGAAAGGAATAAAAGCTTAGCACTGCAGAAAATAACCAAACCACAACAGTAGACAATGAGAGATGATAAAAGAAGTAAAGGAGCTACAAAACAACCAGAAAACAATTAACAAAATGGCAGTAGTAAATTCTTGAATGTAAATAGATGAAACTCTCCAATCAAAAAACATACAGTGGCTAAATGGATTAAAAAATACCTAACTATATGCTACCTAGAAGAGACCCACTTTAGCTTTAAGAGCACACACAGGCTAAAAAATGAAAGGATGGAAAACAGTACCACGCAAAAGAGAGCAGGGGTAGCTATACTTACATCAGATAAACTTAGATCTCAAGTCAAAAACT
Source organism: Hylobates moloch (assembly GCF_009828535.3). Taxonomy (NCBI): domain Eukaryota; kingdom Metazoa; phylum Chordata; class Mammalia; order Primates; family Hylobatidae; genus Hylobates; species Hylobates moloch. The sequence goes on from NW_026652291.1 coordinate 43,013,999, forward strand.
GTTATAAGAGACAAAGAAGTTTCTTTTGTAATGATAAAAGGGTCAACTCATCAAGAGAACGTAACAATTGTAAATATATATGCACCCAACATTGGAGCACCTAAATTTATAAAGCAAATATTAATGAACATAAAAAAGAAATAGAGACCAATATAATAACAGTGGGGGACTTCATTATCCCATGTTCAACAATTAATAGATTGACAAGATAGAAAATTAACAAGAAAATAATGGACTTAAAATGCACTTTGGACCAAATGGATCTAACAGACATACATAGAATTTTTAATTGAACAGCAGCAGAGCAAGCATTCTTCTCCAGTACACATGGAACATTTTCCGGGATAGACAATGCATTAGGCCACAAAACAAGTCTTAACAAATTCAAGAAGACTGAAATAATATCTAGTACTATTTCTCAGCACAATGGTGTGAAACTAGAAATCAATAACAGGAATAATTTCGGAAAATTTACACATATGTGGAAATTAAACAACATGCTCCTGGAACAAAATCAAAAGGAAAAATTTAAAATCTGAGATAAATGACAACGAAAATCCAATATATGAAAACCTGTGGGATGCATCAATACAGGTCTAAGGGAAGGGCTTATAGCAATAAATGCCTCCATTTTTTTTAATAAAAGAAATAGTCCAAATAAATAGACTAACATTATGTCTTAAGGAGCTAGAAAAAAGAAGATCAAACTAAACCCAATGTTAGCAGAAGGAAGGAAAAAATAAAGATCACAACAGAAATAAATCAAATAGAGAACAAAAAAAATGAATAAAACCAAAAGTTGACACTTTGAAAAAAATTGACAAAACCAACAAACTCTTACCTAGAGTAACTAAAAATAAAAACAGAGAAAGCTCAAATAAGTAACATTACAAATGAAAGTGGAGACATTACAACAGATGCCTCAGAAATAAAAAGGTTCATAATGGATTGTTATGAACAATTATATGTCATGAATTAAATAACCTAGAGAAAATGGATAAATTTGTAGAAAAATACAACCTACCATTATTGAATCAGGAAAAAATAGAAAGCCTGAAAAGACGAAAAACAAATAAAAAGACTGAGAAAGTAATTAAAGCCTTCCAATAAAAGAAAACCCAGATCAGTTGGCTTCATGGCTGACTTCTCTCAAACATTCAAAGAATTATTACCAACACATCTTAAACTTCCAAAAATAGAGCTAGAAAAAATACTTCTAAACACATTTTATGAGCCCAGCATCACCGTGATACCCTGCCTTGGGGCCTCTGTTTTCTCTGTGAAGTAGGAGGGGGTGGGTCCTTGACAAAGGAAAAGGAGAGAAATAGAACTGTGTATATTTGTGAATGATGTGATTGTGTATCTTTAAAATGCCAAAGAATACACCTAAAATGTTATGATTAGTGAGTCTAACAAGATCGCTAGATGTAATGTCAATATTTTAAATATATCAAAATGAATTTTACTTCTTGCCAAGATGGAGTAGCAGGCACTGAATTTCCTCTCCTGCCTGACATAAATAAACAGGATAAAATACATAGAACAACAGTTTTCAAGACACTGGACATCATGCAATGAAAGAGAATGACCCCTGAGAAATAGGAACAAATTAACTGAGTCCTACAATTTCTCTAGCTTACTGCCCTCAGAGAGTTTCCAGGCCATAGTAAAGGAAAATGAAACTTCAGGAGGTACCCAGCCAATCCCCTGAATACTAATACAGAGATGAGATTCGAGTAGAATAAGACAGACAGTACTGCAGGATTGATTGGATAGGAGAGAGCTACACAAAGAGGTAACTCCAAAGATCTATACAGAAACCCTCTAAGTATTTACCTGATTATTGATCAGCACCTGTATGTGAGGAACACACCTGAGGCTGGAGAAAGAACACACAATAATTAGAGGTAACAGGGTCTAGAAGTCACAGAGGGCTGAAAATGGGCCAAATTACTACCAGGAAGACTAAAAGTTTATGATTCACAAAGTACTGGGCAGAGCACACAGAAGGGCATTGCTTTTGTGATAGTCCTTGACTGAGCATTGCTTCTTTCTGACCTAACAAATCCAAGAATGATTAATACATGATCAAATTGTTTCTAAGTACCTAAACTGCATCCCATAATAAATCTCAAGATTATTTATAAGAATACAAAATATCTGGCACCCAACAACGTAAAATATACAATGTCTGGAAAGAAAAATTACCAGGCATGCAAATAAGCAGAAAAATATAACTCATGAAGATAAGAAAAATCAATCAATAGAAGCAGACTTAAAATTGACATGTTAGAATTAACAGGTAATATTAAAGAAGTTATTATCATTGTATTAAATATGCTAAAAAATAGAAGAGAATCATGACAAATATACAAAAGATTCACACTGAATTTCTACAAGTGAAAACTAAAATGTAAAAAGTGAAAAATATACTAGAGATTAATGACAGATTAAACATTACAGAAAAAAACATAATTTTAAAAATAAGTCTAGCATCAGTAAGCTGTGGAACAATTCAGGTAGGTTTTGAGGTAACAGGAGTCTCAGAAAGGAAGGAGAGAGATGAGGGGAAAAGAAAAATTATTTGAAGCAATAATGGCCAAACATTTTTCAAATTTGATGAGTACTATAAACCTACAGAGAAACATGCAGCAACAACTCTAAACTGTTAATCTCTGAAAGGGTCAACCAATTCCAAACTGAAGAAACCCTAAACTGAAGAAATTTTTCTACATGTATCACAGTCAAAATGCTCAAAAACAGTGACAAAGAGAAAATCTTAAAAGCAGCCATACAGAAAGATACTTTACATAGAGGGGAACAAAGATAAGGGTGTTCTACTATTTCCCATAAGAAATAATGCAAATGAGCCGATGGAAGAGAAACATCTTTAAAATATTGATATAAAAATATAGAATTCCATACCTACAGAAAATATCCTTGTAAAACCTAACTGAAATAAATATTTTATCAGACAAAATAAATTGAAATGATTTATCATCAATAAACCTACACTGTAAGAAATGATAAAGTAAGTTTTTCAGGCAGGAGGAAAATGAAACCAGCTGGAAATATCTGTTTACACAGAAGAACATTAGAAATGGTAACCACGTGGGTAAAATGGTAAATATGCCTGTCTTACTGTTTTAAATCTCTTTAAGTGGTAATTTAATGTTCAAACAAAATTAACAATTTATTCTGGGGCCTATTACATAGGTATAAGTAAGATATACAAAAAACAATGGCAGGAAGATCGGGGCAGAGGTAGGAAGAATGAGAAAGTAAAGAAAGTATGCTAGCTTAAAGTTTTTATATATGTGAATTAATAAAATATCACTTTAATATAGAGTATAATAAGTTTAAAATGTATACTACATTTGGGAGGCCGAGGTAGGTGGATCACTTGAAGTCAGGAGTTTGAGACCAGCCTGACCAATATGGTGAAACCCCATCTCTATTAAAAATACAAAAATTAGCCAGGTGTGGTAGTACACACCTGTAGTTCCACCTACTTGGAAGGCTGAGGAAGGCAGATTGCTTGATTCCAGGAGGCAGAGAGTACAGTGAGCTGAGATCATGCCTTTGCACTCCAGCCTGGGCGACAGAGTGAGACTCTGTCTCAAAAAAATAAATAAATAAATAAACAAGTATACAATAAACCACAAAGCAACCAACAAAATAATAAAACAGAGTTATAGTTAATAAGTCAAGAAAAGAATTAAAGTGGAGTCAAAAATGTTAACAATAGAGGCAGGAGAAATGAGAAAAGGAGAACAGAGAAAAGATGGAATACAAATAGAAAACAACTAGAAAGATGATAAATTTAAATCTAACCATATTAGGAATTACATTAAATGTGAACGGTCTAAATACTCTAATTAAAAAAACAGAAATTATCTACTTGGATTTTTAAAAAAGCAAGATCCAACTATATGTCTATAAGAAAGATTATTTAAATATAAAAAATAACTATATGTTACAAGTAAAAGAATGGAAAAAGATATCCCACATGAACACAAGTAAAAATAAAACTAGATTGGCTATATTAACATAAGAGAAAATGAGTTTCAGTCAAAGGATATTACCAGATGTACTGGGTTGAGTAATGTCTCTTAAAAAGTAATGTCCACCCACCAGGCACAGTGGCTCACGCCTGTAATCCCAGCACTTTGGGCAGCCAAGGCAGGTGGATCACAAGGTCAAGAGATTGAGACCATACTGGTCAACATGGTGAAACCCCATCTCTACTAAAAATACAAAAATTAGCTGGGTGTGGTGGCTCGTGCCTGTAATCCCAGCTACTAGGGAGGCTGAGGCAGGAGAATCGCTTGAACCCGGGAGGCAGAGGTGCAGTGAGCTGAGATCGCACCACTGCACTCTAGCCTGGTGACAGAGCAAGACTCTGTCTCAAAAAAAAAAAAAAAAAAAAAATGTAATGCTCACCCAAAATTCACACCCACTTGGAAATAGGGTCTTTGCAGATTTACTCAATTTAAGATGAAGTCATACTGAATCAGAAAGAGCCCTAAAATCAATTTGACTGGTGTTCTTATAAGAAGAGGGGAATATGGACACAGAGACAAAAGGAAAATTCTATGTGAAGACAGAGGCAGAGATGGCAGTTAGGCTGTCACAAGATAAAGAACAAAAGAACACCAAGTATTTCTGGGAACAACTAGAAGACAGAAGAGGCATGAAAGAATTCTTATCTTCAGCCTTGAAAGGGAAAGGGCCCCTGCCAACACCTTGACTGCTGACTTCTAACCTCTAGACCTGTGAGAAAATAAATTTGTTTAAAGCCACCCAGTTTGTGATAATTTGTTACAGCACTTTTAGGAAACTAACACATCAGGCATAAAGGTTCATTTCACCACTATAAAGGGTGTAAATTCACCAAGAGGACATAACAATCCCATATGATTGTTTATCTTATAAAACAGCTTCAAAATACATGAAGCAAAACTGATAGAACTGAAAGGAGAAATAGACAAATCCATCCTCAAGGGCCTCCTCATAGTCCAGAATGGCTGCTGAAACTCCAACCATTGCCTCTAGGTTTGGGGCAGGAAGAAGAAGGAAGTAGAGAGAGGACAAAAGAATGTGACTCCTAAAAGAGTCAGTCCCCATTAATTGCCCTTCCCAGTTTTCTCACCTAAACTTTTTGCTTGTATCTAATTGAGCACCCTTAGTTGCACGAGACTAGAAACACAGTCTTTGCTTCCAGGAGAAAATTGGGATTCTGCAGCTTAGGAAGACAGGGAGTATATGTGGAGGAGTGGCAACTAGCAGTATTTTCAACATTTGAGAGTGAGTAAACCCTAAAGTTCAGTATGAGTCCTCTATAGTAGAATAGTTAGCACAACACCTGGCTTCACTACCTACTACCTGTCTGAGCGGCAACGTGAAATTTAACATTTCTAAGTCTCAGTTTTCTCATCTGTAAATTTTAAAATTTACAAAGGGTTATTTTGGGAAATAAAACTATATCCATATAAAAAAATCAGCCATATTATTATATACCAGCATGCACTTTGGAAAACAGTTTAACATTCAATTCAAGATATGTCCATATTCTATTTGAGTAGCTCCTGTCTTTGGTTGTTACCTAAAAGAAATGTATATACCAAAAGGTATGTATATAAATGTTCCTATCAGCATTATTCATAATACTCTAAAAATAGAAACTGTCCAACTACCTTTAACAGTAGAATGAATTTTTTTAATGGAATATTATACCAAAACAAAAACAAATTCTAGCTGCACTCAGCAACATTAATGAATCTCACAAAAGAATAGTTTTATAAAATTTTTAAAACTTAGCATAGTGTTTCAAGTAAGGATAGTGGTTACCTTTGGTAGTGATTTGGAGAGGAATTGAAGAAAGTTTCCTGAATACTGGCAGCATGCAATTTCTGGACCTATGGAAGCTATATAAATGTGATCTTGGGATAATATACATTTGGTTCACATGCTATTACACTTAGCATGACTGTGTAATGAGCCATTCAATCTCACGTACCTTTGAGAGTAAAAATGGATGGGGCACTGCTTGAAACAGCAGGTATAACTCAGCACTGTCCTTGCAAAGCAAGACTTAAGACGACTTTTGTTATTTAACAATAAAAAGGTTATGGGAAGAAAGAAAATATAAGGGAAGGAAGAAAATATAAGGAAAGAAAAAAGGAAGAAGAAAAAGAGAAGGAAGAAAACAAATGGAAAAAAAGGAGGGGGGAAAGGAAAGAATGAAGGAAAGGGAAGGAATAACTGAAGAAGAAAAGGAGGAAGAAAAGAAAAGGAGGAGAAAAGAAAGAAAGAGAGGAAAGAGGAAAGAAAGAAATGAAGGAATGAAAGAAGAAAGGGAATACAAAAAGGAGATAGATGGCCTTAGCCTAAACCATGCTCCCTTTCTGCTTTAAAATCCTGGGTTGGCAGGAGGAATAAGAAAGCAGATCACATACTCCTCCCATAAGACAAGATTTGCATAGGTGATGGAGGCTGGGGTAGAGAAGCAGCTTGGAATAGAATATGAAATTAAAAGTTTAGAATTGCTTGACCAGGAAGTTATACAAACTTCTCAACATGTCATTTAAAGGCTCTGCCTTTGAAGAAGTGCTAATTGGCCTGGCAAAGCTGGAAGTAGTCACTGAAGAAAAAGTAACTTATTTCCCTGTGTATACACTACAAAGTTGAAAATGCTCAAAATAGGGCAATATTGCCTCCTTCAGCTGCAGAGGTATTAGTTCTCTTTAATGCTTGGGTGGGAACTATAGCTTCCCACTGAGGAGCACAGACATCCCAGATGGATTTCAGTCATGGCCCCTACCCTACTTGACCCTCCCAGGTCTCACCACAACTTCAGGTCATGAGATCATGTATACCACTCTGCTTTCTTTTTGATCCTACCATGGGATTCCTCAGAGCTGCTGCTTCTCCTTCAGCCCTTCTGTACCCTTCCCAGGAGCACAGAAAAGATTTCACTGTATGCCCATGTCTTTCTGAGGCAGAGGACTCAGATATATCAGTAAAGCCTCACTCTTCTCCTAAAGACACATGGCAGCCATTTATGAGATATTCAGTCAGGTTAATTTTTACCAGAGATCCAGTGAGCCCGGCGAGATACAGGTCTCCACCACTTTCAGGTCCCCAAATTGTATGCATTTTTAAACGGATCTCCTTCCACCAGAACTATCTCCAGTCTGTGAGAACAAACTTCAGTGTGAACCTCTGCCTCTTCTTTGAACTCTCCTGCAGTTCCTCCAGCTTAGAAGGCTCTACATAGCCTGGGTGATGGGTTGAGTGCTGGCTGATCTACTAATCTTCCTAAATATTCCTTTCAAGTGAACTCATAAATTTTATTATAGCTACCAGAAGTGTCTAATCCAGACAGCTCTCCCCTGAGACAAATGGAATGGCAATGTCATGTCTTCGGGCATGAATGGGGGATGCACATGGGTAGAAGTACAAAAGCACACCTGTTATGTCATCAAATTATTACTTAATAGAGTTAAGATGCTCATCAAACATTTCTAGAATACTTTGGACAGTAGTTCCCTGCTGCCCCAGATATCTGAAACAGTCAATAACCCTAACAAGGGCCAGTCTTACATAGAGAGATGAATTTACAGGCAACATGTAAAACATATATAAAATTATAAATGGATCCTTCTCATGTAGTAAGGACTTTAAAATTCAGTTGTCTAGGAAAGGGTCATGTTTGAATTGGAGCAACAGAATCAAGAGAGAATGCCTTTGTGGTGACAATATACCTCATATTTTCTCAACACAATTAAAATAAACCTGCATGATTAGAAATGCCAATATATCCTTCTTCAGAGACTAATCCCTCTTTAAAAACTTACTCTTGTTTGTAATTTATGATATTATAAATGCATTAAAAGGAATTCACATTTCAGCCTCCAAATTACTTATTATCCAAACCAAGTACACTTAATAATTAAAAAAAACCTAGTCCTCAAAATTAACTCAGATAGAATTCTAGTATTTCAGGTTATGTGCCCAAGATACTTATTGCTTAAGAGAGATATATTTATGTATGTAAAGTTGAAATTTTGAAAATATTTGGTCTTTAACATTGTTCTTTTAGTAGAAAATGCCTGTTAACTTTAGAAACAATTTTAAGTGAATGAAATATCCCACCTTCAAAATGGGAACTTTAAATCTAGTTTCGATCTAATAGCATCATATTGGTGAAATAAATCTCTTGTGTACTTGTGGTTTCTTGTAATGTCATTGTGCCTATGGTTATCATCCTGCTGTAGAGGAGTGATGAATGGCAGTGAGGCTTAACCCAATTTTCCATCAAGTTTTTGCTAATCTCACACAACCCCTTCATAAATCTGAATAATTTGCTACTGCTCTGCAACCCTCATGTGAGCTCCAGAGTGGTTTTGGCCTGAAATTATGTATTATTGCAACCTCCTTTGAAAATGTAAGGGTTTTTATTGTTCCTATAACTGAATTATGTTTTCATATCTTTTACAGTGCTGTAGTGGGTATTGCTTAGCAACAAGTCTCCAAGACCAAGGAAGTGGAGCATCCCTTATTAGCATGTTATGCTAATCCTCCTGATCTCCCTACTGCCTGGATAAATTCACTGGCTCCTGACTCGTCTAGCCCAAGAGAATAATTTTTCTTTACCTTTTAAAATAAGTTTGTATTTCTATAAAAAATATATTAACTCTTAGTTATATGAAAGCAAAGATTACTCAGAAGTTCTAGTATTCTAATAGTGTAGGGAAATTATAGTGAACAATAATTTACTATATATTTCAAAATAGCTAGAAGAGAAGAATTGTAATGTTCCCAATTCAAAGGATATATGTTTGAGTTGATGGATATCCCAATTACCCTGATTTGATCATTAAACATTGTATACATGTATCAAAATATCAAAAGCATCCCAAAAATATGTACAACCCTGATGTATCAATAAAAATAGCCAGATCATCTAACAGGGACCTAATGTACATAAAATCACTGCCATATGGAAATTGACTCATCTTATTTTTTATTTTTATTTTTTTCCAAGACGGAGTCTCACTCTGTCCCCCAGGCTGGGATGCAGTGGCACAATCTCAGCTCGCTGCAACCTCCACCTCCCCGGTTCAAGCAATTCTCCTGCCTCAGCCTCCAGAGTAGCTGGGATCACAGGCATGTGCCACCACACCAGGCTAATTTTTGTATTTTTTAGTAGAGATGGGGTTTCACCATGTTGGCCAAGCTGGTCTCGAACTCTTGACCTAGTGATTCACCTGCCTTGGCCTCCCAAAGTGCTGGGATTACAGGTGTGAGCCACCACACCCAGCTGACTCATCTTATTTTTAAAAAATAAATATTACCTAATGAGGTAGAAACACGCCATGTCATTGCATTTTGCTGCTCTTTAAGAAGATAATGCAAATGATATACTACAAATAGAAAGTGCTCCATGTAGGTATGACTCACACTGAGAAATGCCTGCTATTTCCTCTAGCTCCCTTTCTGTCTGAGAATACACTATTGGGAGACACTAGATCTTAGGGTAAGCCCCACGGCAAAGGGAAAAAACTTCCTGCTGCCTCTAAGTGGACTGAATAGGTGACTTTGGTCTTGTTAGAACTGATAGAAATGCTTCTAAAAATACCCACCAAGATTCATGGCTCACTTTAAAAACAATTCTGAATCAACCAGAAGTTGTGTAAGACAAGCATACAACATGGATCTTGCCCACTAAGGATTTAGCTCACAAGCTGTGCAAACGTATTATAATAATCTCTTGGCTTTGGCTTTAGCTATTTTTATCTTCCATTTGGCCCAGGCTTCATGTGGTTTTGTTGGGAGGATTCCTCACCCAATCTACCCTTTTGTCCTCTTGGGTGACATGAGGAATTGAGGCAAGCTGTACTTTTCTCGTGGGTTTAATTCTTAAAAGTGGGTTAATGTACTCTAAAACCAGTTAGTTGGAGCAGGGAAGAGTCATGTAAGGCATTATGAGAAAGGATGGTAGTCTCAGTGGAATATGAGAACATTTCAGGAGTTCAAAAGCATCACTCATGAATTAGCTAACATCTTTTGAGAAATTTTGTTAAATGGCACATCAGCAGCCATGGGCCCTAATTCTATTTTTCTCTTCTTTCAAAGTACTAAATTTGAAATTTTAAAGTGGTAAATGTTCCTATAGAAATTGACATAGAAATATCTGCCTATCAAGTAGTTCAACCAGCCCCACAACACAGCAATTATCCAAACAAACTAATAAATGGCCTTAAGCAATTGGTATCTGAAAGTGAAGTTTAAAAGCCCTTGAAATTTGAGATAAACAAAGATTAGTTAAAGCTAAAATGTGAAACGTCGTAACATAGGCTATTATATCAGACTGGTATATTTCTGATATTCTAAAATTTTTAGAATTCAGAAGTATCTACTTTTCTGGCTTCCTGTATCAAGTTATACATACAAATACATTCTGAGGAAAACGTAATTGCTCCCATGCTTTTGAATGTTGCCACCCATAGTGAATAATAAATTGTGGCAGGCTTTTATAAAGTTAAGTGTTTCTTTTGATGGAAATATTTATCACCTAAAACTTTCAAGGCTTTATTCTGCCTTCCCACCCCCAACTTTGTCTTTATTTTAAACGTTTTCTGGTCTTTTCTGGTTGTTCCAATTCCTGTTACCTCTTAGGATTGAATGATAGATTGTCTGGCCACTGAGTGAAATTTCTCTTGTTTTATTTTGACACTGACATTATGATAGTCCTGTAAGCCTATGTGAGTATTAAGAAGAGTTCCTCAACCAGCCTGACCAACATGGAGATACCCCATCTCTACTAAAAATACAAAATTAGCCAGGCGTGGTGGTGCATGCCTGTAATCCCAGCTACTCGGGAGGCTGAGACAGGAGAATCGCTTGAACTAGGGAGTCAGAGGTTGCAGTGAGCGTAGATCATGCCATTGCGATCTAGCCTGGGCAACAAGAGTGAAAATCCATTTCGAACATCTCAAAAAAAAAAAAAAAAAGAAAGAAAAAGAAAAAGAAGAAGAGTTCCTATCAAAAAGAAGATTTAAGAATGACAGCCAAGTTATACTGTCAACTCTTTCTTCTTTTTGTTTTAAAAAAAAAAAAAAAAAAAAAAAATATATATATATATATATATATATATATATATATATATCTAGAGAGAACAATAACCACAATGCCACAATGTCATAGCTGCAACCACCACTATCTGGAATAAAGACAGGTAAGGGAGAGGGAATATAAGAGGTGAATGAATAAAGAGACAAAAACCACATTTTTTTTCTTCAAAGAGAATATTCTCCATTCTGAAATATGTTAAAAAATGTTAAAGGATTTAAAGTTCATTGTAGACAAAGAGATGATTGAAGAATATCTGCAAGCTGTAAACTGGGCTGGGACAGATTATATCCTGTGGCAATGGTAATAAGAATAGGACATTATTTAAACAATTTCATATATTATCTTGTACAGCAGCCATGGAAATGCACCAGTCAGCTCTTGTGCTGCAAAGAGCTTCACTTGCTGATGGCCCCAGCTGGTGCTCCCCTGGACCATCTTCTACCTTCATGCTAAGGCCATTCAATTTCGAAAGAGTGAGAAGGACACCATCCTGAATGGGGTAGAGTAGTCCCTGGCACAAGCAGACAACTCAGTTGCTGAAGGTTTCACTGCTGGTCACCAAGGAAACATCTTGGTGCAGCAGTCATTTCCATGCCTTTGCAGGTGAGATGTTTCAGGCATCTGAAAGAGATGGGGGCAGTGGGGAGGCAGTGGGCAACATGTAGGCAATGCCTACGATAACAATAGAGTTGGTTGGTTACTGCAATGTTGTACTGTCTCTATGCAGAGAGATAATGAGAAACTGAAGGCCACTGAAAACAATTAATCTCTAACAAGAGAGCCTCTTTAGAACCTAGAAGAATGATTCTATCTCTCACAGAAGAGCAGAGGTGGCTAAGCAGCAGACTGATAATCTGATAGAGTCACAAAAAAACGACATTTGAATTCTCAGTGAAGATGAATCTGTTAGGGTCTTGCATGGGAAAGCCTGGAACCCAGAAAGGAAAGGGATGTGAGACAGGATGCCTCCAAAGAAGTTGGCTGTGTTGAATACCCTAGACCCATAGGCCTGGCAGAGGGCTTTTTTTCTGATAACAACTAGCATTTCTCCTCCATTAGAAGATATTACAGAGACCCCCTCCATGCAAAGCAATAAACGTTCACCTTAGGTGCACCTCCATCTGCTTTTCTGACAGCCATTCCAATAATTGGGTTAAATCCCAGCATAATTGAGCTGGATATATTAGACATGATAAGGAAGGAAAAAGCTATATGCCAAACTAGGTGTAAGAATTAGATAGCATGACTGGAAGGAACCAGGTGAGGGCTCCTCAGATTGGATTTTGAGGATGCTTGATCAGCAGAGTCAGAATATAAAATGGAATAAGCAAGAATTCATTGACTTGGAAAGGCGCTTTCTCAGGACGTCCCCTGGGGCAGGAATTCTAGGAGATTAAGCAAATTTATTGTTGAAGTGGCAATTAGAAGCCTGGAAAAAGCAATGCTAAGTGAAGTGGAGACAACTGAGTTGCACTGTCAGATAGTGAAGAAAAGAATAAAGAAGTTGAGGGACATGGACATACTGGGAGGAATAAACTGTGTGAAGCCACAGACCCAACAGAAAGTTGCATTGCCAAGGGATGATACAGAAGGCATACCACCCAAGAAGGACATTAAGATTCTGCAGCAAGTCATAGAATTATATGCCTTTCAAAGAACAATTTTTAGTTTGCTAGTTTAATGCTAGTATAGAGATGAAATACTTGACCATGGAGCACCAAGTGTCCATGAGTCTAGAACAGTCCATAATGAGCTAGGTTCTGTCAGACCCACCAAATCACAAAATGAGATAATCCTAGCACAGACTTTCATAAGATAGAAGTATAAGCATGGGATTGAACCCAAGGAGGACCACAGGACATGACAGAGCAACATTAACAGATACGCAGACCCCCATATCACCTGACATAGAAACACAAATATCCCTTCCTGAACTCATACCTTTGGCTGATTTGGTTGGGGGTGGTAATCCCATTTGATTCATTAAAGGACAAGGAAGAAAGAGCCCAAGCTTAGCTTATAATTGGTTGGCTTAATAAGTGGATGCAAGCTAAAAATGGAAGTGGCTGCATTAAAGTCCTACTCATGGGTGATCTTGAAAGACTGTGGAGATAAAAATCTCTCCGATGGGCAGAGCTGTTAACAGTGCACCTGGTTAAGAAGTGGCCCACAGTGAAAATATATAGTGATTTCTGGTCAGCGGCCAATGGCCTGGATGAATGATCAGAGGTCTGGAAGGGAAAGCACTAGATGACTGAAGTCAAGGAGTTGTGCACTAGAAGTACATGGGCAAACAGATAGTACCAGGCACAAAGTCATTAACATATACTAGAAAGAATCCACATGGAAAAGGCACTGAAAAACCAAATAGACAAAATGTCTTGGCTGGTTGATGTTAACTTTTGTTACCTTAGAATGATAATATGAAAATAATAGTCATGGTAGCAGAGATAAAGTCTGTGTGTGGAGTGGAGCCAATGGTATAGACTCTTATTTACTAAAGCAGATCCAGCATCTGTGGTTTCTGAATATCCTACCTGTTATAACAGAGACCAATGCTGACCCTTCAATACGTCAAAATTCCTAGAGGAGACCAACCGACGATTTAGTGACAAGTTGACTACATCAGGCCTCATCTATCCTAGAAAGGTCAATGGTTCATCTTAACAGTGCTAGGTAAGAACTTCAGGCACATGTTTTCCTTTCCTGTCTGCAAAGCCTCAGTCAGTACCACCATCTGAGGGTTTACAGAATGCCCAATTCACAGGCATGACATCTCCCAGCATAGCATCTGACCAGGTGACCTACTTTACAAAAAAGGACATGTGAGAGTGGGCTGTCATAGGATTACACCCATCATAGGGCCCACTATTTATAACATATACTATACCACTCAGTAACAGTAAGTCTCATAGAGCACTGAAATGGCATTCTTAAAGGATAGCTGAGCTACTAGCTCAGAGACAACACTCTGAAGGGCTGGGGTTCATCCTTTAAGTTGTAGCATAATCATTAAATTAAGAGACCTCTTTGTGGTTCTGTATCCCTAAGTAGGCATGAGGCATGAGTGTAGGAACCAAGAAGTCACAGAATGGATATTTCATCTCTAGATGTTCTATTTGGGTCTTTATTCTTTTATGTAGTGCCTTAACATGTTTATACTTTTTTCTGTCTTCTTGAACATAAGGGGTATAGTTATAATAACTCCTTTAATGTTCTCCTCTGTTTTTACAGTTATAGAATTTATTTTTTTTTTCTTTTTAAAATACAGTATACATCACTTTTTAGTTTCCAGTTCCCTTATTTTTATACTTTGCTTTTATCTACTTTTACTTAGTAAGGACATTGGTTTTATAATCTATATCTGATAATTCTAATATTTCTTTTTCTGTTTGTGTTTTTTGGTTTTTTACTTTAAGTTCTGAGATACATGTGCAGAGCATGCAGGTTTGTTACATGAGTATACATGTGCCATGGTGGTTTGCTGCACCTATCAACCGGTCATCTAGGTTTTAAGACCCATGTGCATTAGGTGTTTGTCTTAATGCTCTCCCCCTCCTTGCCCCTCATCCCCTGACAGGCCCTGGTGTGTGATGTTCCCCTCCCTTTGTCCATGCATTCTCACTGTTCAACTCCCACTTATGAGTGAGAACATGTGGTGTTTGGTTTTCTGTTCCTGTGTTAGTTTGCTGAATTTACAAGAAAAAAACAACCGCATCAAAAAGTGGGTGAAGGTTAACAGACATTTCTTAAGAGAAGACATTTATGTGGCCAATAAACATATGGAAAAAAGCTCATCATCACTGGTCATTAGAGAAATGCAAATCAAAACCACAATGAGATACCATCTCACACCAGTTAGAATGGCAATCATTAAAAAGTCAGGAAACAACAGATGCTGGTGAGGCTGTGGAGAAATAGGAATGCTTTACACTGTTGGTGGGAGGGTAAATTAGTCCAACTATTGTGGAAGGCGGTGTGGCGATTCCTCAAGGACCTAGAACCAGAAATACCATCTGACCCAGCAATTCCATTACTGGGTATATACTCAAAGGATTATAAATCATTCTACTATAAAGACACATGCACACATATGTTTACTGCAGCAGTATTTACAATAGCAAAGACTTGGAACCAAACCAAATGCCCATCAATGATGGACTGGATAATTCCAATATTTCTTATCTCTATGTTTCTGTTGTCTGTTTTTCTTTTCGTATGTTTTTGCACCTGCTGTCTTGTCTTCTCATGTGCCTAGTTATTTTTAACTAATCATTAAAGGCTGCATTTGAAAAGTTATTTGTAGAAATAATTTGAATTATAAAATGATAATATTTTCTGACAGAGATTATTTTTCATTTGCCTCAGTCAGATGCTTGGGGAACTAACAGTTCAGGATCATCTTTATATATGTTCAAGTCTTAATATTTTCTAGGGAATCCAGATGATATGAAGCAGGGCTTGTATACCATCCTAGGGTTTGTTTATTTCTAGTCTTCCCTTATTTTTAAATGAAAGATCTTAAAGCCAAACAAAGGATATTTACTAGAATCTGTACCATTGTTGAGTCCCAGATACTAGGTTTTGTCTCCCTGTCCATTTGAGGGTCACCAGAAGTATGGCCTAGTGTCTCAGCCTATGTATTATGCACTGACAAGTGACCCCAGGGTAAAAGCTGTCCAAGTATTTTACTGACCCTTATAGGTTCTCAACCTCTGGTCTGATCATATTGTTAGTATTTTGACATATTTTGGAAAATATTTCAATTTTCCCCTCCAAAATGGTTAGTTGCTTTCAATAGCAAGTTTACCTAAGCCAACATTGTTGGAAGTGGAGGCCCCATGATATTTTAATTCTAGAAAACCAGAATATACTAGTAACATTTGAAAAAAGAAGGAAATATGTGGTTTGACAATATGGGAGAAACATGTTTATATATTTCAATTTAAAGTTGAAGAGCTACTATGGATAAAAATAGTCTACGCTTCTTCTAAATGGCTTCAGAAGCTAGAACAAAGAAAAAAATCAGGCCACATTTCAAGAAAATAATTTAGAATAATACATGTTCATTGTTAGAGTGTTAAACTGGGAAAGTTTGCTTTAAGAGCCAGTGAGCTTCCTAACACTGGATAGATCCAATTAGTGATTATAAAACCATTTGTCAAGGACCCATATCTAAGATATGGATTGGACTAGTGATCTCCAGTGTCCCTAATAAGTAAGATTCCAAGGTTATTTAATTCCAGGAGGAAATGGAGATGACCTCTGGGTTATGGCTGTAGATAACAAAACAGTAAATTATTTTATAAGGAATAGCTCATTTTAGGCTTGGACTTCAAGGAGATAACTTTTTAAGATTCCCTTCTTGTGCTGTCTCTGATTGAAATGTCTCACAGGCATAGTTCTAGCAGTTAAATGTATTCTTTCTCTGCTCTGTGAGCATTAATTTTCATGTATATTTGTTACAGCTCAAGACCTGAGATAATGCCCTGTAAACAGGGAGTAGCTATTAGCACATTAATTAGGGTTCTCTTTATGGTACTATTGAGAAAGATAATTATTTGTTAGATTAAATCCTGTGCCTTAAGAACTCCAGTTTTTCATGTTGAGTTAGAAACTCCATTACAACTACAAACTAAAATTCATATACAGGCTCATTTGAACACACTTTCTATACTTAGGTACTGTCCTTCTTAGTTTAAGACACAAATAACTGTAAGTAATGAAAGGACCATAAATTCATCCTAAGTAGTGAATCATTGGGTTGGCAATAGGAGTGTAAATATGACCCAGGTTGAGGCGGAGCTTGCAGTGAGCCGAGATTGCGCCACTGCACTCCAGCCTGGGCGACAGAGCGAGACTCTTGTCTCAAAAAAAAAAAAAAAAAAAAAAAAATATGACCCAGGTTAACAAATTTTCTGAGCTACTATTCAATGTGTAAGTGCTTAAAAACAAATTTCGTTTTCTTTTCAAGTCTATACAACCCAGAGCTTATTCTAAATTGTCTCAATATTCCCAAATGCTGGTATCAAAAATAGAGAAAATGAAAGTTTTTTTATTTCCTCAGTTAGAATGCACATAATGAAATATTATGCCCTGCAGTTATCTTAATGGGCAGAATCATCCTGAGAGAATTCTGATCTCTTTATGCAATCTGTGCTTCTGTTGATACATATGTTAATCTCATATCACCCTGTGCTTTTATTAATAAGAAAATAAGCTGCTGAGACCTGAGTTCCCTTGGACAGATTTACGTGGGTAAACAGAGAAGAGAGTTTCAGGTTGCCATTCAGCTTTCCAGGAATGTAGTTGCGCATTACAGAGGTGCAAGGATTTGTGTAGTGCATTCCTCTAGATAAAGTGTTACCAGCTTCAATGGTAACATATAGCTAGTTTTGTCCAGCTCTATTGGTATATGCTGCTCACTAGCAGAGCTACAAGACACATCCCTTCCCAATCTTCACTTCTTTTCCTTTTTTGTTGTTTTGTTTTGTTTATCTAGTAAGAAAGACTTCCCAAGTGCTATGGACGGCTTCATTCTTGTCCAGCAGGAAGAACAAATCTTCTGGATGGCAGACTACAATCTTTCTAGATGTCTGACTACTGCAGCCAATCAAACGAAGCTCAGTAGCTATCACAGCAAACAATGGAACTAGGAGGGACTGAAGGAGAAACAAGAAAAAGAAAATATTTGTAGGCATTGCATACACTAAAGTCCTTGCAACCAATGACTCTCTAAGAGAGGAAGACAAAAATAACAAAAAAAGTTATCATCTATTAGTTATCTAATATTTTATTTTATGCTAGGCATTCTACCAGGTTAATTTAAAAGCAATCTTTTAAACTTTGGATCAGTTTTCAAATTGGGTAATAATATCCCCATCTTATAGAGAAGAAAACTAAGATCTAGAAAGATTAAATGATGTTGCCAATCACACAACTAGACAGTGACATGGCTGGCATCTGAACTCAGCTCCTTCCTACTTGGAATTCCATCCATCAGTTTCTGCTTCAATTGCTCCTCATATTTCACTCTATACAAATACTAGGGATATAAAAGAGACAGAGTGAGAGCTGAAAGTCTAGCTATGAACAACCAATTAAAAAAACCTAATTTATCAACTGTGTTATTGAGGTCATAATGAGACTCTTCATAGGAATATTGTAAAGAAACAAAACGCAAGAGAAGCAGACTCATTACATAGATAAAAATAAGACCAACCACTAATACACTCTGATTTTAAGAATCACTGCCCTCCCATAGGCCTCCCCTTTCTACCTTTCTAGGTGGAAATTTATCAGTTTTAGACTTCCCAGCATTTTACTCCATCTTAAGTTTAAGGAATTCTCTATCTTATGAAACTTGTAGAAGACACAGCCTACTTCTTACCGTAGACACTGTCCAAGTTTCTCACTTTGCCAGCCCTTTCTGCAGCTAGTGCTTGAGCACTAAACTTGGGCTCAGAAATGGGTACATCCTGCTAGGATTTTAATATGGAATTCGTAACTTAGAAACAGTGGTAATGAAGAATTATTTTCTGCTGTCATGATTGGGTAGAGACATCTAATGGCTGGGGCAGTCATAGAAGACATGTCTGCAGTAGCATCCAGGGATAGTAGCACAGGAGGTGGCAAGCGGTGATCTGTACCAGAGCAGCAGTGGCTTCATTGGACTGACACTCTGGTATAGCCTTGGCAAAGGGTTGGAATGCTGTCCACCTCATTTCCTTTCTGCCTGTTTTCCTATCCTCTGTCTCCACTGTTCCTGATGATCCAAGGAGCCATGCAATATTCTAGCAATACATTTCCCTTGGTTTAAATCAGTCAGTTGTATTTATATAGCCAGGAACAAATAATCTTAACTAATACACTCACCATGAGCCTATTAAGTATGTCAAATTTTGCTTATGATTTTATTTTACCAAGAAGTCCTAATTACCAACCAATGTCTTAATTAAAAGCAGTAATCTTTGCCAACCCATGGAAGTGTTAGTGTATGAAACTACCTAGCAGCAATGAAGCAGGTCAAAAACGGGACAAGAACTGAGTGCACTGTGTGTATTGTCTGGGAAAAAGAAACCAAAGTATGGCTGGTCCAAGAAAGGAGAGAGAACCACAATAACATCAAGATTTGAATAATATCTCACATTTTATGGCAGACCTAAGTCTTAATATGGCAGGTCCTCAATTCTGAAATGTTGTACTCCTGTCACAAAAAATGTAGTTATTGGGAAGAAAGGAATCATTGTCATTATCATCAATGCCATCTCCATTAATTGAACATTTTTAAAGCAATCATCTGAACATTTGTTATTTGTGGTTACAATGATTCTTTGAGAAAATAATATTACCATAATTTTACAGATATGGAAACTGAGGCTTAGGAAGGTCAAAACTTGTACAAGCCACTCAGCTAGTAACAAGTGGAGGTGGGAGGTGAACCCAGGCAGTAACAACCATTACAACTTTATTACTTTTTCCTAAAAAAAGAAAAGACCATAGGATGATCTTTTCAATATGGAACAGGGGAGCTTTTCCTCCAGAAGTCCTGTATTGGGGCCTTCCCATCTCCACCAACTTCTCACAGACAATTTAGGAACAGGCAGAGCCCTCCTTGTCTCTCCCGGCTTCTCATAAGCTGATCCCCTGGTCTATTTCTATTCTGCCTACCACACCCATTTCCTCCCCTTTTTATTTGCTCCCACTCTTATCTAATCATTCTTGCTTTTCTTAACACTAATGTGCTAAGAAAAATGATACTCTTCAAGGTCTAACTCAAATATCTCGGTTTTTCATGAAACGTAGTCCCTCAAAACTCTAACCTCTCAACGGTCTCTTCCAACTCATGGAAGCATTTCTCATCTGTACCACTTATGTGAAACTAAAACACATAGTCTAGTGTCACATTTAGTAGGAAACAACATATTCAGATAACTGA
Source organism: Hylobates moloch (assembly GCF_009828535.3). Lineage (NCBI taxonomy): Eukaryota > Metazoa > Chordata > Mammalia > Primates > Hylobatidae > Hylobates > Hylobates moloch. The sequence continues at coordinate 43,034,076 of NW_026652291.1, forward strand.
CCTGAGTTCGATTACATGCCAAACAATTGTTGGTTTTGTAACTTTTACTTTGCAATAACTATACAATCTAAGGGCCATTGCAGAGAAATGTACAGGAAGTCGAGTACGTCCTTTACTCGGCCACCTCCAAAGTTAACATCTTACAAACACTGTAGAATAATATTAAACCAGGTCACTGACATTAGGAAAGCCATACCCTAAAATGACCCTGTGGGTTCACGTCTGTTTCTAGGATAAAGAGTTTCATTGCGTACTGCTTGTTAGTAAGCGGGCTCCTGTAAGAAAATCACAGAATGCGGATATCACAGTTAACTGTAGCATGACATGACATGTTTTGAGAAAATAGCATGATGCATATGTATCTCATTATTACTATGTCATAGGTATGGAGCCATTGATCAGGAAATTCACATTGTGTAACCAATTGCACCTGAAGTTGAAATTCATGGTTATATGAGTTACGCTTACTAAGTATTATTGGCAACCTTCTCACTCACAGCCCCCAGAGGGGGACTCTATAGGAAACAGAGGAAAGAAAAAAGGAAGTGTGTTGTGGAGTCAGACTAGAATAAAACTAGAGTTTTACTCCTGAATCTACCACTTATTGTTAATTGTGTGGACACTGGGCAAGTCTCTAACCTCTGAGCCTTAGTTCTCTAATCTGCACAACGAGAATACTACTGACAGTCTTCTAGGACTATTTAAAGATCATATTCAAGACTGTAGAAAGAAGTATCTGTTATTTAGTAAGGCCTTAAATTGGGGTTGAAAGGTTTTCAGACCATGCAAAAAATATATAAAAGCTATGGATTCACACTCAAGAAACCATCACTGTGTCTAAACAGATAATAATATTTAGAGATTATCAGATGTATGAAACCAAGTGTTGAGTGGAATTGCATTTTACTTAATACCTAAAAATTATCAATCACATTTTGAACCGCCTGCTTTGTTTTTAAAATCAGACCTGGCCGGGTGCGGTGGCTCACGTATGTAATCCCAGCATTTGGGAGGCCGAGGCTGGCAGATCACCTGAGGTCATGAGTTCGAGACCAGCCGGACTAACATGGTGAAACCCCGTCTCTACTAAAAATACAAAATTAGCCAAGCCTGATGGCGCATGCCTGTAATCCCAGCTACTTTGGGGGCTGAGGCAGGAGAATCACTTGAACCCAGGAGGCAGAGGTTGCAGTGAGCCAAGACTGTGCCATTGCACTCCAGCCTGGGCAGCAAGAGTGAAACTCCATCTCAAAAAATAATAAATAAAATAAAATATAATCAGTCCTTATTCTCTCCTTGCTTAGTATACAAAGTATTTAACACATTTATTATCCCACAGCTAGACTTTAAAATAGAGTTTTAATTTGTCTATCATGACAGAGTGCTTAGGTTCTCTTTTCAGCTGAAGTACTTATATCTGCTAATTCACCTTTCAGAGAAGTTTGCCTTTTCTTTACATTTCGATTATTCATATAATTTTTCTCAATGCAAGGGATGCTATATGACTATTTATACCAAAACAAGCCTATCACCCCTCTAGCTTTTAAAGGCAAATGCTGTTTGATTATATTACCTATTTGTTTCATGATTTAAACTGTATGCAACACTTATCAGAATTGGAGAATAATACCTATAATCTTTGAGAAATTTCATTAACTTATGATTTTGAAATAATTACATATTCACAAGAATTTGTCTTAAAAAAATGTACAGAGAGGTCCTATGCACCCTTCACCCAGTCTCCCCCAGTGGTAATACTTTATAGAGCTATTAAACTAGGAAATTGACATTGTTAAACCCAACAATCTTAATCAGTTTCACAAGATTTACTTGTACTCATTTCCATATGTCATGCACTCATCTGTGCACATGCACATGTGGCTCTGTAATTCTGTGCAATTTCATCATGTATGTAACTTTGTGTAACCACCACTATCATCAAAAGAACGGTTTCATCACTACAAAGCTCCCTCTTACTACCTCTTTAACACTACACTTACTACCCTCTCTATGTCCCTAAACCCTGGCAATCACTAACTTGTTCTCCATCTCTATAATTTTGTTATTTCAACAATGTTATATAAATGAAATCATAGAGTATATAATCTTTTGAGATTGACTTTTAACTCAAAACCCCCTGGCAATTCATGCAGGTTATTGCAGATATCAAGAATTCATTCCTTTATGTAGACACCTAACAACCCATGGTATGCATGTACCGCAGTCTTCTCATTCACCATTTAAGGGCGTTCGTATTGCTTCCAAGTATTGACTGTTATGAATAAAGCTTCTATGAACGTTCATGTGCAGATTTTTGTTTGACTATGTTTTTATTTTTATGGATAAAAGCTCAAGAGTCTAATTGCAGAGTCGTATGGTAATTGCAGCTTTAGTTTTAAAAGAAACTAACAAACTATTTTTCAGAGCAATAATATTTTATGTTGACATCAGCAATGTGTGAGTAATTTAGTTTCTCCACATCTTTGCCAGTATTAGTGTTATAGCTTTTTCATTTTAGCCATTATAAAGATGTGTAGTGACATCACAACTTGGTTTAAATTTGCATTTCCCTAATGGTTATTTTTTTCATGTATTTATTTGCCATCTCTATGTCCTCTTAAGTGAAAGGTCTTTTCATGTCTTTAGTCCATTTTCTACCTGAATTGTTTTTTTAAACCATTGTATTGTGATAATTCTTTAATATATTCTAGATACAAGGCCTTTGTTGGATATGTAGATTACAAGTATTTTCTTTGAGTCTGTACCTGGTGTCTTCATCCCCTTCACAGTTTCCTTCAAGTTTTACTTTTGATGAGGTCCAAATTGTCTTTCTTTCAATGGATCATGATGCTTTTGTGCCAAATATAAAAGCTCTTCACCTAGCTTTAAGTCCTGCAAATTTTTTTTTTCTAAAAACTTTTTTTTTTTTTTTAATTATACTTTAGGGTTTTAGGGTACATGTGCACAATGTGCAGGTTTGTTACATATGTATCCATGTGCCATGTTGATTTCCTGCACCCATTAACTCGTCATTTAGCATTAGGTGTATCTCCTAATGCTGTCCCTCCCCCCTCCCCCCACCCCACAACAGTCCCCGGAGTGTGATGTTCCCCTTCCTGTGTCCATGAGTTCTCATTGTTCAATTCCCACCTATGAGTGAGAACATGCGGTGTTTGGTTTTTTGTCCTTGCGATAGTTTACTGAGAATGATGTTTTCCAGTTTCATCCATGTCCCTACAAAGGACACGAACTCATCATTTTTTATGGCTGCATAGTATTCCATGGTGTATATGTGCCACATTTTCTTAATCCAGTCTATCGTTGTTGGACATTTGGGTTGGTTCCAACTCTTTGCTATTGTGAATAGTGCCGCAATAAACATACGTGTGCATGTGTCTTTATAGCAGCATGATTTATAGTCCTTTGGGTATATACCCAGTAATGGGATGGCTGGGTCAAATGGTATTTCTAGTTCGAGATCCCTGAGGAATCGCCACACTGACTTCCACAATGGTTGAACTAGTTTACAGTCCCACCAACAGTGTAAAAGTGTTCCTATTTCTCCACATCCTCTCCAGCACCTATTGTTTCCTGATTTTTTAATGATGGCCATTCTAACTGGTGTGAGATGGTATCTCACTGTGGTTTTGATTTGCATTTCTCTGATGGCCAGTGATGATGAGCATTTCTTCATGTGTTTTTTGGCTGCATAAATGTCTTCTTTTGAGAAGTGTCTGTTCATGTCCTCTGCCCACTTTTTGATGGGGTTGTTTGTTTTTTTCTTGTAAATTTGTTTGAGTTCATTGTAGATTCTGGATATTAGCCCTTTGTCAGATGAGTAGGTTGCAAAAATTTTCTCCCATTCTGTAGGTTGCCTGTTCACTCTGATGATAGTTTCTTTTGCTGTGCAGATAAAAACTTTTTAACTTTTACATTTCACATTTAAGTCCATGATCCATTTTGAGTTATTTGACTTAATTTTTGAGTAAGGTGGAAGGTTTAGAAGGTTTCAAAAACATTTTGAGGCCGGGCGCGGTGGCTCACGCCTGTAATCCCAGCACTTTGGGATGCCGAGGAGGGCGGATCACAAGGTCAGGAGATCGAGACCATCCTGGCTAACAAGGTGAAACCCCGTCTCCAATAAAAAATACAAAAAAATTAGCCGGGCGTGGTGGCAGGCGCCTGTAGTGCCAGCTACTCGGGAGGCTGAAGCAGGAGAACGGAGTGAACCCGGGAGGCGGAGCTTGCAGTGAGCCGAGATCGCGCCACTGCACTCCAGCCTGGGGGACAGAGCAAAACTCTGTCTAAAAATAAATAAATAAATTGAAAATGTTTTGTATGTTTTATTTACTTTATTTTTTATTTTTTTATTTTTTTGCCTATGCATATCCAATCACTTCAGCAGCATTGTTGAAAAGGCTATGGTTTCTCTATCAAATTGCTTTTGTGCCTTTATTAAAGAAAAATCACTAGGGCACAAATGCGTGGGTATATTTCTGGGCTCTCTATTGTGTTTCATTGATCTGTGTGTCTGTCTCTCTGCCAATACCACGATCTCCTGATTAGTATGGCTATATTGTAAGCCTTAATATTGGATAGAGTGATTCTTTTCATTTCTTTCAGTATTATGTTAGCTATTCCAAGCCCTTTGCCCTTCCACACAAACCTTAGAATAAGCATTTTTATGTCTGGTAAAACCTTTTGGAGTTGTATAGCAATTGTTCTAATCCTATACATCAATTTGGGGAGAATTTCCATCTTTATTATGTTGTGCCCTCCAATCTATGTACACAGAAATTTCTACCAATTAGTTTTCTATGATTCTTTCATTATTTTGTAATTCAGCCTACAGATCTTGTACATATTTTGTTAGATTTAGAGCTAAGTATTTATTTGGAGCAAAAAATAGCATTGGAATTTTTAATTTGAATTTCTTTCATTTTTAGTATATAGAAATATAACTGATTTTTGTGTGTTCTTCTTTCATCCTGTGACCATACTGAACTCATTAGTTTTAGGAATTTTTGTAGATTCCTCAGGAAATTCTGTGCAATTATATGCCTGCAAATATAAACAGTTTTATATCTTTTTTCACTGTGTGTCCTTTTAAATTATTTTTCTTGCATTATTATGCTGGCTTAGAATTTCAGTACCATGTTGAAGAAAAATAGTAAGAGTAGATATTCTTGTCGTGTTCTCAATCTTAAAGGGAAATAATTCATTCAGTCTTTCATCACTAACTGTGATACTACATTTACCTCTAGAAGTCCCCCACCCCCTTTCTCAGTGGTAATTTGTTGATTCAAGTTCAATTAAAATTTGGAAATAGACATTCAGCAGTTCCAGACTTATGGTTTAAGATGCGATGAGAAGGCCCAGCCTGGTGGCTCACACCTGTAATCCCAGCACCTTGGGAGGCCGAGGTGGGTAGATCACTTGAGGTCAGGAGTTCGACCTCAACATGGCCAACATGGTGAAACCTCATCTCTACAAACAATACGAAAATTGGCTGGACGTGATGGTATGTGCCTCTTATCCCAGCTACTCCAGAGACTGAGGTATAAGAATTGCTTGAATCTGAGAGGCAGAGGTTGCAGTGAATCAATATTGATAATCAGCTTTTACTGATGATATAATGAGCTCCCTCTTAAAATGGCAAAATGCTATCACTCTCAGATGGAAATAAGCTTTGATAAGATGTATTTTATAAAGGATATTGTTCATATATCTTTTCCTACTCTAGGTGCCAGAAGCTTGACTCCTTTAGTCATATGTCTTCCCATTATTATGCCTAGATTAGTTCTCTAAATGGTAACTTCATCAACAATATAAGGTCTTATTAACAATTACTAAAACATCTCCAAGATGGGTAAATACACAATTAACTTAAAAATATTTACATATACCCTGAGTTAATTATACATGGTAGCATTCCTACATAAACATTTTGCTTTTTAAGTTTCTGAGGAAAGTCCTCAGCTAACAGAAACGTTTATCTTCTGAATGGTTTCTCCTAGGCTTTGATGATCTAAGTCTATTTGGCCAGCAAGGACCAAGTTTATTACTATTAGTCAAGAATTCTTATTCTTTAATTATTTACTCTCTCTTTTTAAGTAAGACTCTTTATCACTTTTTTTATTCCCTTCAAAAAGACTAATAAGAAAGTCATTATTTTGCCTTATTTTCTACCCTGGAAATGATTCCATCTATTTACGTGTCTCCATGCCACCTTTTATCAGTGTACCCTGTGGTGATGGTTACAGGTTGTATTCAGGAGTAACCTTCCCGAGTGGGGTTCCAGCAGAAGCCAGAGTTTCCAGCTGAGAAGAAAGACAAATGTCGTAACCCTTCCTATGTGACGTAATTTTTCACCTTCAGCTGAGTTGCAAGGTATTAATGTTTTCAGTTTTGAACTTAAAATATGAACTCTCATCACGTGAACTTTCTACAAGTTTTATTTAAAAAATGTAACCACTTGGATTTTTTTAGTTTATTCTAATGTTAAAATCAATTTCTGTAGTCTTTAGCAGGAAAATAAACTCTCTCTTCATAAATTAGTTTTTATTGTCCCAACTCCTATCATTAATTCAATCTTCATTTTTATGTTGTACCTTCCAAGATAAATTATGTTTAAGGGTTTTAGATACTGAATGAGGAATTATTAAAAGGATACTATAGTATGAAGGATCTCAGAAAGAAGTTTCATTCATATCATGATTTTGACCAAAGACGGATTTGAAATTCTTGTTTCTATTCTCCAAGGTTTTCAAGTTGATTGCCTACCTTGTGCTCCAGTCGACCCCATGCAGACAGCTTAATCTGATCTTTGGCTTCTCTCTGTTCTTTGGTGCTATTTTGGAGTTTGTGAAAAAACTGGGAGAGGTTTCAGAGGAGTACTTCTCCCACAAGGCTATGACTTGTGCCCTTCCACTAACTCTCACGTAACTCCCTCTATTGTACTTTCTTCTTCATCAAGAAAAGAGAATCCTGATCCTTCAACTGCTAACACATCTATCTATTGTGGTTGAACTGAGATGTGTGAAGGCTAAAAAAATGTATGCTACTTCTCACTGTCTATGGCAGAATGGTCCATGTCACTACTTGTTTCTTAAATCCAGAAACATGTGCTCTCTCTGGAAGGGCATCTGAGTTTGGAAAAAGAATCAACACTGCACCCAACCACGTCCCATAAAGACTATCTCTCCACAGATCATATGGTCAACTGGGTGATGTCCAGGGTGACCTTTCAGAGACCATACATCTGGGTAACCCACAGGCTTGCTGTTGCTCCAAAGACAATCAAACTAGGGTCTCCATGTAGTAATGTCAGAAACTTTAGAAGAAAACTGATTATGTTTTATTCATCACTTTTTCCTTTTTGACTTCTTTCTTCTTCAAAACCCTGTTAATGTTAATTTACTTGTTATAAGGACTAAGGACTTTTTTTTCTGTACAGTTTTTTCTATACAGTTTTTGTAAGCAGTATAGAAATTGTCTGGGCATAGTGGTAGAGGTATTCGTCTTGCTTTCTACTCCCCAGTTTCCAATTTCTGGTAATGGTTATCTGTGCCTACTCCCTTCCCTATCCCATTTGAAACAGTTCTAGTTCTCTCATTGTTTCCTATTTGAAATTTTCATGTTTCCTTTCAATCTTTCTTTTCTATAATTGGGAAAGTTGCAAATCTATGTTTCCAAAACCTATGTCCCCTTGAGGCTTCTTACTGGGTTTGATCCCTGGAAAGAACTTAACCATATGGAGTAAAGGGAACTTGCCGCTGATATTTAGAAGGCATACTTCTCTGATCTTCAGCTTCACACTCTGATCTTCAGCTTCTAGTCCATCTATCATATGGAAAGAGATCATAGGAATTCTTGGACAAGTTCACTGTTCTAAATCACATGCTTGTGGTAAATGAATACTCTACCCGGTATACAGGGACTCTTAAAAAATAATCACTCTATGCTGTTATATATTAATAATTGCAATGTGTAGTTTCTACTCTTGTTCTCTTTTTTACCCCCTACCTTTTGCATATTTGTTTTGTCATTTGTACCTATTTTCTCCAACAAAGTAGTCAGTGAAAAGCAATCATTTTAGTTTATCTGCATATAATATCTATCAATGTTTTTCTGAGAAAGAAATTTTAGTACACTCCACTAGGTATACCGTTACCAAAAAAAGCACTGTTTGTGGATCCTCAGTCTTCTCCATGAAATTTAAATTAGGGTTGCTTTATTTTGGACTCTTTCTACATACAGATAGAAGCAAATTGGTGATTGGCAGAAGAGAAAAAAGGTCAAAGAGATAGCAAGTAGGGTTTTAAAATGTTCTTATTACTAAATCATTTAAATAGTTTTTGATTGACAGAGCAGGTATAGAACTTTAAGATCAAATGTAGGACACAGAATGTGAGTGAGGGAGGGGCCAGATGTATTGCCTTCTCAAGGTCAAGAGAATGAGGGAATGCATTAACATGATGACTCTAATCTCTAAAAAGATACCCAAAGCATATGTGATGAGCTGTGTTTCCTAAAACCCTGGGGTTAAATACCGTCCTAAAATATAATAACATTCATTCTGTTAGTCATTACTCCTTTGGTTATAAGTTACAGGAAGAAATGCAAATATGCTTAGAGAAAGAGGGAAAATGACTAGTTCATACAACCCAGAAGGGATGGGTATAGTGGGCAAAGTCTAGAACCAGTGACTTGCTGCTACCCAAACCTTTTCTCTCTCAGCCTCTCATCTCCACTTCCTCTTCTTGTGGACAACATTCTCAATTACTACAGACCAGCTTCAGTAGGGAATACTTACAAGTTCAAAAGAAATTCTATTTGTAATGGACAAATTGGGGCTCCTCTGCCAATGAAAGCCTGTACATTCTAAGGTAAATAAAAACTTCAAATAAATACAAAAACTGCCTTTGTGTGCTTACCTTAGAGCCCTAGAATAATTATGAATAGTCATTGTGATGGCATGTGCATATATATTAGTTTGGTGCAAAAATAATTGTTCTTGCCGTTACTGCTAATGGCCAGAACTGCAATTACTTTTGCACTAACCTAATGCATACATATAGATAGATGTCCTATGGTTATGTTTCCCTGAAGAACTCAGACTAATACAATTACACAAGTACAAATATTCTTTATGAAACAAGAAAAAAATTTCTGCCAGTTTTCCACAGCAATGTACTTTAAAAAAAGTGATTGAACTTCACTTTTATTCAAGGCACAAAACAAAAGCTAACATTTATAGATTGCTTACTTTTCCAGTTTACTTGTATTATCTCAATTCATCCTCACAATAACCATGGAACAAATATTATTATACCCATTTTACAGGTAAAAAAAAAAAATGTAGCATAGAGAGGTTTGGTAGCTTTCCCAAGGCCAAACTGCTAACGAGTGGGAGAGCTGGGTAAGTACAATAAATGACATTCTACATAGGAAACAGTAAGTGCTGTCATGTGTAGTATTTATATTTATTTGCTATCTCATCAGAAGTTAGTGTGTATTTCCTCTACATCCAAGTCTGTTTTCTCTTTAGCCTCAGAATGTTGACCTTAATATGCTGATGAAATCAGTGAGTCATGGCTGAAAATAGATGTTACACATTCAACACTATTCCTAGCTTTTATGGAAAGTGCAATATTAAACAGAGAAAAAAAATGAACACATTAATAAGTTCTGGCAGCTCTCATAAATTCAATGCCAATTCACAAAAAAATGGGGTTCACTGCAAACTGGTTTCACTGTAAACTTTTATGCATGTTTATTAACACCACAGAAATGGTACATCAAAAAGACAATCAGCCAAGAAATGTGATTGCTTATTTGTTAGTTACTATATAGCAGAAACAAAGTGATTCCTCTCTCCCAAACATGCCGCTTTCCCAGGGCCTGACCATATATGCTGGTTATATACAAAGTAAAAGAACAAAACAAATGGAGACACTTATTTTTAATCTTGATAAGCTACAAAGTAAAAACATTTTACTACTGATTTTTTCTCTAAAATCTCTAGTATTCAGCATTTCATAGTAGAAAAATATCTTCCATTGATTTGCTCTGTAAGTATTAAAATGAATAAAACCCCTAAAAGCATTGTATGAATGTTCAGTATTCTATGCTAAAGTAACTACAAGAGAGGCTACTGGAGTGAAGCTTTTTCACATTATACTTTTCTATACACTTCACTATGGCAAAGTATTTTGTCATGTAAAGGTCTTTGTGAATCAGCATAGCTTTTTTTCCTCTAGGCTTATCACAGAAGCAGTCTTAATTAGTAAAGCAGCAGCCTTACGTTTCTAAACGTAGTAATTCAAGCTGATGCCACCAGCAGAGCTGGGATGCCATGGGACCAAGTGTTACATGATTTAACAAAGTGTTGTAATTAGAAGTGTATCATTCAGAAAATTGCCTAGAATATATTCATGAACTGGCAACCACCTTTGCTGTTGCTAGCACAAATGAAAATTTACCATATACTTAATAACGGGTGCATGCAAATTTGGAGTGTATTATTTGAAATTCATGGAAATGAATTACATGCCATTATTAAATCTGCAACACTTTTCTTTCTTTTCTGTATCATCTCATGATTTAATGTATTTATAGGTAGTTTTCATTTACTTAAAATGATTTAATGTACTTCTAAATATACTTAATTAGCTTGAGTGAAGGTTAAAAACTTCAATGTTTACAGACTTTGGAAGTGTGTATGTATAGCTATATTGAAATAGTTTTTGTGAAACTTTCAATTTATGTTATCATCTGTTCCTTTAAGCCAGGACTATGTTTTCTGATGGTTCTAAATATACAAGCTTTGTTCCATGCACAAAACTACAAAGATATCTTAATGCCAATACTGGCATTTGCAAATAAAATTAATCAGGGTAGATTATTTTCATTACAAAAAATTTAGTTGTTTTAACAAAGGATTAAATGAAGATTTCCTCCCTTTTGTATGAATGAGTTTGTTTCCAGATTATAAGATAAATCATAACAAAGTCACTTAAACATCAAAGTTTAGAAGTCATTATTGATTAAACACAAATAGAAACAGAGCATAAAGTATTTTGTGATGCAAGTCGATAAAACAAAACGATTACCTTTGGGCCATGTGTATAAGGCATAAATGAAACATAAATGGATTTTGTGTTTAGACTTGGGTTCCATGCCCAAGGTATTTATGTATACACAAATTATATATTTATGTATATGCAAATATCCCAAAATTTGAAAAAAATATTTGAAATTCAAAACACTTCCAGTCCCAACCCTTTCAGATAAGAAATACTCAAACTGTATTAATGTTTTCTAATAATAAAAAGTTGTTTCAAAGCAAAATAACAACAGCAAATCTGAGTCATTCCCAGTAATTCCCAGTAACTGAAGTAACTTCTTAGAAAATGCTTCCAGGGAATGGAAAAAGCTAAAACTAATAATGGAAATCCCAGAATCCACAAATCTTTGAACCATTGCTTGAAAAGTTATTTTTGAAGTATGTTTCTCATCTCCTTGAACAGATGGTACTGTTATGGAATTTTCAAACCTGCTGCTAATTTTGATTTTATAAATTTTCTAAAATAGAAAAAAAATTTAACGGGTAAGAAAAATGCATCTTGGTTTCTTGTTCTTAAATTGAATAAACAACTGTAAATTTCAGCAGAATAACAAAACAAACTTTCCAGGAGTTTTAAGCCTTTGAGACAGGCTTTTAGAGGGATGATACAGAAGGATGAAATAATGAAGTCTAGGGTAGTGTATTATTAAAATTTTAAAACAGTAGAAATGTGATACTCATATGCAAGCACTAATAAATACTGAGTATCCATTATCAAGTTTTTAAAATAAAAATATAAACGTTAGTTAGTATATACCCAATTGGAAAAAGCAGAATATCAATAAAACTTTTCTACAAAGATATCTTAATGCCAATATTGGCATTTGCAAATAAAATTAATCAGGGTAGATTATTTTCATTACAAAAATTTAGTTGTTTTAACGAAGGATTAAATGAAGATTTCCTCCCTGTTGTATGAATGAGTTTGTTTCCAGATTATAACATAAATCATAACAAAGTCACTTAAACATCAAAGTTTAGAAGTCATTATTGATTAAACACAAATAGAAACAGAGCATAAAGTATTTTGTGATGCAAGTCGGTAAAACAAAATGATTACTTAGGCATTCAAAAACCCTTTGATATCCCTTTGCTGAAGAAAAGCACAGCAAATAGCATTTCTGGAGGACAATATAATAATATGTATCAAAAGTTCCTAAAATGTTTTTACCCCTTGACCCAATGATTCCCCTCCTTTTATCTTAAGAAAATATCAAGCAAGTGCACACAGATAAGTTTTCAATCGTGTTCACCACAGGGTTGTTTACCAACAACCCACGTTTCCCAGAACAGGGGAATAATTAAATAAATTGCAGTACCCTCATACGGCGCAATTCTAGAAACCACTGAAGACAATAATCTAGATAATACACGTGTATCGTTTACATGGAAATATGTGATATAATGAGTGAAAAAGCAGGTTGCAACTGTATGGAAAATATAACATCATAATAAATATGTGTCCATTCATCAAACATGTACCTATATAGGTAAAGGATTGGAATATTGGGTTGTGGGAAGATTTACATCTCATTCAAATTTAGGTTTTTTTCTAATTTTTACCTAATGAATACATACAACAAATGAAATAAACGTAGATTTATTTATTTATTTATTTATTGAGATGGAGTTTCACTCTTGTTGCCCAAGCTGGAGTGCAATGGCACAATCTCAGCTCACTGCAACCTCCACTTCCTGGGTTCAAGTGAGTCTCCTGCCTCAGCCTCCTGAGTAGCTGGGATTACAGGCATGCACCACCATGCCTGGCTAATTTTTGTGTTTTTAGTAGAGACAGGGTTTCACCATGTTGGCCAGGCTGGTCTTGAACTCCCGACCTCAGGTGATCCACCCACCGCGGCCTCCCAAATTGCTGGGATTACAGGTATGAGGCACCGCACTCACCTGATTTATTCTTTTAAACATCTAGTAAGTCTTTCTGGGATTGTTTAAGTAGCATCACTGACATGTCCTATTAGGTTATCTCTTTTAGATATTTCTTTTAAAAGATGGTCAAAGAAACAGATGATGATTTTATGGCTTTTAACTTTTTAAGCCAGTATAACAATGTAGTTCATGCCTTGCTTCTATATCTGACTAGCTAAAATATTTGCATTTCCATGTGAATTATTCCTATAGCACCTAAATTTTATTGTAAATGTATTATTCTAAGTAATATACAGCCTGATGAATTTTATTTACAATAATAAGCATAGTTAAGAAAATGTTTTCTCTTGTCCTGTAACTTGCAATTATTTCAGTAATACTATAGCAAGCCAGTTTCCTCTCAATTTTAGATATTGACTCTCTGGATGTTAATTTTGCATAGAAATGAGTAAAAATATTAGAAAAAATTCCAGAGAACAAAGAACTAAAAGAATAAAGACATCAATATATCTTCGGCCATTTGTTATCTACCTACCAGTAAACAGGGCATCTCTTTTATTCATTTTTTAAATTACTGCTTTTGGGCAGGCACAGTGCCTCACACCTGTAATTCTAGCACTTTGTGAGGCTGAGGTAGGTGGATGGCTTGAGCCTAGGAGTTCAAGACTAGCCTGGACAACACGGCAAAACCATGTCTCTACAAAAAATACAAAAATTAGCTGGGCATGGTGGTGCGTGCAAGTAGTCCTAGCTACTCAGGAGGCTAAGGTAGAAGGATCAGTTGGGCCCAGGAGGCAGAGGCTGCAGTGAGCCAAGATTGTGCCACTGCACTCCAGTCTGGACAACAGAGTGAGACCCTATCTCAAAAGAGAAAAAAATGTGTGTATGTATGTATGTGTGTGTGTGTGTGTGTATATATATATATACACACACATATATATATATGTAGCTTTCAGTATATGAGCGCAAACTTCTGGAACAACAAAACAACTTGGTATTTTAAATTATGGAACTGCCCTAGCTGAATAATATATAACTATTTTTCATGATTATGAAACTTTTATCATGCAAAAGTGATAAAAGGTACTTGAGGAGAAGATAAATCTTATGTACTCTCATTTTCTCAGCATGGTCCTTGAGAAAGGGGTACCCTGAATGATCTGCACAGATTTATCCGGTATCACTTTTGACATTCTTTCAGCTGCACACGTGCATACGAGCATTCTGCTCACTTTTATCTATGTCCATTTCACAATGGCCTCCACTGTGCTGCCACTGAAACAATACACAAAATGTTGCCTCATTTGTATTCCACTAAATTCTCACTGTATGTATTTTACTGAGGAGGAATAGATGACATTTCTTCATGTTCCCCCTTTATCTTTTTATGTTAACAACAGCGGTTTATAAAGGAAATTTACCTACTTTGGTCATTCTCTAAGGTCACCCCTAGGGTACACGGGGCCTCAGGCAAACATTTTTTCAGAGTCCCAATAGGTCCTCGTGAAGTATAATTTATTTTAGAATTATAAGCAGAGAAGAAGGGCTCTGTATGTGTTTACTGTCCATTCAGGGAACAAAGAGATTCCTCCTAGTGTCTATGTACCACTTCTTTCTCTTCAGGTCCAGAAACTGTTTCTTCATGTTCTTTATTTTTTTATTGTCAAATGTGCTGGTCCAGACTAACTTTCTACCTCCCACTGTAAGAAGATAGCAATGCTAGTAACCCATGATGCCATGGCTCTTCAGGAACTGTTTGTATTGAAACAAGATTTTCTTGCCTCTGTCAGCATCCCTAGTATAATTTAGTCAATGCTGGTAATACCATTTACTCATGAGGCTGCCCCATTTTATCATGACACCCGTGGATATTTGCTTCCAACAACTCTCATGGTTGTTACTGTGCTTCATTGATAACACAAATGCAAATCTTACAGAGTATAAAGGAAAATGTGAATAAATGATTGTTTTCTGATCATGCTAAATTCACCATTCAGAATCGTATAGCATAAAGACAGAATAACACACTTTCTAACCATGTCTTCTCTTAAACTTGTTAGCTGTAATCACTCTATTCCTATGGTTTTTTTCAACAACTACCACACTCCAGCTTTCCACACACTGTCTCCAGTGGGAAAGATAGACAAGGTGAAAGAAGAGCAGCTCAATCACATGAGAAATGGCTGTCCCTCAATGGCATCTGGCAAGGCTTAAGGACCCACCTGAAGGGGCACAGTGTCAACACATCAGTTGGTGGCAAGAAATTGGCATTGTGGAGCTCTAGTTTCAGAATTCGTTGGAGATAGATGGATATAGTTTCCCCAAGAAAATGCCTTACATGTAACATGGATCCTGAAGAGGGAGTGATTACCCTGGATGCCAGCAGTGGGAGATATAGGGTACCTGCTACCACCCATGCCACCCTAAGGTGCTGTACACCTGAGGCAGCAGTGGTGGGAACAGATAAGAGCTCTGACCTCTGTGTAGAACTCAATGTCCAGGTCAGGGAATGGACCACCACTGGCTCAGAGCATTGAACTTTTCCTGGGTCCCTGGATTAGTCCATTTTGCATTGCTGTGAAGAAACACCTGAAACTGGTTAATTTATAAAGAAAAGAGGTTTATTTGGCTCACAGTTCTGCAGGCTGTACAAGAAGCATGGCACCAACATCTGGCTTCTGGTAAGGTTTCACGAAGCTTTTATTCATGGTGGAAGGCAAGGGGAGCCAGAGTGTCACATGGTGAGAAAGGAAGCAAGAGAGACAGAAGGAGGTGCCAGGCTCTTTTTATCAGTCAGATCTCACAAGGATTAATAGAGTGAGAGGTTACTAATTACTGTGAGGAGGGCACGAAGCCATTTATGAGGAATCCACCAAACACCTCCCACTAGGCCCCACCTCCAACACTGGGGGGTCACATTTCAACATGAGATTTTGAAGGGACAAATACCCAAACTGTATCAGTCTCCCCCATGAGTGAGTGAGGTCACTGAGAATCAGTGTGGCAGCAACATTCTAATATCCCAATCTTCTGCAATGCTGTAGTAAGAACAGTATGGACCAGTCAAAGTCCAGGAGTTCGTAGGATATCTGATCTTAGAAGTTAAGAGAAGAGGGTTGGCAAGCACGCTAAGGGGTGAAACAGAGTGAGTGCTGGGGTACCCTGGAACATCACTGCTAGCCAAAGTCAGTCCAGGAGACTCAGCGAGAGTCTCTAAAGGAGGAGGAGACTCAGAAAGACTCTAATGCCTCTTTCTAATGCAAAACTCTGAAATCTACTCTCTTGCCAAACATAAAACGACCCACAGGAAATGTGGAAGATAGAGAACAGAATATGGTTACAGTATAATAAACACAAATGTTGGTTTTAAAGCAACAGAAACCTTATGTTAATTTCAGGATAGCGTGAGAGAGCCTGCATTATTTAAATTCGCCAGGTGTACCAGTTAGACTCCTTACAGGACTACCTTTAAGATGCAGGCTCATTCTACAATGCATTTTCTTCAAGAACATCCAAATGTTGACCCAGGGTACATCTGCTCTCTAACGTGACTAACAACCTCAGTGGCCTTTGGGGAGGTCATATGAGTTTCTAGCTCTAACAAATTCTAGCCCAAACAATTGTAGCAGCTTCACCTACACTTGTACCAGCAGATTGCTTTGGGAAAGAAACATTGGTATTTAAAAACTGTCAAACACTTACATATGCTTTTTCTAATCAAAGGCGTATGATTTATTTGTAGCAGGTTTGCTCCCAAAGCAGATATAGATTTATTACCTCCATGTTTTTCATTTCACTTTTTCTGAACTTTAACCAGAGATTCTTTAAGTACAGTAGACATTGACATGAGCCACCATACCAAATGATGGTTCTTGAGGATTCCGTGATACTAGTTTTTGAAATACCAAAATCCATGACGGCAGACTTTTTATGTTAGTGCAATGAAAAAGATCAGGGGCCAACCATTTTGCCAAGGATCATATTTCTTGCCTCCCACCCTCCAGTAGTTAGGTTTTGAGAGAATTTAACTTTTCTCTGAGAGGATTTGTGATGTCTCTTTCTAATGCAGAACTCAGAAATCTACTCTCTTGTCAAACATAAAATGATCCACAGGAAATGTGGAAGATAGAGAACAGAATATGGTTACAGTATAATAAACACAAATGTTGGTTTCAAAGCAACAGAAATCTTAAGTCATTCAAATTTTGAGTTAAAAGGAATCTTGGGAGATGCCGTATAATTCCCCTCCAATATTTCAGTCACTTCAGCTGCCCGAGATCATACTTCTAAATGAATACAGACTAGAATTGTCACCCAAAGATCTTTGGTAAGATTCACTCCAAATAAGACTACCCCAGGACATTATAATCAAAATTCCAAAATTTTCAGGCAAAGAGAAAGTCCTATAAGCAGCCAGAGACAAAACCAACAATTTTTTTTATTATTTTATGCTATCTCTTCAAGCATGTATATATGGATTAAGAAGGAAGGGGGAAACAATTATGCCAAGATTTTTTTTAGCCAATTAACTGGAAGTATCATGATTCCAATGACAAAGGGGGAAGCAAAAGAAAAATCTGTACATCAACTGGGGAAGTCTTGATATGGACTTGTGGTAGTTTTCATTTTAAGAAGAGAATTTTTCCCAAATACAGTTTATTTGAAATGATTCTATTAGCATTTGGAAGAATAAGTCTGATCTTTCAGTCAATTGAACACAATCTCAACCATGCCTCTGTAAAGGTAAAATAAAAACCGCAGAGTTAAAGCACAGTGTATTCATATCAGGACAAAAACACAGACATTAGCCGTAACCCTTAGGAACTCTGCGGCTCTTATACTAGTGCATTAGCTTCTTCATTTAGAAGGAAACACAATTTGATTTAAGAAAAGGTCAACATAATATAGTATTATGATCATAATAAAGTCTTTCTGCCACTGCTATTCAAAGTATCTAGGTAGTGCTGAACTCTGCAGTTCATCAGAGGAGATGATGATCTGACAAGATTCTACTATACCAATGCTATTTATTGTATTCAGTATAATTAGTAATATACTTTATCTCTTTGGTTAAAGGACTCTCCATTACATTATATTCCATTTAATGAATAAATTGTAGAAATCTGTTTCTAATGTTGTTTGACACCCACCTGTCCTACCACTCCAACTCTCTTACTAAAAAATAATGGGCGCCAATGTATAAATTAGCTTCTTGGTTCCCTTTAGGCCAATATAGAAAAAATATTGCCTTCTGTATATTTATCATGAATTAAGCAATATTTTATGAATGGCATTCATTGGTATATTTCAGGCAGTTATTGAATTTTACAGCAGAATAGTAGGACTGAACTAGATTGAAATCCTCGGTCCACCTAACTACTATGTAACCACGGGCAAGTTATACTACAATTCTGAGTCATAAGAGTCTTACCTATAAATTTTAATACAGTATTGCCTACCTTGTAAGTGTTTGGTGGGGGTGACTACTAATGAGATAATGTACGCAAAACACTTAGCAGAGTTCTTTGTACCCTTTGGGCATTCACTAGATGCCATCTATTACTACTTCTGATATAATTTGTGGCACATAAAAATCTATTATTTTGTTATCACTAATTTTTTTTTAAATATGAGAAAATAATTTTACATAGGATTGAGAAAGCTGAAGAGTGTCACAACCTCTTACCCAAAACACATCTGGCTAAATTAGAAAATGGAATTTTTCTTTTTTTTTTTTTTTGAGAAGAAGTCTCACTCTGTCGCCCAGGCTGGAGTGCAGTGGCATGATCTCGGCTCACTGCAAGCTCCGCCTCCTGGGTTCACGCCATTCTCCTGCCTCAGCCTCCCGAGTAGCTTGGACTAGCAGGCACCTGCCACCTCCCCCGGCTAATTTTTTGTATTTTTAATAGAGATGGGGTTTCACCGTATTAGCCAGGATGGTCTTGATCTCCTGACCTCGTGATCTGCACACCTCGGCTTCCCAAAGAGCTGGGATTACAGGTGTGAGCCACGGCACCTGGCCATAAAATTTAAACATCCATCAGAGAACTATAGTTGAAAAATGACAAACTAGACTAAAAACTATGAAAAAATGAGCTCCTCTGGGAAGAGATGTGGAGTAAGCACT
Organism: Hylobates moloch; assembly: GCF_009828535.3. Taxonomy (NCBI): domain Eukaryota; kingdom Metazoa; phylum Chordata; class Mammalia; order Primates; family Hylobatidae; genus Hylobates; species Hylobates moloch. Next base: position 43,053,215 of record NW_026652291.1, read on the forward strand.
GGCTTATCAGTAGCTGAGCACTGCAGGCTCTCGGTGCCATGCAAGCAGGTAAGAAGAATCAGGTAAAAAGGTTAATAAATTGCTAAAGGCTGAGTGTAAGCTTGTGTGAGAATATAGGACCTCTGGTAGTTAAAGAAAAAAAAGACAGTTGCAGGTATTCAGGCTTTTTTTCCCCCCATATATATCCACTTGGTACACACAGGAAATCTGAGAGAGAGTAGAAGCCACTGTGGGAAATGTCTGAAATGCTGTCATTTTTTTTCCCTGAAGCCAAATAAAAACCTAAGTTAGAGTAGCAAACTCTGTATACTCCAGAATATATTACAAGTGGGGAAAGGTTAAGGGGGGAAACACTACCACTAAGAGAGGGTCCAGAAGTCATCCTATGCCCACGATTGTATTAATACCACAATAACATTACAGATGTCCTAACACTGGAGGAAGAATAGGAAATTCTTACCCATACAAGACACAACAAAGACATTGGGCAGAGTTTGACGACTAAAGAAAATAGGAGAGGGTCACTGAGAAAGTCCCGTCCTGAGACAAAGGCAAACAAGACATGCTTATAACTGAAGCTTGAAAAAGAAAACTGAATCATCTTACTACACTGCCAGACTAGCCATTATCAAGTAATACACAAGAGCAGTCTATCATGGAAGAGGGACAAAAGCGTAGAGACTGAGTCCCTTCGTGTTGCATCTTCATAGGAAATGCTAAAAGCTGAGAGTTGAACAGTAACACTTCTTCACTCAACCTCCCACCGTAAGCACACAGTAACATTAGTGGAATTTGAATCCGGTGAGGCACTGAAAAAAATATATATAAATAACAAATTCTAAGCATAACACATGCCTGATAAGACTAATCCAACTTCCAACACTAATGGTCCAGCAGAAAAAAAAAAGTGAAGCTATTTATGTCACTACTTTCTTATACAGATATCCAAATTCAATTACAAATGAGATAAAAGAAAGGAAAACGAACAGAAGTAATCTGCAGGAAAAGACAAAGATGATCCAACTGATGGAACTAGGGAGCAAGATGGCCAATTAGAAGCCTCCACCAACTGTCCTCCTGACAGGAACACCAAATTGATCAACTGTCTACACAAAAAAAGCACTTTCACAACAACCAAAAATCAACTGAGTGATCACAGCTCCTGGTTTTCACTTCGTGTCACTGAAAGAGGCACTGGAGAGGGTAGGAAAGGCAGCCTTGAATTTTCGTTGCCACCCCTTCCATATCCCCTGGCAGTGGCCATGTGTGTGCTGTTGTTGGGGAAACAGCACAGTGATTGTGAGACTTTGCACTGGAACTCAGTACTGCCCTGTAACAGCAGAAAGCAACACAGGGAAGAACACAGCCAACACCTACAGAGGGGGCATTTCAACTAGCCCTGACCAGAGGGGAATCGCCCAACCCTGTGGTTGGAACTTGAATTCTGGCAAGCCTCACCACCATGGGCTAAAGTGCTCTATGGTCCTCCATAAACTTGGAAGGGTGGCCACAAAGACTGTAACTCCTACGCAAGTTCTAGTGCTGTACTGGGCTCAGAGCCAGTGTACTTTGGTGTGGGAAGGGGGGAATATGACCTAGTGAGACATCAGCAAGGGAGGCCAAGGGAGTGCTTGCATCACCCTTCCCCCAATCCCACGCAGTGCAGCTTGCAGCTCTGAAAAAGGCTCATTCCTTTCTACTTGGGAGGGAAGAGTAAAGAAGATCTTGACTTGCAGCTTATGTACCAGCTCAGGCACAGTAGGATATAGCACTGGGCAGAGTCCTGAGGCTCCTATTCCAGGCCCTAGCTCCTAGACAACATTTACAGACACATCCTGGGCTAGGAGGAAGCCTGCTGACTTGAAGGTAAGGACCCAGTTCTGGCAGGATTCATTGCCTGCAGACTAAAGAGCCCTTGGGCCCTAAATAATCAGCAAGTGGTAGACATGGGTCTTGGGTGAGACCCTCAGAGGTCCTGGCTTCAGGTAAGACCCAGCACATTCCCAGCTGTGGTAACTATGAGGAGATACTCCTTCTGCTTGAGAAAAGCAGAGGGAAGAGTAAAGGGACTTTTTCTTACACCTTAAGTACTAGCATAACCACAGGGGGATAGAGCACCAAGTGGGCTCTTGGGGTCCCTGATTCCAGGCCTTAGCTCTTGGATGTCATTTCTAGACCTGCCCTGCCCTGGGATAGAGTGGAACCCACTCCCCTGAAGGGTGAGTCCCAGGCCTGGCATCATTTACCATGAGCTGACTGAAGAGCTCTTGACTCTTGAGTGAATGTTGGTGGTAGCCTGGCAATATTCCCCATAGGGCTGTGTTGGTGGCAGCCACAGGGAAAGATTCCTCTGCCTATGGAAAGGGGACGAAAAGGAAGAAAAGAGTTTGTCTTGCAGTTTGGGTTCCATCCCAGACACAGCAGAATAGAGCACAAGGTAGATTTCTAAGATTTCTGACTCTAGGCCCTGCCTCCCACATGGCATCTCTAGACCCGCCTAGGGCTGGGGGCAGGAATTGCTGCTCTGAAGAGAAGGACACAAGCCTGGATGGCTTCACCACCTGTTGATTGTAGAGTGCTAGGACCAAGAGTAAACATAAGTGGTAGACAGGTAGTGTTTACAGCGGGCCTTGGGAGAGACCCAGTACTGTGCTGGCTTCAGGTCAGACCCAGTGCAGTACCAGTGGTAGTGGCCACAGGAGTGCCTGTGTCACCCCTCCCCCAGCTTCAGGTAGCCCAGCACAGAGAGAAAGAGACTTTGTTTGTTTAGGAGACACTAAGGGAAGAGAACAAGAGTCTCTTCCCGGTAACTCAGAGAATCCTTTGAGACTTTATTCCAGACTATGAAGGCACTACTTCTACAAGTGTACAAAAACCACAGCATTACTGGGTTTGGAGTGCCCCCAATACAGGTATGGTTGACAAAGGGTCTCTGTCTGGTAATCCAGAGAATTCTTCCAGACTTTATCCAAAACCATAAAGGTAGTACCTCTACAAGTGTACAGAACCCACAGCATTTTTGAATTTGAATTGCCCCCTGATGCAGGTATGGCTGTAGTGATCAAAAACTTAGATAACAAAAGTCCCTTTGAATACCTGAAAAGCCTTCTCAAGAAGAACAGGTACAAACAAGCTCAGACTGGGAAGACTACAATAAATACCTAACTCTTCAATGCCCAGACACCAACAAACATTTACAAGCATCAAGACCATCCAGGAAAATATGGCCTCACCAAATGAACCAAATAAAATACCAGAGACCAATTCCAGAGAAACAAAAATATGTTATCTTTCACACAAATAATGTAAAATGGTTGTTTTGAGGAAACTCAAACAAATTCAAGATAAGACAGAAAGAAAAATCTAACAAAAATATTGAAACAGTTTTTAAAAATCAAGCAGAAAATCTAGAGTTGAGAAATGCAATTGACATACTAAAGAATGCACCAGAGGAATCCAACTTACAAGGAACGTGAGGGACGTTTTCAAGGAGAACTACAAACCACTGCTCAACGAAATAAAAGAGGACACAAACAAATGGAAGAACATTCCATGCTCATGGATAGAAAGAATCAGTATCATGAAAATGGCCCTAGTGCCCAAGGGAATTTATAGATTCAATGCCATCCCCATCAAGCTACCAATGACTTTCTTCACAGAACTGGAAAAAACTACTTTAAAGTTCATATGGAACCAAAAAAGAGCCCGCATCGCCAAGTCAATCCTAAGCCAAAAGAACAAAGCAGGAGGCATCACACTACCTGACTTCAAACCACAATTGACTCTTGAACAACACAGATTTAAATTGCCTGGATCCTCTTATGCGCAGATGATTTTTAACCAAATGCAACTCAAAAATACATATTCATGAGATACAAAATCTATGTATATGAAGGGCCAAATTTTTGTATACATGCATTCTTCAGGGTCAAATGCAAGACTTGAGTATACACAGATTTTGGTAACTGAGAAGTTCTGGAACCAATCCCATGTGTATACTGAGGTACAACAGTATATGCAAAGAATTCTATAACCAGTGAAAATATCTTTCAGAAATGACTACAATAAATTGTTTTAGAAAATTAAAGAAAGGATATTTTCTACCCCTGAGATTTATGTTTTGAAATTTATGCTTTAAGATATTAGTGAAAATTTGTCATCCAGAAGGAAAATTAAATGGGGCAGAAGTTTGGATCTATAAAAAATAAAACCTTCAACGATGTTTAAAATAAAAGTAATATTAAAATATATTATGTTTTCATTTTTAAGTGTTTTAAAAGATACTTAGATAATCTCTGTATCTCCACATTCCTGGAACCCTGCTGTCATCTCCCAATATCTATACAGAGGGTTGCAGCATTGCAACATCAGCTGGACTCAGCAGTGCAGCCACATCTCTAGCATCCAAACCCTACGATGTCCTATAGCCTGGGAAACAGTACATCAAATGCATCAGAGAGGCCGCCCCCAGCACACAAAAAGCCAAAGTGTGCTCTTCCTAGAGCATGAGGGCCACCTAACTGGGGCCACCACCACCAAAAGTGACCCCATCACCAATAGAGACCCCACTCCCTCTAACAGAAGGGCCATGGCACATTCATACACACCATCAGGGACCTAAAACCTGGCCCACCTGGGCTGCTTCTACCACCACAGATACCCATGTGCTACCCAGGGTCCTGAGGATCGTCCTATGAGGCCTACTGCTGCCAGTTCTCATGTACACTGCCTGGGGGCCCAAGCATTGGCCCACCCAAGGCCACCACAACAACTGATGCCTGCACGTGGTGCCCAGGGGCTGAAGGACCTGCCCATCTGACCAGCAACCACTAACAACAATGCCCACACACTCCACCTAGAGGCCCAAGGACCAACCCACCAAGGCTCACTGCTGTCACAGCCTGTGCCCATGTACACCACCCAGGGGCTTGAGGACTGACCCACCTGGCACCCAAGTCCTCATCAAAGCCTCACTATAGTGTCCATAAACAATCACCACCTAAGCCACTGAGGAACTCACAGATTTTGCTGACCTTGATTACTGCCCAAGAAGTTGACTACATTATACAGAAACTACACTATAGTGCCTGTCATGAAGGACCTCTTCAAGGAGAACTACAAACCACTGCTCAAAGAAATAAAAGAGGATACAAACAAATGGAAGAACATTCCATGCTCATGGGTTGGAAGAATCAATATCGTGAAATTGGCCATATTGCCCAAGGGAATTTATAGATTCAATGCCATCCCCATCAAGCTACCAATGAATTTATATACACTATGGAATACTATGCAGCCATAAAAAATGATGAGTTCATGTCCTTTGTAGGGACATGGATGAAACTGGAAAACATCATTCTCAGTAAACTATCACAAGGACAAAAAACCAAACACCACATGTTCTCACTCATAGGTGGGAATTGAACAATGAGAACTCATGGACACAGGAAGGGGAACATCACACTCCGGGGACTGTTGTGGGGTGGGGGGAGGGGGGAGGGACAGCATTAGGAGATACACCTAATGCTAAA